>NW_024711292.1:3347601-3812601 GCF_018991925.1 Homarus americanus | reverse complement strand
AACATCTCTCAGCTTCTCTCAGTATCTCTCGGCTTCTCTCAGTATCTCTCAGCGTCTCTCAGTATCTCTCAGGATTATTCTTGTGGTGTCTTCTGTTCGCAGTGTCACTCAGGAGTCGTTTCCAATATCTCTTGATCTCTTGCCATCTCTCAATGATATCTCTCCCACTACCTGTGTTACTACTCCTTCACACCCACTACCTGTGTTACTACTCCTTCACACCCACTACCTGTGTTACCCTCCTTCCACCCACTACCTGTGTTACCCTCCTTTCACCCACTACCTGTGTTACCCTCCTTCCACCCACTACCTGTGTTACCCTCCTTTCACCCACTACCTGTGTTACCCTCCTTTCACCCACTACCTGTGTTACCCTCCTTTCACCCACTACCTGTGTTACCCTCCTTTCACCCACTACCTGTTTCCCTCACACTTTTATATCCAATTGCTTTTGCTTTTATTAGTGTTGATGTCGGGAGTTAAGAGAGACGCAATCTCCAGGCACTCGTGGCGGGGGAAAAATGGTCCTTGTGATGAGGAGTACTGAAGGGCGAATCTCCCTCACTACTTCCATTACCAGGTGTGAGGGGGGGTGAGAGAGGCGTAACCCACAACCAGTAAGACGAGGTGAAAATGGATCTTAGTGTTTAACTTCGTATGGACTAGAATCCCCTGCACTTGTCCTTTGACATTTTAGGGGGGGTGAGAAAGTCGTAACCCACAGAACGTAAGATGATGGTAAAATTGGATCTTTTTGACGGTGTACCGAAAGAAAAGAATCCCATGCTATTATTCTTGTAATCAGCTGACGATTGAGAGAGGCATAACCCACGGGGGGAATGAGAAGAAGGAAAAACACCATTAGGGACTGTTATACCCAAAGGCGAGAATCCAAATATATTTCCTTCTCTGTTTCTTCGGTATCAGCTGAGATTGTTCACTTGCTCTGGGTGTCGTGATTATGAGAGCAACATCTGGCAACCCGTTTCTCTGCCCCAGGTGATATAGAGTCTTTACCACCAATGGTCTTGAGTCACGCTGGGGGAGGTCTTCGTCGTCCGTCAGGTTGTGTTTATCGAGGTCTAACTGCTCTTGGTAGATTCTTCTATGGGTCGTCACTTGCTGCCTCGTGTGTGTGTGTGTGTGTGTGGAGCGTTTTATCTCTCTCTCTCCTCACACACACACACGCACACACACACACACACTGGTCTTAGTAGCTCTGGGTGTCTGAAGTCGTAACTCGGGTTTGTCCTGAACTGGAAGTAATTATTCTCGATCAGGTTAATAACAGCAGTAAGTGTTGTTGTGTTAATATCCTCAAATTTTAACATTTTAACATTTTTAGTTTAGCAAATTTATTCGTTTGTGTGATCAGTTTTTTTTTTCAAGTAGGTCATTATCCGCACAACTCTCTCTTCTGGGTAGTGTGGATGTGGATGGATAGTGTGGATGTACCTTGTGACCTTGTGTGGATAGGTAGTGTAGCTGTATCTTTTGTGGATGTGGATAGGTAGTGTAGATGTATCTTTTGTGGATGTGGATAGGTAGTGTGGATGTGGATGGATAATGTGGATTTGGATGGGTAGTGTGGATGTGGATGGATAATGTGGATGTAACTTATGTTAAAAATGGATAAATATAGGTGGTGTGGATAATTCTTCTGAAGAAAAAAATAATCACAATAAAAATATAAAAATCGAAAAAAAAAATCGTAAACAAATATAAAAAAATCGATTGTAATTTTTTTTCCAACTTTTTTCACCCAAGGATAAAAAAAAATAGGATATCCTGGTCCGGTTCTGATTTCCTTGACTATCCAGAGCCAAATCCTTAAACCTTGAGATATATTTTCACAGGATATTTGGATAACCTAACTCCTCAAGGATCCTGGAAACTCCTTATAGGATGGTTAGGATTATCTTCAAGGATACGAATTTATGCCCAGGACCAACATAATATGGGATCTGCCTGTGTGTGTGTGTGTGTTTGTGTTTGTGTTTGTGTATGTATGTATGTATGTATGTGTGTGTTTATACTGTAGTTTTAGATTTACCTGTATATATATACATTGTGTATTACAGAGCTACAACTGGCCACCAAGCAACACACACACACACACACACACAAACACACACAAACAAACAAACTTGAACACCAAAAAACCCCACCAAACTAACCTCTCCCCCAGATAGCAGAGGCGGGGGGTTCACTACAAGCAGAGTGTCGCCTGAGCCTTGGGTCTCATCACCACAGTGCTTATCAGACCCTGAGAGTAAGGGTCCGCATGATCTCTTATATCGACAACTACCACTCCGCAGGTAAGTCAGTTCTCTACAATGGGGTGGTTAGGGGTTGTGGTGGGGTGGTTAGGGGTTGTGGTGGGGTGGTTAGGGGTTGTGGTGGGTGGTTAGGGGTTGTAGGCGGGTGATTGGGGGTTGTGTGTGGTGGGTGGTTAGGGGTTGTGGTGGGGTGGTTAGGGGTTGTGGTGGGTGGTTAGGGGTTGTAGGCGGGTGATTGGGATTTCTTTCTCAGTGTCTATGCTTTCCAGCCCATTCTCTCTCTCTCTCTCTCTCTCTCTCTCTCTCTCTCTCTCTCTTGTTGGTAGTGTGGTACATTAAGCCGGAGAGAGAGAAAGAGAGCGTGACAGGTGGAGAGAGTAAATGAGAGAGAGAGAGAGAAGATTGCTGCTGCGTGCTTTTAAAGACAGGACAGGAAGGTGTAGGTTATAAAGTTGCCTACAAGAAGGGAGGGAAGGAGAGAGGGACGGAGGGAAGGAAGGTGAAGGGAGGGAAGGAGGGAGGAAGGGAAGGAGAGAGGGAGGGAGGGAAGGAAGGAGGAGGGAGGGAGGGGGGGGAGGAAGGTGAAGAGAGAGGGAGGAGGGAAGGAGGGAGGGAGGGAGGGAAGGTGAAGGAGGGAGGAAGGGAAGGAAGGAGAGAGGGAGGGAAGGAGAGAAGGATTGAAGGAGGGAGGTGTTGAGGAGGACGATGAAGGGACAGAGATAGGGAAGGAAGGAGGATGAAGGAAGGGAGGGAGAGAGAGTGGGACGATTTCAGGTGCTTGGGGAGGAGTGTCTGCCTGCCTGTCTGTCTGTCTGTCTGTATACGTTTATCACTACGTGTATGTGTATATGTATGTTCATGTATGTGTCTATTGAGTATACCGTATATATCCGTATGTATCAGTGTATGTTTGTGATTGCATTGTGTGTACGATTGTATGTTCATGTACTGTATACATATGTTTATATCTGTGTGTGTGTGTACATAAGATCACATGTACGTATATATACCCCAAAATAGATATAAAGGTACATGAATCACACACACACACACACACACCCACCTGGCTTCCCTACTCCAATTAAAACTACGGAACATCTAGGTGAGGGTCAGGTTAAGAGCCACAATGTTAGTTTTATCGATTTAACATTTATCTTGTCCCTGGTCTAACATTTTTAACATTTACTTATCCTATTTAACATTCTCTTGTCCTTTATCTAACATTTTTAACATTCATCTGTCTATTTATTAAACATTTATCTGTCTAATTATTAAACATTTGTCAATTTTTTTTAATATTTAATCCCTTCTTCCTTCTCCTCTTCTTCCTCCTCCAAACTTTCCTCCTCTTCCTTTACTTCTTCCTCTTCTCTTCCTCCTCTTCCTCCTCCTCCTCCTCTTCCTCTTCCAACTATGATAGCAACAAATACAACAACAACAACCATTTAACTTGCTGAATATCCTTAACGATCTAATTATCCTCCACACACACACACACACACACACACACACACACACACATCCCCTACTTCATGTGCGTCTCCAAATCCACCACACACTAATAAATAACATTAACAATCACCCATAAATAACGTGAGCCAATACCTCAATTAATTTAATCTATTACCCAACATTAAATAATTATTTAGCTTAAACTCCTCTAAGATAATTACTGTTTACTATTGTTTGTATGTCTGTAGTGTCTATGTATATTGTTTGTATGTCTGTATTGTTTACGTATATGACTGTTTAATCAATGTAAACTTGTATGGTGATTTTGCCGAACGTCTGTCTGTCTGTCTTAGGTTAGGTTAGATTCGGTTAGACTAAAACTATATGCTCCAATCCCATAAATCAGGTTAGATTAGGTTAGACTAAAACTATATGCTCCAATTCCATAAATCAGGTTAGATTATATTAGGAGCATATTAGAACTGGGGTCATACTAGAATTGGTCACATCAGTACCGAAATATCACCTATCCAATCCCATATTCCCCCAAGCAATAGTAACGAATCCCTAAATAAAATAAATAAATAAAATAAAATAAATAAATAAATGTTGTAAATAAACAAATAAATAAATAAATAAAGTACTGTAAATGTTAAAGAATCCAATCTTCTGTGGGTTCGTTTCCTCCCTAGTATTTGTTTACCAGCGGACAATCTAGCGTATCGAGCTGTTCCTGCTGAGTTAAGCGGTTTTATTAAATGGCTTTGTTTTGAGTTGGTTCACCTGCCGGGGTAAATAATAACACCTTTGAGAAAAGTATTATCTTACTTTGACTATTTTTAATTGGTGTTGGTGTAGTTGTTATTATTATTGTTGTATTATTATTATTATTATTATTATTAGAGTATTATTATTATTATTATTATTATTTTTGTTAAATCCTGGTGGTCAGCTGAAAAAGGCAGACCTGTACCTCGTTAGCTCCCACAGGTGAGAGGTGAGGAAGGTAAGAAGAGAGAGGCAGGGAGAGAGAGAGAGAGAGAGAGAGAGAGTGAGAGAGAGAGAGTGAGTCACGAAGGCTCTGACCACCTGGCAGCCTTTACCTCCCTCTCCAGACTCCCATCACAGAAATAAGATTAGAAGGAAAAAATAATAATAATAATAATAATCGTCGTCGTCTTTATAGAAAATGGAACGTCTTGTGAGAGATTCTTGGAACACACACACACACACACACACACACACACACACACGCACACACACGCGCGCGCGCGTGCATACCTTTCTCTAGACAAATTATTACTTAGGAGATGAAACAAAAGATGTTGATCATATTAACTGTGTGTGTGGCCAGACCATACCAGAAACTCAAGAAATATCGAGATTAAGTTGACAAAAATTCATCCAAGTTTGGCAGAGAAGAGGAAGGGTTAGGATCGTGTGTATCAGACAGATGGTGGAACTTGTACAGTCTCCTGGGGTGTGTGTGTGTGTGTGTGTGTGTGTGTCCTTGAATGTTGAGATAGTCTGAAAGTGTTAATTGTTGGAGAGGAAAGGATGGTTAGGTTAGGTTAGGTTAGGTTAGGTTAAGTTAGGTTAAGTTAAGTTAGGTTAAGTTAAGTTAGATTAGGTTAGGTTAATTTAGGTTAGATTTGGTTAGGTTAGATTATGAATATAAAGAATAAGAATCGAAGGTGTGAAAGTGGGTCCCATAGGCATAACTTACACGATTGAGGGGACTGTTTTGTTTACATCTTGCTACATAGTACACTAAGCCTTCAACACGTTAGAGAAAACATTCGTGGACGGCACTACACTCAAGCGCCTTCATTTCCCCTCACATGTAAAAATACATAACCTGTTTTACATCTGGGTGAAGTGGATATAACCTGTTGGGATCGAACCAGTGACCCTTAGGATGGGAAGCGAGCACTGTATACACTCAGCCACCGCACCTGTATAGAAGAAGTAAAGGGGAAATGTCTTTAAATTGTAGTTCTGTTTCGCCTCTCTCTCTCTCTCTCTCTATCTCTCTCTCTCTCTTCGAGGGGATTTCAGGCGGGATACCATCATGTCTTAGCCGGGCGCTGTATAGGTCTAGGTTAGGTTAGTTTAGTTTAGTTTAGTTTAGTTAAGATTAGATTAAAGTTAGGTTAGTTTAAGGTTAGGTTAGGTTAGGTTAAGTTAAGTTAAGTTAGGTTAGTTTAAGGTTAGGTTAGGTTAAGTTAGGTTAGTTTAAGGTTAGGTTAGATAAAGTAAAGTAAATTCCATACACTTACAACAGATACTCGACAAACTATAACATCCAGCGTTGAAGTGAACATATCTGCTTCTGTTTACAAGAGATCTTTAAAAAAAAACTTTACAATATCATTTACAGGGAAAAGACATCACAACAAGACCTATAAGACCCCCAAGTTGTTTTTCCCAGTACTGTGTCGAGGATGGAGGCGACTGTAGCGGGGTGGATAACTTTATGTGGTCGTCTTCGTCAGTAGAAGTGAATGTGGAGCTGGTGTTGTGGCCCCCGAGTAAAGGGGGAAAAAATGCTCTTAGATTGTTTTTCTTTCTGGGGTGGTGTGGGGGGGGGTGGAGGGTAGAGGAGGAGGATGTGGAGGAAGAGGGGGTGGCGGAAGAGGGGGTGGTAGTGGTTGTGAAGGTGGAAGATGGGGAGTTAGAGAAGGAGGAGGAGGAAGTGGAAGAGTACGAGGGGGTGATAGTGATGAGGGAGAAGAAAGACGAGGAGGAAGGAGAGAAAGGAAGGAAGGAAGTAAGAGCAGGGAAAGAAGCAGGAACAAGACGGTAATCAGATGGTCCTCTAGGTTAGGTTAGGTTAGGTTAGGTTGGTTTCATAATAACTGAGATTCAATTTTTGTTTTGGTAACTGTTTCCAATCTCAGTTGGTGGTCAAGGCTCACCTCCCCTCCTCCTCCTCCCTCTCCCACCCCCTCTCCATCTCTCCCTCTCTCACCCTCCCTTTTTCCCCACTCTCTCCTTTCATTGTTTCTCCCTCTTCTCCTTCCCTCTCTGCCTTCCTACCCTTTTCTCTCCCATTCTCTTTTTCCCTTCTCCCCTCCCTTCCCTCTCCCTCTCCCTCTCTCTTTTTCTTCCCCCCCCCTCCTCCCTCCCTCCCTCCTCCCTCCCTCCCTCCCTCCCTCCCTCCCTCCCTCCCCTCCCTCCCCTCCTCCCTCGGACACCTAGAAAGACCGTCGAGCCAGGACTCCTGTGACGAGTATCAGCATGGGTACCTAAATATCAGGGGAACAAGAGAGCAGGAGGGAGGTGGCAGTGTGAAATGGTGAGGGATGGTGGCTCAGTGGTGGTAGGGGTGAGCCAGTAGTGTGCATTTACATACTAACCTCCATGTTGCACACCAGCCTGACGAGCCGCGACACCCCCCCTCCTGGTGCTTAAACGACCTGTGTCTTCTACCACCCTGCCTGACCGCCCACACACACACAAGTTCATACATACATACATACATACATACACCCTCATCCTATAGTTGTGGTTGGGATTTTATTTGACTGTTTTTAAAATTGTTTGTATGTTTGGATAGAATTGTAGGTCTTTGTTTTTTTTGTTTGTTTTTCCTTTTGTTGGATATGATTGTCTCTGTCTGTCTGTCTGTCTGCCGAGTGGACACAACACTCACTTTATATCCTAAGAGTCCTCTGCTTTACGCCCTCCCTCCCTCCCCATAGTCCACCCAGCTGCGATTAGGTACCTGACGTTACAGTTTAGGAAGTGACGATGGTCGAGTGTAGTGCCTGCCTTATTGTTTCCATAGGCCAGAGAATTTTGTTATAATAAATAGGAGAGGAAGAAGGAGAAGGAAAGAATTATATGAGATCTAGAAGGAGAGGAAGAATAGATAAAAGAGGAGGAAGAGAGTGAAAAAAGCGGGAGGAAACGAAGAGAAAGAATAAGAAATAATGGAATTTGAAGAGAAACCACAAAGAGTTAAATGATAATAATAACAATAATAATAATAAGAACAATAACATCTTACTCTCATACTATCATAAGGGTTACATTACCACCTCATCTCCACCTCTAAATGAACCTAAGCAACAGTGGTATAAGGGCCTTGTGTCCCTCTTGCTCTTAGGGGGTCCCTTATCTGAGCTGCCAAACAACGCTCCCAAACACAATGTAAACAATTATGCAAATTCTTAGTTGTTTGCGATAGTTGTTTTTTGAAAGTTTGTCGTGGTGCGGGAATAACGATATGGTGGTGAGAGGGGGTATATTGATTTGTAGTTCCTGTGTGTTTGTCTGTCTGTCTGTCTGGGAGTTTGTCTGTCTGTCTGTCTGGGAGTTTGTCTGTCTGTCTAGGAGTTTTTCTGTCTGTCTAGGAGTTTTTCTGTCTGTCTGGGAGTTTGTCTGTCTGTCTGGGAGTTTTTCTGTCAGTCTGGGAGTTTTTCTGTCTGTCTGGGAGTTTGTCTGTCTGTCTAGGAGTTTGTCTTTCTGTCTAGGAGTTTGTCTGTCTGTCTGGGAGTTTGTCTGTCTGTCTGGGAGTTTGTCTGTCTGTCTGGGAGTTTGTCTGTCTGTCTGGGAGTTTGTCTGTCTGTCTAGGAGTTTGTCTTTCTGTCTAGGAGTTTGTCTGTCTGTCTGGGAGTTTGTCTGTCTGTCTCGGAGTTTGTCTGTCTGTCTAGGAGTTTGTTTTCTTGTTTGTTTGTCTGTTCTTGTGTAGGTTATGTTTTATTCATCATTTGATCAGACACAAACGCTGCCCGCGAACCGTAGCCATGGCAGCGTTTTGTGAGAATTACTGTAGTCACCTCTGAAAACTGTCTCTTGTCTTCGTTTTCTATATATCCTAAGGGGACTAAAAAAAGGCCACATTACCATGACAACAGTGAGACAGTTTTGACGCGATTTACAACACAAGTTTATAATGAGCAGCTTGTCACATGCTGATCAGCTTTACAAACTTTGATGCAAATCCACAAAACCTGTTCTTTGGGACACACACACACACACACACACACACACTGAAATAGTAATAATAGTAGTAGTAATAACATTGATAATAGTAGTAGTAATAACATTGATAATAATAATGATAATAATAATAATAATAATAATAATAATAATAATAATAAAACACCTAAGACAACCCATTACTCTATACCACAAGCACACATAATACACAACCTATACATACCACTATACAACAACTATACAACTTATACATACAAAACTATACATAATTCATCCCTACCTGGAGAGTCCTGTGAATTAAACCTTTTCAGAATCGTTCGTCTACCTGTCAATAATTTTTCAGGTGTACTGTATGTTGATTAATTAGCGATCATTCGTTTATACTCTCTCTCTCTAACCATATTCCTATTTATGTATCATTCTATCTCGTCTAATTAACTATCTATCTATCCCCATTTATCTATCAATTCCACCCATCTATCGGTTCTTATCTATCTGAGGCAGGAAATTCTCTGGTGTTTGTAGTGAAGGCGGTGGAGTGTTGATGGCGGGCCAGTCGAGGAGTAATGATGTTTGCACTACACTCAGCGCCACCACTGTGAAGCGGCCACCACCCGAACTAACTCATATAAACAAATGACGTGGTGTGTGTGTGTGTGTGTGTGTGTGTGTGTGTGTGTGTGTGTGTGTGTGTGTGTGTGGCCATTTGATGATTTTTCTTGTTATTGTTGTATCTTTGTATTTGTGAGATGAAATATGAATTAAGTTATCTGTATATGAAATAATAATAATAATAATAATAATAATAATAATAATAATAATAATAATAATTTACAGTTTGTTTATAAGTACTGTAGACACACTCGTCTTTTAGTGAATAAAAAGCACAGCGTAGAAGGTATTGCTCGAAGGATTAAAATTCTCGAAATTACCTCAGAGTTTAAGGCAAAAGGTTAGGTTAGGTTAGGTTAGGTTACGTTACGTTGGGTTAGGTTAGGTTAGGTTAAGTGATTATACTCACACACACACTCACACACACACTCACATACACACTCACATAAACACACACACACACACTCACATACACATACACACACACCCTCACTCACATACTCACATACACACACTCCCACATACACACTCACATCACACACACTCACACACTCACATACTCACACACTCACACACACACACACTCACACACACACACACACACACACACACACACGTGGATCAGCACACATCTTTGCTTTATTGACCTTTTCTCTGAGCCAAACATCTTTACTATCCTCACCTGTGTGTGTGTGCGCGCGTGTGTGTGTGCGCGCGTGTGTGTGTGTGTGTGTGTGCGTGTGAGGCTAAGGCGTTAAATCATTTATGAAAGATGATATAAGCCAAACTAACCTAACCTAACGATTTTTTTTTAGATTAAGTTAGATTACGTTAAGTTAAGTTATGTTGGGTAAGGTTACGTTAAGTTATGTTGGGTTAGGTAAGGTTTACATGCGGCATAACGACTTTAATACAATTCTAAAGTTAAATTCGTTTCCCTGTTTCTTTTACCGTCTTTCATATATTTCTACTATAATAAATACCTTTTAATAATCAACTAAACCCAAATTATTATAAATACCAAATGTAGCCATCAATCTTCCCTCTTGTCGATGCATAAATACAAAATCGCAACAAAATTTCTCTCTATCTTACAAGGGGAAAAAAAAGTCTGCAAATTTCCCTGTATCTTATAAGGAGAAAAAAAAGTCTCCAAGTTTCCCTGTATCTTAGAAGGAGAAAAAAAGTCTCCAAATTTCCCTGTATCTTATGAGAGAAAACGGACATTAAACACACATTAAGGGGTAACTCAACAATATGCGCTACCATCTTCTCCTCTCCTCGGGGCTTATCTGTTGTTGTGGAAGTTAGCGCCTCGTTCTTCATTTTTTTTCCCAGACATCAGCTAAAGTTTGGGACACATGTTACTGTTTTTTTAAAGGATATGGACAACGCCTCGGGAACTGGAGGTTGGGGGGTGTGTGTGGGGAGGAGAGATGGGTAGTATACTGTTTGTGGGGAGGTGGTGATGGGTGTGGGGTAAGGGTGGTGTGTGGTGGTGGTGGGGAAATTTGGGGAGTGTGGGAGGAGCAAGTATGGTTAGGTTAAGGGGAGGGAGAGAGAGAGAGAGGGAGGGGGGAGGGAGGTAGTTTGGCTTAGGGATGGATTTGTGTGTGGGCGGATTCTCTCTCTCTCTCTGTCTCTCTCACAAATAATCATCATCTCTCCCCCCCTCTCTCTCTCTCTCTCTCTCTCTCTCTCTCTCTCTCTCTCTCTCTGTCTCTCTGTCTCTCTCTCTCTCTGAAATAATCATCATCTCCCCCCCCCTCTCTCTCTCTCTCTCCTTCTCTCCCCTCCAGGCACCAAGACCACCAGCATCACCCAGCTCGTATACTCCTCCTGGCTCCTGCTGGTGACTGCGGGTATTCTCTTCGTGTAGGATCTCCTTCAGCAGCGTCACTACACACACACATCCCCGTCAGGAGGAATGGAATAACGAATACAAGCAGAAAAATTATATTAGTTTTATGTGTGTGTGTGTGTGTGTGTGTGTGTGTTAATATATTTGTGTGTGTTGTCTGTGTGTGGAAGTGATTACAGATACGCCTTTTGTGTATGTATGTATGTTTGTGTGTTTCTTAATCTATAATATTTTTTCGTGGTGTGTGTGTGTGTGTGTGTGTGTGTGTGTGTGTTAAGTATATTTTTCATTCAGTGTTTGTTTCAGTAATGTGTATGTTTCATAGAAGAATACATACGTGTTTTTTTTTTCATTCAAGTATATTTCATCATTATAATATATGTGTTTTTCAAGTTAGACCAAATATTTTTCAGTATTTATATTTCAGTAACCACTAGTCTAGGTGTTACAGTGTGGTTTGAATGTATGTCAGTATTTTTCACTGGTTGTATAGTTCACTGAAATATGTGTTTTAAAGGAATAATTCACAGAGGCCTAAAGATATGTTTCAATATAATGTATCTTTGTTACATCATATTTTTCAGTATGTGTCACACTGTCATGTATGTATATAAATGTATCATAATGTGTATTTTTATCAAACTCCATAAATTTCAGATGGTGTATTTATGTATGTAAGCATTATGTATGTATGTATATCTAGGTAAGCATTATGTATGTAAGCATTATGTATGTATGTATGTATCCATGAGTATAATTTCTATGTATATTCAAAGAAATATATATATATATATCAAAGCACACTCCATCATCATACACTCCATATGTATTTTACACATATGTATGGCTGACCATGTGTGTCTTTCTCCTCCTCGTGTATTATTCTAAATAGATACATAATTACCACTGTATACATAAATAAGATTCATCAGTATGTATTAATTCTCCATATGTATATTTCTTCATTAATATCTAAAAAAAAAATAATCACATTGTCACATATTTTATCCATTCATATATGTGAGTATAGCTGTATATGTTGGTATATGTAGGTATATGTGTACACGTTTTAACACACACACTGGGTCCAAGGTAAAGGCGTTAGGTGGAGTATTATAGTGTAGGTATAGGGAGCGTTATTCTCTCACTCGTGTTAGACATACCGTGGTAGGTTATAGTGGTCGTAGGTGTGTTTTATGACAGACAATTGTTTAGTAGTAGTAGTGGTGGTATTATTATTATTATTATTATTATTATTATTATTATTATTATTTCTGTTCTTTTTATTGTTGTTGTCGCCAGCCAAGTGAATCTATATGCCACACTTCCCGTTTTCTTTGGGCAGTGAAGGTTATATTTTCAGTTGTTTCTTTGCAATGAATCTCTTATTTATTTTATTCACTGGATCCCATACATTACATTTCCTTCATGTAGTGAGGGCCATACACTCCATTTTCTATGCCTACTTAGATCACATTTCCCGTTTTCTGTCTGTGGTAATAGTTAACATGACAAACACTGGAGGATTTGATCGATTTTATTTTTAAGAACGAAAGATTTAAGGAGACAAAAACAGATATATTATATAGGGTTAGTTTGGATCACCTGAAGATGCTGAAATACTGTAATGATGTACTGTATTCCTGTATGTTGGAGATACAGGGATGGAGGCATACAGGAGGGTGGTGAGTGATAGTGTGTTGTGTATTGTGCTGGATATGAAGCACTGTAAACATCATCATTAGTACCATCATCATCATCATCATCATTATATCCGTTTTTCATTCTCACCGTCTTGGTTATAGCAACTAGTACCACTGCTTCTACCACCACCACCATCACCACCACCACCACCACCATCACCACCACTGTCACCAATATTACTTTTACAAATACTATACAAAAACTACCACAACACACCACCATACACCCATCACACTACACTATCACGCAACTCCCTACCACACACCATACTCCAATACCACACCACACTACCCCCACACCCTACCACAGGAGCCCACCACCACAGGAGCCCACCACCACAGGAGCCCACCACCACAGGAGCCCACCACCACACACCACCACCACCACCACCACCTACCACCACCACCACCTACCACCACCACCACAAGACACAGGTGGGACCAGCCTTCATATTACCTAATTCATTAAGGAAAGACAACCTGTCCCCCCCCCCCCCCAAAGCACCTGGACAGTTTCGAAGCATTTTTCCCTTTTTTCTTCGTTTGTGCGTTTTTTCTTTTCCAACGTTCTCACATCTCCAGTTAGGTTAACACACACACACACACACCACACAAACACACACACACCACACAAACAAACACACACACACCACACAAACACACACACACCACACAAACACACACACACGTTGGTCTTACATCCCAAAGATAATAACACACCTGAGTAATTAACATAAATGCTAAATATAACTTCACTAAGACTCGACTACCTGTTAGGTACGAGAATAACAACTTAAAAAGATTCAGTGAACTTGGGAATGTTATGTGAGTGAGTGAGTGTCATTTAAGCCTTTGAGGACGATGGTTTAACCTTTTGAGGATGAAGGTTTAGCCCTTTGAGGACGATGGTTTAACCTTTTGAGGATGAAGGTTTAGCCCTTTGAGGACGATGGTTTAACTTTTTGAGGATGATACTTTAACCCTTTGATGATGATGGTTTAACCCTCCAGGACGCAAAGGGTTAAACCGCTCGTGAAGTTGACGTTCAGGTTATATCCAGAGATGTGTCGTGATGTGTTGTATTGTGATGTGCTAAGAGAGGAAGGAGGGACCATTCACCTAACTCTGCCAGTACTGATATGACTGATAAGAATTTTTACTTACACGAGAGTTTTTTGTCCAGTGTTACTCTTATTATTATATAAATATCTTGTGAGAAAAAATATATCATAAATTTTAATGTTAAAAGCCAAAAATATTTAAAGCTTTTTTTTGTGTAAATATTTCTTGTGTTGAGAGAAAAAAATAATCTTTGTAATGATTTATATATTGATGTGTTGTATGTTTATATGAAAGAATTTATATATTTAGTGTTTATGTAAAATGTTTGTTGAATGTTGAAGGAGATAAAATAAACATTCATTTTAGTAACTTTTTATAACGATATATGTTGGAATGTTTTTATAAGAATGATTCACTTAGTCGATTTGTCCGAGTGGAACTGTTTCGAATGTTGGAGGGAAACGACTCATTTCATTAACATTTTTATTGAATGTTTAATGGAGAAAATCAACTATATTTACTATATTCTGAATGTTGAATATTTAATTAACTTTCTGTTGCATGTTGAAAAAAAATCGATTTGTTTTTATTGAAAGAAAAATATTCACTTAAGTATTTCGTTAATTAAAGTTAAAATAGACTAAATTAATTACAAGTTTGTTTAATGTCCATAAGAAAAGAATCAATTAAATACCTTTTATTTTTGTATTAACAAGAGATGAATTATACTAACAGGATTTGGATGGGATTATTTTCACCTCACCTGCCTTGTGTCTACGTCTATCGGCGAGTGTATGACGGAGATGAATACTGACACACAATGAATGACAATTGCCTGGTGTAAAAGTGTTCAAACCTCTAAATCTCTTAAAACACGATAGTAAGCCATTTTGAAGTTAGGTTAGGTTGGTGTGGTTAAGTTAAGTTAGGCTAGTGTGGTGCCGTGAACTTGAAGGAAACTGTTTCGAATCTCAAGTTGAACAGACCAGGGGAGTGAACGTGGGAGTCACAACACAGCCTTTGATCTGTAAGAAGCTTCGAGATGGTCTGAATCCTAGTGTGAACCCCTGCCAAGAAAATAACGCCAGTACGAGCACTCAAGAAGACCCTGGCGTACCCTTCAATCCTCCCCAAGTTACTCGCCTATAAAAGCTTCGCCGGACGAACCTTCGCCCATCTTTTACTTACAGTGACGATATTTTATGGCCAAAACATAGAATCCCTTTTCCTCTAGTGGACGGAGATGGCTCATGCTTCACCAAGGAAAGTTCGAAACCAACTCCTGTACCGAACATTTGAGATTGAAGGAAGAGCTTATTTGATTGTGAGATATGAAACGAGAAGTGAATTTAAATAAAAAAAAATATTACTATCACTTGAAAATTTGTGATCACGTTGTGAATTTAGGTTAAGTCAATGATGAAGAAAACAAAAACCTGAATCATTGAAGTGAAAAGTAACAGATTTTTTTTTTTTTTACATATTCTCGGGAAGGTGTAACTCGAGTCATCAGGTTTGGTTCGTTGTGTTTTGACGCGGCAAGTGATGAAGTGGTTACTGTGTTGACGAGAAAAACGTAAAACTTTCCATAAATAATTGGAAAATATATCGTGATTGTTGTTTGTCTACACCTCAGTGCCCAGGTAAGGTCATAAGGTTATAGTAGGTAAATGAAAGGAATAATATGCCTGGGACAACACGTCATATGGTCAGGCAACTTTTCAATGCACATGGTCTACGTCTCTACCCCATCACATTACAGTACATGCCCGCCACGACATTCTCAAAGATTCGTATGTCAAACAAAATTGCCTTAGGGATATAAAAAAATTGCATATTGTAACGAGAGAATATATATCACTAAAACTTCCAAAGCCATTTTTTGTATCATAGCTTAAAGGAGTTCGAGAGGGGGGAGGGGTTTATCGTAAAAGACCGCGTACTAATCTTTGAGAATCGTGGCCATATAGTTGAAATCGCGAGACAACTTTTTTTTTTAATTTTTTTTTGCTGGATTTAGAGATTTAATGTTTATGACAGACGTATAGAAATTATTCTGTTGTGGACGTTATGTAAAGAAAGCCAGATCATATTGTCGCGGTTCTTGTAGGGTATTTTTGAATATATGCCAGATGCTTCATTCCTGCCCTAACATGACTGTAGAATGTCTTAATTAAATATAGACCAAATATTCTTGCCTTTTGTTTACCTCTTCAAGACGTTTTGAATATTTAAAAAAAAATTATCATCAATGTACAATACAGTATATTAGTATTTAACTATTTTTAATTTAATTTATTTTATGTTGAGAAAATGAAACGGGGTGGCCATGGTGATGTGACGTCATGGATGTAAACAGGTTACCAGGTACTTTTATTATTTAATTTATTTTCATTATCATTTGTCTGCTCCCTAATTTGTTTAATGTTTATATTTAGTATATTTAATTAATTTTTATGTTTACCGGTTTAGAAATATGAAATATGTGTTTGTATACATTCACAGTGTCTGACCGAAAGTGTGCTTCATTGTTGTTCAGGAATGGTTCAGTAATTTTACATTTGGTTTTATGAGTGAGAGCGAAATTTCCTTGCAGATTATATGAATTATTAATTGAATGATTTTATACATAAATACAAGTAACAAACAAGAACATACACCGAAACAAGCACTAACACATACAAACGTACACAAACACATATATACCTGTACATACACACACATACACTCGGTCATACAAAAAAGAATTTATCCAGAGAAAAACCAACACATCACACTTTCCAAGTTTCCCGTTACAGAAGTTGCGTCACACACACACACACACACACACACAATACAATACAATCCCTCAGGAATAGCCGCGTGTAATAGTATTCTATAAATACGAATTTATTACCAAGATAAAACTGACTCCGTATTTATTTATTTTACGTAAATATTTCAGAACAAACCAGCGTTCATATATTTGAGATATTATGAAACACGGAAAGGTCGTAAAGTTTATATATTAAGGGGAGAGATATTTTATAGGTACCATCGCTGAAGAGGGAGGAGAATCTCTTTATGGTCGCTCGTAAACTGTTTCCTTCCCTGTCTCTACTATCATAAAAGACCCACTTAAAAATAATATATATATATATACGTGGGCTGGAAACCTCATCATGATAAAATGGAATTCCTAATCAAGGTGTCTTTAGCCTCGAAGATAAGTTTTAAATAGAATATATATATATATATATATATATATATATATATATATATATATATATATATATATATATATATATATATATATATGTGTAGATCGTGGATAAGATCCTAATTTTGTCTTTATTCAAGACAACTTCAGATGTCTTGAATAAAGACTAATAGATATATATATATATATATATATATATATATATATATATATATATATATATATATATATATATAATTTTTTTTTTTTAGGAGTTGTGAAGAATGAGGTCTTGTTGAGGGGTAGGTCGCTTGAGCTTGGAGACCCTTGGCTATTCAAGCACCCTAATAAATAACATATATAACAATAATGTGCATTAGAGAGGATGGGTAAGGGTAAGGAGTGGTGGATGAGAGCAGTGTGTGTTTGGTAAGGGATAGTGAGTAAATTTAATCTGAATGAGATAAATATGAACAAACGTATACTTTTACTTTTGAAAATAATAAACGTTCAGCCTCGTACGTCAGCAGTCGAGAAGATGAGTCAGTGGGTGCAGGCAGAGAGAGAATAACGGGACTTACAGCTGACGCATGGGTAAATTATACAGACAACCTCAGGTGTGTGTGACTGGAGATGTGGTGCTAGATATGGGTATGGGTGTTGCTAATACAGGCAGAATATCCTCATTGAAACGTTAAATGCATTGTGAAATTAAAATTAGTTATACTTATTTTTAACAACCTTTTTCGGACATAAATATCTATAAAAGAAAAACATTGCATACATATAGTATATAGAGACGACTGGGTAGAAACAATACATAGGCTACATTGTAAAAAGGTCTATATTTGAAGCTATTGTAAATTTACAGCCATCACTCCCATTTATCACTTGTTCTTCATTCGAGTTTGTTTTATATTTCTGACCCCCAACCTTTAGGGTCACCAAAATATTTTTTGTGCCTTATATATTGATGCAATAAACATGCTGGTGAAAAACGTTCGCCAATATATTGTCTTTTATGATATATGAGTCATCATAAAACATTGGAATGGTTAGAATACAGCGATCATGGCAACCTGTATAGAGCAATTAGAGATATACTGTACTAAACTTACAAAAAAAATCAACACTTAAACATTTATTTCCAAAACGAATGTATCCATAAATACATATTAGATAGACGGGGTAGAAACAACCAATAAATATAAACGAAAAGTTAAATACAATATACATGGTGTGTGTGTGGGTGAGGTGTAGAATGGTCAGCTGTTTCGTGTTTACTAACATTTCCCGCCAAATATATCTTTTCCTGCCACACGCCGCCCTCAGTTGGCCCCGCCCCTCCACCACACCAGGTTTTGTTTATCATTTCTTAACACACTTTCGTGAAACAAAAGTTGGACTACTCTCAACTTTATTACTGAAACAGAAGATGTAACTCACATAACTAAGAAAATATTACAAATGAAACTAGGAATTCATATTTCAAATTCCTGTTGGTATTTCAGGAACAGCAGTACAGTCAGTACACACACACGCACACATGTAATGAATAAGAAATGTGCACCTAAGTATAAATAATGTAAGCTAAACAGAAAATTCTTACACGCAAACACTAACTAGGTGCATCCAGTCATTTAAAGTTGCCGCGCTCCTGAAGAACCGCAAGATTACTTTTCTGAACAATGTTTTGTATTACGTTATGTCAAGTAGTACTAACGACGCTCTGTAATTTCTCTAGATCTAGTAATTGGTTGGGTTTCATACTTTATTTATTGAACTATTCATTCAATTTTGAAATATTTTTTTTTTAATTTGTCTTTTGATGTTAAATGTCTATGTTTTATACAGTACTTCGTGGCGGAGGAACACTTGTCGTTTAGATACACAGAGGAAGTGACTTGGAAGTTTAAGTGTGGATAACTCGGTAATTTCTTGCTTATATTTGCCCCTAATATTTGTCCCTATGTATTCCTATCATCAGGCATCTTGAAAAACTGGTCTGGGTTAACGTCTCCACCTCTAATCATCAGGATTTTGAATTTCTCCTGAGGTCTGCCCCTTGCCGTCCCAACTTCTTCTTTTTCCAGTGAGGTTATGCGTGTTTGAAGGAGGTGAGGTCTCCATGCTTGTACACAACAGGCCAGTACCAAGTGGGTAGAACTCAATGATTTGTAAAGTTGAAATATTGTTGTTAGTAGTGTTTGTGTTGAGGTGGAATAAGCTAACAACTCTACTGGTGTTTAATGGAGTTTGAGATAGTTAAAACTGTGGCGGTACGTCTTATGATTATGCGGGTGTTTATCGCCAAATTCTACACCCATTATACAGCATTTATATTTTTTAGGAACTGAAGAGGTATTGTATGTTCGTATGTTAACTTGAACTATTTTTCTTGACTCGACCACAAATCTTTATTCCTAACCAACCAACTCCCGCCAACGTCTGAATCTAAATTTAGCGAGTAACATACCACCTGCCAACACACAATATCGTATCTTACACGCAAAGCAATCAGCTACATCCTTATAAATTGGCGCCTCGCACAATAGCCAGTAACCGAACGCCTTACATTCCCTGACGCCTTACTTAACAACCGATCACCGATCATTTTATAATTTGGCGACTTTATAGCCAATCACCTATCAGCTACTGTATCGCAACGGCGTCGAGTGCTGCTGGTAAAGAGATGAATGATGAAAGAACACGAAATTTATTCATGGCAGCAAGTGGAAGCATTTATGCAGTTCCTAGGAATACGTCTGAAGATTACAGACATAAACACAACTTGGGAGAGGGAGCGTTTGACTTCAATCCAATAACCTCGTTTAACTTTAGCAGCGAGATCAAGCTCGGAGCCATAGCGATATGTTTACGGGATAATTGAGTGTTTCGTGATTGGTTGGTTTGAATTGCTCTTGTTAGAACTAAAAAAATTATATGAAAGGTAATACAGGTATTTAACTTTAGTACCCGGTTATAATTCTTTTTTTTTTCGACTGAATAATATTTTTGGTCATTTGTTAAAAAAAACGCTAAAATATATTTGGCGGAGGTACGTTAATAAACAGGGATTAGAGAAAACGTACTAAATATATTGGGGATAAAAGAACGAGAAGGGTTGTTGTAAGCGTTCGGTAGGGTTCCAATAGTCGATTTACTAGTTCGATATGATTACTCTGACTCCCACAAGAAAACAAAATCAAAATCATCATTACAGGTCTGGTTATGACGTCTTGTAACATTAAAGACAATTTGTTCAAACAATAGGTGATTCAGGTAAAAATAACAGTGTATTAGAATCGAGCTTTGGCATTATTTAAACCCAATATTTTCTGATTTAAAGTGAAAAGGTTTTATGCGCGAAATTTCACTGCCTGTAGCCCTACTTTCTAGATCCAGATATTCTGCCGAGTTCCAAATATAAACCGTGTATAGCGATGTATGGTTGAAGTAACTATATACAGTATACACACACACACACACACACACACTATCACCGACTTATATGCTAATAATACTAATGGAGTAAATTATTACTATATTATTTGTTTAATAAAAGATATGGTAAATAGTGTGGGAGAACGCTTCGCCTAGAACAAATTATTAAGGAAAACGTTGTTGTTATTTTATGTCTTAATATAACCCGATATTAAACTACAAAGCCGACTGTGTAGGTATTGTTCACATTGTTCATAAAAGAGAAATATGGTATATGAAATAACAGAAGCCCCTGACCAATCACCGCTTGGAAAAAAAATAAATATTCTATAACTTTTTTTCTTTCTAAAAATGCACCATTCGAATTCTTAAAGATTCGTTGGGTAATATAATGTTGATATTGTGTTGAGACTATAACCTAACTATAAATGCCTTCTCTCGACTTCATTTAAGAGGAAAGGAAAAATATACGTATGTTTTTGAGAATGCGAACGATAGGAGGGCAGTGGCACCTCAGACTTTTGTGTCTATTAACCGGTCTCATTGTTTTTATAAGTGAACGGGGGCGAAATTTTATAGATATTATAGGGTGTGAAAATCCTCTATTATTTGCAGGCATTTATTTTGGGTAGTCGATTTACCCTCCCCCCCCCTCTCTCCCGCCACACCGTGCGCTTGTTGTGTCACTTGTTATTGTGTTTGTTTACCGGGGTTGGTGTTGATAGCGTCTGTCGCTAATTTGTTTATATCTTAGTTTTTGTTTTAATTAACAATATACGAACAATATAGAGAATCATACACACGCACATGATTATAATTTATGGAGGCTTAGTTGCCACCATACAATCTAACACCACTTACGGAGAGTTTTATCTCCCATAATTGTTAATTGAGTAGTGTAATATTTCCTAACTGTTACGCGTTTAAAGACCCTAGTTTTTAAAGCCCAGTAATAACATTATAACGTGAACGTCAGCCAGTCTCATAAACACGCCTTCGTCACCTATACTTTTCATACTATCATGGACTTTTTATTTTAATAACACACACACACAGGCTAGTAATCACAGCCTAAAAAACAGAAAATGTATATTGAGAAGATAAAATAAAAGAAAAAAATGGCGTATTGAAAAGCGGTCTGCAAAATAGGTTAAACCCCGCGAGATCTGGACAGAATCCTACCCTCGGGAGAGTTTGGGACCGTCCCAAGACAAAATGGCTCTTTTCCTTGCGTTTGAATTTAAATAACGCCACAAAATGTGTTTAATGTGGCGGTTGGAGAATCCACAAACGCATGAAAATCCGGAGGAGGACTTTTAAAATGCGAGAGGTTCTTGACTAATCCAGTAGGTAGGTGGGGGAGAAGGAGTTGGTCGGAATGTTTATGTTTAGGCGAAAGCACGCTTGGCTGCACACCAAGCATATGCACTGACACCTTCAGGATTCATGCTCACAGATGCACGAACTCTGACTTGCATAGTTTAATACTACGCAGATGCAATTAAATGCACTCAGACAAGCGCTATACAAACACAATCACAGAATAGAAAAAAAAATAAACGAGAAAAAAAGAAGAAATTGAACACAAATAGACATGCAGACTAACAGACAGGCTGGAAAATATAAATCTTAAAATAGTTAAGAAAAAATATCGAAACTGGAAATGAATACAATAAGGAAAAGATAAAAGAATAAGGTAAAAGTAAATAAGAATTGTGAGAAAGTGGGAGTGAGAGGAAGTAGAATTGGGTAAATTTTAGTGGTAAATTTAGGGGTAAATTTTTAGGACTTATATTAGTTCATACATAATAAAACATTGTTTACTTTTTCTTTTCATTATAAGGTAAGAAACAGGTAAACAAATTAAAAGCGTATACTAATTAATTCCTGTTAAATATTACAATGCTTTCCACTCTGTAAAATTTCTTTATTGATAACGTTTCATGTCAGATTTATATAAAAATAAACGTTTTTTTAACAATATTGAAAATAATTCTTGTTTTGTGGGGATAAATTGTTATAAAATTCAGTTAGGACTTTTTTTTTAGCCTCAAGGCACGGTAGTAATTGATGAAACACGTTCTCACTTTAAAAAATATTCTGTCTGCCTATCTTTATATGTCTCTATCTGTATCAACCCCAAGGCCATATATACAAAATTTCAACCCCCAGTATACTCTCTCTCTCTCTCCTATTTACATCGCTGGGGTCATGTAATTCGTCGTTGTGTTTGAGTCAAAAGGTCACGTGATGAAAAAATAAATAAAATATATACTACCGGGCGTTAGCAGTGTGTCATAGTATACCTTGCTCCAGTGGTAACTTGAAATGGCCATATTTATTTCGCTCATTTAACGACAGCATTTAATCTACTAGTTATACACGAAGAAAACACACACACACACACACACACACACACACACACACACACACACACACACACACACACACACCAAATTTAACGTCAGTCAGCGCCATTAGCGATGAGTGTAAATAGCGTCTGTAAGTGGAGCGTGATTGGTGACTGCTGGGGAGGGAAGAGTGAGAGGGGACGGGAGGTACTAGATCCACTTAATGTTCCGCATTATTGTGTGACGAGGCTATCATGTAAGGAGGAAGGTAATGAAGAGCAAGACAAAAGATCTCCCGAGGTTTTAAGGAGGAACCGGAGGACATAGCGGGAAGTCAGAGGGAAATAAGAAGAAAATGAGATAATGCAGAAAAAGCGCGTTAGCAGGAGAGCGAATCCTTGTGCCTTCCCTGCCCAAGCTCTCTTTTATCACACAACGCTATCTCTCTTTCTCAAAAACTTTCTCTCAATTTTTTTTTGTTCATTTCCGTCCTTAACGATTGCTTCTCCAACGTGGGCAGATGTAATCTTTACTCTGACCTTTTTAGAGGCAGAAGTTTTTGTCAAAGCAACGAGTCGGATCACACAAAAAAAGCGAAAAGAAAATATCTGGTTAAATTCAAGGTTCTGGTGGCGTGTGGTAAGGTGAGGAAAGTCTAAATTGCTATTAAATTTTTTACCTCCCGTACAACCCCAGCAATCTGAGTTTTTGCATTCAGCCATCTTTTTTATTTTTTTCTTATCCCCTCTGTTATAATATTTATAGTTTTCACGAAAGAGTTAGACAATATTTAATGCTGAACTCATTATGACGTCACGTAATTTTCCTGAGATTTTGTCCTTTATTTATCTAAACGAATTTTACGGGAGTAAATAAAATTCTTGAAATCTCTTTATTGTGTGTAATCCTCATCGATTAACTTGCGTCTGGTAGCTGTGATTTATTTAGTGAAGCAACTACCGATATAGGTAAACATATTTTTTTTTTGTTGACGAGGGAAAAAATGTCTACATATTAATTTTACTGTAATAGAAATGTAAAAAATACACATTCATTTCACTGATAGATATGAAAATGTATCTCCCTATTAATTTTACCGAGATAAAAATGACCATACATGTAATTGAAAAAAATATGGTTTAATATTTCCATTTCGGCTATAACCTATATTTCAACACAAACCTTTAACACTACAAAAAGGGATCATCCCCAATAGTAAACTAATTATACACTAACAATGAAATATATAACCACAAAGATGTAGTTAGAAATGATAATAATGAAAGAGAAAATATTAATAATTGAGTGACGTCGATGATAATGCAAAAGATAACTCGAGGCGCCTAATATACCAGACACAGCCTAGCTTCCATCCCTCGACGCAAAGCAAGTTTATAGATTTTATTTTTCTCGGTACTGTATAATGAGGCAGAGACGACAGTAGCGAGCGAGTTCATTCAAGACCATACTAGATTTACCGGCCAAGCAGGCTTAAATAATATTCTGTGTAACGGGATACAAGGATGTATCTAGAGCTGGTTTACTTCAGCCGAAGCAAAAAATTGACAAAAAATTACATCAATATTATAGAGAGACGAAGTAGATAATTCACGTAGTATTAGTTAATGGCCAGAATATATTTCAATACCATTTTCAATACTTGATGCGATAATTGTAGGTATATACTGTAAAAGACTTATCAATTAGAATAATGAAAACTAACGTAAAAAATTAAAACAAAATAAGTTCTCTGTCTCCCGGAAGAGGTGAACTATGGGTATAGGTAGCGAGGTCCAGGGGGGACACGGATGTAATTGGTTGGAACCCCCTAACGTTATATTTATAAAAATAGATCAGAGATTCTTACTGTACAATGCCATTCAATAGTACAGTTGTAGTGGATTTCTCCCCTACAAACGCTGTTTGTCGCTGAGTAGCCGACCCCACCAATTCCCCAGTGTATGCCTCGTGGTCTAGGTCAACTAGCGCCGCCCACGGAGCGGGGGTCAACTACTAAGGCACGCCAACCCCCGCTATTTAAGACCTGACCTCGTGGTTATCTCTCTTTCTACCTACACCAACCAGCCAGCAACACCTTCTCCTCCGCCTGCCTGGCGGTCCTCGCTCCCGCCGGCGAGCATGGCGACCCACAAGCTGTCCTCCTCTGAGCATCCTCACCAACCAGCTCTCTCTACATCACACTTGTAACCATGCTACCTTCCCAGCACCAAACTGCATTGTACATCCAATACAACATGTATACATGAGAGTACATTGTGAGTTTCCTTTCTCCATCCCATCCTGAGTGTGAACCAAACATCCTAAAAATCCCACACAGTATAACAAACAAGCACGAGCCAAACAAATGTCGCGTCTTTGCGTATGTTTGTTGTCGTTAAATTGGGACGCCAATTTGGTTTGGTCGGTTCGTGTTGTTTTACAAAAGTTGTCAGATTTGTAAATAGATATTATTAGACACGATACTTAGAAAATATGCTACTCGAAACTAAATGATAAGATTATTATAAATTTAAACAATCTGTGTACAGTAAATTAAATAGATGAATATTTCTCTAAAACGTATAAAATTGTAAATATAAAATTGAAAATACAAGTATTGTACTCCAACCGACCCTGTACCGAATATAAGGCCAGACTACTGTATATGAAATGGATTCGAACTTTCGTTAGGTCGAGACGGACAGGGGAGGGTGACGACTGACCGTCCGGGACAGAGAAAACGGCCCCAACCCTAACGACCAGTGGCTGAGGTAGGAGGAGGCAAGGAGCAAACCTTTACCACAGGAAGTATTTCATTTGCCACCAAATACGGATACTCAGCCTTCAAGTCCCGCAGCTAAGTGCAACATCTAATGGTCTAACCTATTATATTTCGTACTTGTTATAATGGGGAATAGAGTGTGTCAAATAGGAAACATGGGAGTTAAGGTTGGTTTTACTGACGTTCGTGTTTCCTATAGAGAGTTAATATTTTGCTATTTGGACTTACGATATAGGTTACGTTACTGTTCAACATCCTTGTATAGTCATTGTTTTGGAGGTATTGTCGAAAGTTGGATTATTTACCGTAAATACTCCTAAAAATCTGTCAAGTCGAAGCGTGTCGTTTGTTTGTTTACAACTGAACCGCCTAGTTTTCTCTCCCGCCATTAAAAACTTAAAATTACACAATAACGCTTCAAGAAAGTTGCTTCCATTGGTACCAGATATCAAAATGAGTACTTTCTGTTTAATATGGTGGGGGCAGCTAGGAAGTTAGGTAAGGTTAGGTAGGTTTGTTTGGTTGGCTAGTTATATATATCTTTAACATGTAAAATCATTATTTCCTTGAAAACCACTAATTCCCCAAGGAAATGGAGGTCATATTTGAAGAAACCATCAGAAAAATAGGTTTTCCTGTAAAAACACGAACGTCACAATTTTAAGGATTCATACAATATTGTTTTGCAACCACCATCTTCTCCGATACAAAGTGACATGTTGAGTGTTGCTTACTATTTAAAAGTTTCACTTGCAGAACACTTTAGTTTCGATATATAAGAATCTGATACAGTATATTCCTCAAACATTTATTATTACTTTACCTAGGGGATTTCAATGTACTGTACATCACAGAGAGTGGCTTGGCTCTACAAGGTATGACCCAGGTGGAGCTGAGACACTCTCTTTTTCCTTACTTAATGATCTGGAACAAATAATTAAACACCCTACACACGTTCCTGGTCGACACGATCAACTTGCTAACATTCGTGTGACACCAACCGGCTCATGAATGTACCTGAAACCCGCTCCAGTGTTGGTCAAGTCTTGTCTTGAAAGAGCTCACACTCGGTGCTGTCACAACACTTTCTGGTAGATTGTTCCAAGAGTTCACAACTCTCACTCCGAAAAGTTTGCCCTCACAGTTTTCTGGACTTGCGGCTCCTTCAATCTTGAGCTGTGAACCCCCTGTGGGGCGAGCGTCCGCCAGCTCCAAGTAAGGACACTCGACTGAGTAGTGCCCCTTGTATCAAGTTGGGAGAAATGAATGTGGTACTGATGTAGGTTGCAATTCACTGTAATTCATTGGTACATAGTATTAACCATTTCTGTGTACTTAATGATTTCAGATTCCTAATAATTTTGTGCCATAATTTTTCAGTGTATCAAAACAATTCTGTGCAAATTAGGTAGGAAAAAAATAGTATTATATATATATATATATATATATATATATATATATATATATATATATATATATATATATATATATATATATATATATATATATATAAAATCGGTTTTAGGGCTTAAATTCCTTACCATTTTAGTAAATATCAAGAAGGTTGTACTATTCAATAATTTTAAAAGTTTTATATTAAATTTTTTAGTCATTTTAACAATTATTGAAAATAATTGAAGTACAGGAACTAGTTTTTTGCGCGCCAAACAGCCACTCGACACACCAAGCTTGGCGTCAAGTTTGTTTACCAGTTCAGAGGAAGGAACATCTTGTTTGAGACTCAACATAAATGCTTTTTTTGTGTTTCCAGTCCATTTATTGGTCATTTTGAAATATATTTTACATATTGATAATATATAGCGCAGTGCAGTGTTGATTTAAAGAAAATAATCTTGAATTACACCAAGTGAACTAAAATTTTATGGGTGAAATGGCGGCATGGGGTGACTTCTCTTCCACCCCAATGCCTTCTCCCTTCTCCTCCACCCCCATTCTAATTCCCATCATCATCAACCAGGAGCCTTCTACATGCACACCTCAAAGTAAGTGTACTTTACTGCATTTATTTTTAGTTTGTATGTAATTTTCGGTGAGCTGGAACCAATTACCCAAAAACCCATTGAAACAATGGTTTTAACGAGCAACCTTCTGGAACGAATTGGGGGGGGGGGCAAATAAGCATTTTTTTTTTTTAGCTGTTCTGTCATTGAAATAAACTACCTAACCAGTTTTGTGAATTGCTTGTATGCAAGATTTCACATAAGACTAACATAAATTATAGCTACTAATAAGGAGAATGTAGAACTTGTGTTCTTACATGTCTCCAGGAAAATCCAGAGGGAAGCCTGTCAGGTATTCCATGAAAAACATCCTGTAAAGCCAAATACAAAGTCAAGGATTGATCTCAAAAGTGTTGCATCTAGGTTGAAGTAAATTGGAACCATTGCTGTTGACTGTGGCCTTCCCTCTAACATAAATAATTTGACACCCTTGTTTTGTCACCCATTCAGTTGCATTAGACAACAAAAGTATAGTAAGGTTTATATATATATATATATATATATATATATATATATATATATATATATATATATATATATATATATATAAATGGTTCAAAGATCTGATGGACAATCCAAGTTTCAATCCCCATTAGGCCATCTCTATTATCTTTTCAGTCTTATTTTTATGTATTGTATAAAGCAATTATGGCACATTTGCAACTGTCTTATTCTACACAATGGCCACTCCTATTATTCAGGAAGATGTTTCATACAGTATTTTCCAAATCACTTATCCATGTACAAGTCCCCAGCTGTCATTTAATCAAGTCTCATGTTTTTCTTAATATTCCCTTGCTTCTATCACAAAACAGAGTTACTCTTTCCATTGTTTCTTTCATGGTGCCACATTACATTAAAAAAAAAAAAATAAGTTTTGTTTTCAACGGCTTTATCATTGCAAGGAAAATTTTTAAATAATAAGCTTTTGTTACATAAATATATAATTTGTGCAAATATAGACAAGGAATGTAAAGAACACCGATTGAAATAAAGTATATTGCAGAAGGAACACAAGAATTATATATCAAAGCATCACACACGAGGGAAAAATAATTTTGAAATCTACAATGTCCTGAAAAATTCCACAACTCTTCATCATTGCGTTACTTGAGAAACATTATCAAGGATTTTCCCCAGGGATTAATACATTTGGCATCACAAACATCAACACACTAATGTAACCTGTGTTAATCATCTTATAAGAAAAAAGGGTGCATATTTTTCACTAAAAATGGCACCAATTCCCTTACAGAATTTTGAAACATATACTGTACTGTACAGGGGTATTTTATTATGTCATTTAAATCCAGAAAGGTATGAACTCCAAGCCCTAAAAGAAGCTCTTTTGAGGTAAAGGAAACATCTACCCTACAGAAACAAAGTTTGTGAACATATTCCACAAACGAATCAACTTTGGTACTATGAGGAGTGGAACTCTTTGTGCTGATAATTTATTTTTCAGCACATTTAATAATACAGTAGATGGAAAACCTACGGATATAGTTCTTGTGACCATAAAAATATCTTTCAATAATCATTTGACAACAGATTAGTATACAGTCAGCCTATGTCTTGTGTGCATATACAGTATGCCATAGTTAGTTACATAATATAGTACACATATTTAAAGTTGCTTAACATTTCTAGATTGGTAATAAACCACATGAAAAAATACTAGTAGCCTTTTTTTGAAATAATAACCACTGCAAATGGAAAATCAAATAAGAATAATATATTGTGAGCTAAATTACTTTCACATGCTGCCATAATTCACTTAATTTTATGGTTAATCTAAGGGTGAGACAAAGGAAGAGAATGAACAGCCATACAGTGGTTCTCGAACCACGGGTCATGAGCCGATTTTCAGTGGGTCGCGATGATCCAGTAAGGTTATACTTTTGCCAATTTTTTATTTAACTCTAGGTCACTGGTACACAATGGGAGCCTTTTACCACTCTACTTATTGTTAATTATACCCTGCTATTAAATTGCTAGTTGATATGACAAGAAATTTTTTTTTCCATTTGAATCAATGGGACTTGAAATTTCCGATATTAAAAATTGGGTCGCACTTGAAAAGATTTGAGAATCACTGCACTACAGTCATTTAAACTCCTTTTGCACAGTAAAATGTTTGATGTTATATGGCTACTAACAGTATTTCATATGGAGTTCTTGTGACAATGGTATACTGTACACTTAAAACTGCTAAAATTACCATTTGACATATTTAACATTGTTCCCATTACATCATATTACTTAATAACTTTAAAAATACAATGCAATAATTAAGAAATCCAATGGCTAGCTTTCAAGAGATATTTTACAGTTTTAGTCTTCTATCATTCACTCATGATTGAAACAGCAAGAATTTAAAAAATGCTGAGGTGTTATTACTTCAAATTTTCATTTTCCTGACTGTAGAATATAATAAGTGTAGTTACAGTTGAAGAGCACTAAACCAAACATCAAAAAAATAATATTCAATATAATGGTTGCCCCGTATGTTTCAGGATGGCCTGCCCTAGGTCCACAAGCTGTTGCCAACGCAACAACCAGATCTTCAGTTAATACACACACGATTTAGTGTCAAGGAATGATCCAAGAAAAGACTGGACAAACTCACCAACTGCACTGGTTAACCATTACCCCAAAACATGATCTGCAGGTCGATTAACATCCTGGTTCCCAATTACTGCTGGGTAGACAGAGGCAAATGGCGTAAAGAAACTTACCAAAAGTTTCACCCTGGCCGGATATCAATCCAGGTCCACCCATTTGCTAGGAGAGTATGCCGACTATTACACCATAGGTCGCCTTCTTATTCTATACACACACACACATATATATATATACTATACTGTACATTGTTCTTTTCATAAAGGAAAATATATATAATTTTAATATCTCCATATTCATATCAAATCATTACCCAGAAAAAGTATAGAATTGCAGAGTAACATTCTCCTGAAAACATATACTGCCGCACACTTTTTCTCAACTTGTGCAGGGATTTAGCAGTGAATGGTATTTCAATTATTTTTTTTTTGTGTGTGTGGAACCTTGATAATGCACAGTACAGTAGAATGAATACATAATCAGAGCAAGATTTTGCTGTAAATTATATTTATTGGACAAAAATAAAGCACTTTTATAATGCTCTCTATAAATATGGTATATACCGGCATTCAATACATACACAAAGAGTGGAGCCTGTAAATGCTAGCAAATGTAGCAAAAATGTGCGCAGATTGTCAAAATTTTGTAATCCATTTATTTGCTATATGACCCTTATGTACAGTACACTGCTGCTGAAGAAAAATGCAGTTGTTATTATACAGTCAGAAGGACCTTGGCTGATGTTGCAAAAATGTCTAATATCTACATGTATATGTGGTTTATATTACAGGGTGTTTATAAAGTCCCTATCTATTTCAGTGAAATGAAAAAATTTATTGCAAAACACCATGAAGATGAATGTGTGCTGGTGGTAACATTGCATATTCAAGGAAAGAAATTAGAGAGAGGTTTCAAAGAAAATTTCATAAGCCAAGTCCTACAGACGAGACAATACGCGAATTGTTGAATAAATTCAAAGAACAGGATCTGTTTTAATGATGAACCAAGATCTGGTCATCCTCGTAAATGCAATACGAAATGCTATCACGGGAGAACCACGCATGTCAATTTGTGGCGCATCACGTACACTCAGGCTACCCAATTCAACTGTCTAAAATTTTTTTGACATCTTAAGTAATTAATAAATGTATACCTTCTATCATTTTATAATTGAATTTAACACAGTTACCCGTTATTTCACTGAAATGGATAGGGACTTTATAAACACCCTGTATTAGAATGCTAAATATATATATATTTCCACTTTGATGTGGAAATGCTACTCCCAAATAAAATGATTATTAGTAATATCAAGGTTCTACTGAACATTCTCACTCTCAAATCTTAAATAAAGGAATAAGTATCTAACGCAATTGGACACACTTAAAGGAATACACATACAGATGTGACTTTTCATGGTTTTATGCAAGTATAACCATGTGTTTTGGTTTCAAATCTATGTGTAATTACACAAAAGAGCACCAAAGACAGACCACAAAAATAAAACAACCTTCCAGTCAACTAGTTGTGCATAAGGGAAATACAGTATATTGTGCCATCACTTAACACAAGTGGAGGGTGGGGGGAATCCTGGAGTTAAAAATAATTAAACCTTAAGTAGTTACAACTGTATGTGATCTTTAAAAGCATGTTTTCTGATTGAACCTGCAAAATAATCTTGACAGCAAAAAGTTGGTTACCAATGGTTTGCACCACACATTTAAATAAGGCCACCATGTATTGTGATTGCTCAAAAATTAAGAAGAGAAGCCTCAGTGAAATATATAATGTATGAGACAGTATTCCATCAAATGTTACTCATGGTACAAACCAAGAAAGTTTTCTATCACAGTATCTATGCAAAGGTACAAGGAAAATTTCTGGGTTGAAAGTGATAATTGAAATTAAGGGTAAACTCCTAATTACACATTAAACTTGTGTCTGATCTCAAAACTAAAATAATCCCTGTAATTTATCTCTACAAAATTATTAAGCTCAATAAAAAATCTCTTCCCCAAGTCTAATTTCAGAGATACAGTACACATCTATAACCTTTGTATTCAACACGAGTGAACATCAACAGTACTACACTTTAAAGTTGCTGAAGAGACTCAAAATCTATTTAAGGAACTTGATGGACATCTTCTGCTCAACATCTGTCCGCTCCAAGGCAGTGCAAAACTCGTCAAAGCTGATCATCTGGTCTCCATCACGGTCAGCCTCAAGAATGGTTCGTTCTGCAATGCTGTTGAGTTGCTCATCACTGTTACAAAAGTAAAACAATACAGTATTTGTAAATTAAGTACAGTATTAAATTTCAGTTGTGTTTTTCCCTTTCTTTCAAGTCTTTTCCCCACTTAGGATGCTCAGTGGCCAACATCAAAATCATAACAGACTGTTCTTCTTTGCCATATATAGATACAGTACAGGGTATATGCATATTGAATTATATACTGTACAACTAACTAGTTTTATCTGCAATATGCAGTTTCCTAATTAAGGGTCATTTGGTTTATGATTAATACCCAAAATCAATATTAAACATCTGAAGATGCAATGATTTTCCATTTCAAAATAATATACAGTACACTAAATATAATCTGCAATATATCATATAAGTACTTTACTGTACTGTATTGTACAAGGTTAGGATTTCTCAACATCTCTGTTGAAAGACTTTCTCAAATTACAGTACAGTAGGCCCTTCAAATTAGCGGGGGTTAGGTTCTCAAAATGTCCCCGAATAACAACATTTGCTGACTGGGGGGGAGGGGTTAATTTTTACTTGTGTAAAAAGAAATGTATATTCCCTTTATGTGTTTGCCCTTAGGACAATTATTTTTTTTTTACCTGTATTGTGTGTGTGTGTGTGTGTAAATCCACACACACAAATAAAAATAAATACTAATGGGAAAATCCTCTCACAAATAATTAGAAACAAATGTATTAAAAATGTTGAGACTACCCTCAAGTCCACTCCGTGCTTCGTTATTAATAAAGCACGGAGTTGACTCAACAATTTTAATACATTTGTTTCCTATTACAGTATTTTTGATAGAATTTTCCCATTATTATTTACAGTATGTGTGTGTGTGTGTGTGTGTCCACACACACACACACTAATATACAATACTGTACAGGTAAAGTAATAATCGTCTCTGGAACGAATGGCTCCCTGTCCCGGCCGCAAAAATGCCGGCAACTTTAAAACTACCCAGAGACATTCTTGGGTACATCTAGGGTGTCAACCGCGAATGATAGAGGACAGCGAAATAAAAATTTGCAAATTATCCGGGCGTACTGTACCATGAAATTTGTTGGTGAGGAGGGGTTTACAGTTATCTGGACACCAGTTTTATATGTACTGGACACTAACAATAGCCATCTGAGAAAATAAAAGATATTATATCAACTACTTTCAATAACCATATTTACTGTGTGTGTGTCTGTACACTTCCTCCAGGAAAGTTGATTACCTCAGTATCTATATGTACTGTATGTATATTCACACATATAGTGTACATTACTCTTTCAAGCCTTTTCTTGCTTAGTTTTGAAAGGTGGTTAGAAACTGGAGTAAATATATACACACATTTACACTTCACTTCATGTCATTTATTCATTTTTACTGTTGTAAAAGATACATTCATCAGCAGCATGTACAGCCCTAAATACCACTCAACAGTATGCTTTCCACTCATTTACACACTGCAGCTTCCTGATTGCACATCCATTTGCCTCATGCTTCAGTAATGACAACCATACATTTGCCTTGGTACAGTATAAATTACAGATGCATTTCTTTATGATTTTTCTGCAGTAAAGTAAAAGAAAAAAGAACAATGCCTTGAAAAATTTTATGATCAATTACTCCTGTACTATAGTTTCAAATGGCCCAATCCTTCTTTTTAAAAGTTCTATTTATTAAAACTTACATTCTGGGTTATCACAACATTACATCAAGCAAGATATCCTTCACCTTATGTTCTCTCCAACCATCATATGGAGGACTGCAAGAAGTTCTTCTCTAGAGATGCGTTCATCGTCGTCAAGATCATACATTTTGAAGGCAACTGAAAAATAATACCACAATTAAGACAAACACACATACTGTACATTCCTACACTATTACAGTATACTGTTCTGTATACAAATGCTGTAAAAAAAAGTACTTTAGGCAATTATTTAAATCATGAAAATTAACAAGTACTCTAATGCATTTCATTTTAATCATATAATAATATTGTACAATGTTAAAGTCTTCCCATTCACTTTAACACACATATATATATATATATATATATATATATATATATATATATATATATATATATATATATATATATATATATATATATATATATATATATATATATATATATATATATATATACTGTATATATATATATATATATATACAGACAAAAATTAAATATGTACTTCCTAAAGATTAGTACATACATCAGACAGTAAATCTCTTAAGCTTAACATAAATTACTGAAGATATCACTACAATACTTACATCTAAGTTTTTCTTCACGAGCATTAAGTTTATTGTCTTGAGTACGCTTGATGGGACGGAAGTGAGCCAAGACGCGTACAAATTGACGGAAGTTCACATGATCATCTTCGCTTTCCTAAAAAAATATAAATTAAATTATTGTATCTACTATGAATAAAAGCAAAATTTTCCTACCACAAAATATTATCATCCCAGTTAAGAAACAAAAGCAAATACAATACTGTAGTACAGCATGCCCTTTAAATTCCGGGGGTTAGGTTCTCAAAATGGCCGCAAATAACATTTGCTGACCAGGGGGGGAGGGGGTACTTTTTACTTGTGTACAAAGAAATGTATATTCTCTTTATGTGTTTGCCCTTAGGACAATTGTTTCTTTTACCTGTATTGTATATACGTGTGTGGGCATAGACACTCACACACATACAAATAAATAATAATGGGAAAATCCTCTCACAAATAATCAGAAACATATGTATTAAAACTGTTGTGTCTACCCTTAAGTCCACTCCATTCTTTGTTATCAATAAAGCATGGAGTGGACTTGAGGGTAGACTCAACATTTTTAATACATTTGTTTCAGATTATTTGTAAGAGGAATTCCCATTATTATTTATTTGTATGTGTTTTGTGTGTGTCTACAAACACACACATATATACAATACAAGTAAAGGAAATTACTGTCTAGAACGAATGGCTCCCTGTCCCGGTCACGAAAATGCCAGCAACTTTAAAACTACCCTGAGACATTCTTGGGTACATCCAGGGCGAATAAAAAATCCACAAATTTTAAGGGCATGTTGTACAGTACATACTGTAGGTCACTAAGTAATGAACTCTCTGGAACCTCACTCTACCATACACTATACAGTAAATCTCCAGTAATGTACATTATTCTGAATTGTAAGGGGAAAGGGTGAGTTGAATGTTTCCAGGAAATATAACCTTCAAATGGTATTTATAAATTGTAGGGATGGCAGCCATCATCGGCAGACATTTCAAGTTACTGCATTTTTGCACATATGGAGGCAGAGTAGAGAATCATTAGCCACCAGGTAAGAGTTACACCACACACAAGCTCTGCCAACCTTGCTACATACAATGATCTAAGCTTGATCATGCTGCAGTTTGCTTCACTCTGCTTAGAATTTCAAAATCTTACCACACTGCCTCTTGGTACAGGTATCATAAATTCTTGTACAGTACTATACTTCCAATACCATTTGTTTAGCAAAATTGTGAACTGCAACACCAATGTCTAGTTTTCTAATATTTCAGTTTTGCATGAGATTAAGTTTTTGGTAATATACTTCCTTCCTGCACTATTGCAAGCATCACTATCATTTGGTATTTTCTAGGAAGTCATTGTTAGGGCAGAATTTCTGAATTAAAAAACGATTCTCAGTCAGTGAACAATATGAAGCAGCAGGGCATGATGCAATGACTGTGTGGGTGGGAGCACAGCAGTCTTGATTCTTGGCACACACTTTACATCTAAAACTAACTGTGAATCATTAAATCTCGGATCATTAAGCTCTGACTATATTACCTAAGGACCCTGTCTAATTAATACCTTTTACCAGAAGCAACTTTTAACTAGAATTGTTAATCACTATTAGGGTAATTTTCCTTATACAATATAGATAATTTACATATGCTATTACAGATATTAATTCTTTTAATATGTTTTGGAAATGGGTTTTTTGAATACAGTATACAGTATGTGTACGACTACAGCAACAAGGTTTCCTGAAACAAAAGTATTAATATTTTCAAGATGGTCATCATGGTAATAACTATCAAATCTATAACCATATTAAGGAAAAAAGTTGACATAAAGAGCACAATTTTTTTTGTCAACTTCTCTCCTTTCATAACTTCAATTTTGTAAATACTGTACAGAGGCTGCTAAGTTTGGGGATGAAATGATATACAGAATTGTAATGAATTATTACATGCTGATAACTGTTCTATATATCAATTGGAACTGATCCAGACGCTAGGATTTAGGAGCTCTAGTGATAAGTAATATCTACAGATCAGAATTTTAGAGATAAGAAGGGATCAACTTTACTGTTCTGATCAGAATTTGGTTAGCTCTCTCTGCAGACAAGATCATAAAGTATGTTACAATGGCATATAATCAGATTAATCTCAGTACAACTTCTTCATCAACATGAATCCTGCTCAAACCAATCACATTTAAAATGGTGACTTAATTGACAGTCCATTTACACACAATACAGGTAAATAGTCATCCCTTGGTTATAGCGCACTTGGTTATCGCGATTTTCGTTATCACGCCTCCATCAAAATCTGCACACCTGCTGTTACAGCGCATTTTTCAAGCCGAGAATTTCGTTATCACGCAGTTTCCTCCAGGTGTATTTACCCATTACCTTCACCTACATCTATTGAGGATAAAATCTTTCGCCTACAAATTGACAATAACACATTTGCTGTAATCAGACATATCTAAGTTGCCTCAACAATTGCAACCCCAGTTGCAATTTCAAAATCTGTGTCATAACTAAGGAATAACGAAGTCCCGGGTGCACTCTAAGATTGAGAGAATACTGAGGACTCAGGCGTCCTGAAGCAATGAAAAAACGGACTCCTCAGACGGGGGACTCAAATAAAAAAAGCATAGCTACATGTTTTGTGGACTACAGTATTGAGCATACCCCTTTCATCACTTTGTAATAAACCTAGCCATGCCTAAGTGTTTTTCTGATACTTACCATAACTTTATCTACATATTTAGTGGGTCTAAATCAGTGGTGTCCAACTCGATACCTTTCGAGGGCCAATTCTTATATTAGTTACCCTCTTCAGGGCCAACACAAGTACTATATCACATATTTGCAGGATTGAAGTTTACAGCTTCACACATTGCCTTACCTGGCTTACCAGGAATACCTGATTTGGGTTTGTCTGATCTTAAGTATGTAAAATTAATTTTACTAAATAAACATGATTATATCTACTTCTTTCATAATTTTACGGGTTGACAAATTATACCGTCATCCCGCGGGACACACTTGACCATCCCAAGGGCCACATTTGGCCCGCAGGCCATGAGTTTGACACTCCTGTCTTAAAACTTACAAAATTTTTGACCAAAATATACTTTTTTATCAGAATTGAAAATTAAGGGGATTAACTAATTAAGTACCTTCAGAATAACACACAAACCCTAAATCACACCTTGGAAACCCATAGTTGATGAGTAATGAGCATTGAAAAATATCAGTAAAATCTTTCAAGGGTCATTTTGGCCACTAATTACTCTGCAATCGAATCGTTGACCACATATGAACAATCAGCAAGCTCAGGAGTACCCACACTGTGATTTTCAGCAAAATCGAATTTTTGGCCAAAAATGTAAGTCTTACACCTTACAAAATTTTCGACCAAAATATACTTTTTTATCAGAATTGAAATTTAAGGGGATTAACTAATTAAGTACCTTCAGAATAACACACAAACCCTAAATCACACCTTGGAAACCCATAGTTGATGAGTAATGAGCATTGAAAAATGTCAGTAAAATCTTTCAAGGGTCATTTTGGCCACTAATTACTCTGCAATCGAATCGTTGACCACATAGGAATAATCAGCAAGCTCAGGAGTACCCACTCTGTGATTTTCAGCAAAATCGAATTTTTGGGCCAAAAATCACCAAAAATGTAGGTAAGTCTTACACCTTACAAAATTTTTTACCAAAATATACTTTTTTATCAGAATTGAAATTTACGGGGATTAACTAATTAAGTACCTTCAGAATAACACACAAACCCTAAATCACACCTTGGAAACCCATAGTTGATGAGTAATGAGCATTGAAAAATGTCAGTAAAATCTTTCAAGGGTCATTTTGGCCACTAATTACTCTGCAATCGAATCGTTGACCACATATGAACAATCAGCAAGCTCAGGAGTACCCAGGCTGTGATTTTCAGCAAAATCGAATTTTTGGCCAAAAATCACCAAAAATGTAAGTCTTACACCTTACAAAATTTTTGACCAAAATATACTTTTTTATCAGAATTGAAATTTAAGGGGATTAACTAATTAAGTACTTTCAGATTAACCCACAAACCCTAAATCACACCTTGGAAACCCATAGTTGATGAGTAATGAGCATTGAAAAATGTCAGTAAAATCTTTCAAGGGTCATTTTGGCCACTTATTACTTTGCAATCGAATCGTGGACCACATAGGAATAATCAGCAAGCTCAGGAGTACCCACACCGTGATTTTCAGCAAAATCGAATTTTTGGCCAAAAATGTAAGTCTTACACCTTACAAAATTTTTGACCAAAATATACTTTTTTATCAGAATTGAAATTTAAGGGGATTAACTAATTAAGTACCTTCAGAATAACACACAAACCCTAAATCACACCTTGGAAACCCATAGTTGATGAGTAATGAGTAGGGCCCGGATAGTTATGCACTAAAAAACCATGAAATATGCATGCAAATATGCACTAAAAACTGGGGAAATATGCATTTATATGCACTAAAAATGTCGCTTATAAAGCCAAGAATGCAGGTTATACGGAAACAAAATAGTTAATATAAACTAATGTTTATTAAGCAATATACGTAATGTATTTAACATATATATGTGAAAGAGCTTCAAAAAATATATATGAACATGTATTTACATTATAGACTGACATATTTTCAGACATTACAGATTGTGGTTGCATTTGATGAGTACATGGTGGCGTAAGTTCTCAAAGTTAAAACCCCGCCTGTTGTCTGTCAGCATAGCTTTATATTCTGAGAACACCCTTTCTACATCACACGAGACGATTGGTGCATGTTTCATACATAGGAGGTCTGACATAGTGAGTGGCTGTACCGTCTCGTCAATAATAGCATCACCAGACATTATCTGACTGACTTTTTTCACTTCCATCAGTAGTAAATGCATCAAATTCCTTTACATATGATCTCAGCACTTCATTTTGGTTTCTTTGTACTTTCGGCATTTTCACGAGCAGCAGAAGAGAGTAGCTCCACACAGCAGCACTGCTCCTGACTGACTAACTCACTAGTCCAATGAGTCATGACCAGGTGTGGAAACGACAGATTAAAGCGACGTGACCTCACCTCACTTCACCTAACCACACCTCACCTCACCTCCCAGTACCACGTGTGCTCATTCAGTAGCAACAAAGAGATACTGCCAGATGAATATTTTACCAAAATATGCATTTATATGCAGTTATCTAGGTAATATGCACTTATCATAGAAATCACGCAAAATATGCATTTGCATATGAAATATGCAAATGCATAACTATCCGGGCCCTAGTAATGAGCATTGAAAAATATCAGTAAAATCTTTCAAGGGTCATTTTGGCCACTAATTACTCTGCAATCGAATCGTTGACCACATATGAACAATCAGCAAGCTCAGGAGTACCCACACTGTGATTTTCAGCAAAATCGAATTTTTGGCCAAAAATTACCAAAAATGTAAGTCTTACATCAGTGGTGTCAAACTCAATACCTTTCGAGGGCCACTTCTTATTTTAGTTACCCTCTTCAGGGCCAACACAAGTGCTATATCACATATTTGCAGGATTGAAGTTTACAGCTTCACACATTGCCTTACCTGGCTTACCAGGAATACCTCATTTGGGTTTGTCTGATCTTAAGTATGTAAAATTCATTTTACTAAATACTGTATACATGATTATATCTATTTCTTGCATAATTTCACGGGATGATAAATTTTACCGTCATCCCGCAGGCCACACCTGACCACCCCGCGGGCCAAATGTGGCCCGCGGGCCATGAGTTTGACACCCCTGGTCTAAGTGGTCGTAAAATGGGAAAATTGGGGTTGGGTCTTGGGTGCTTGGAACCAATTAGAATAAATTCCATAGATTCTGCACTTTCGTTATCGCGTTTTTCGTTATCACACACTCGGTGCGGTCCCAATTAGGCGTGATAACCAAGGGATGACTGTACTGTACTGTATTACGGCATATAGTATATAAATTGTTACACTAAATAGGGATAACTGCCGGGTAGCAATAACTGCTATGTACAATATTTATCTTCTTGGCAAACTTCTGACTGGCCATAAACGATCATGTAGATCAAAAAATATATATAAATGAAATGAATAGTTCTATACAAAGCCTAACCTAATCTTACCTAATCCACTCTTGGTATAACTTTGTTACATTATGATAGTAAACAACACTCTAAATGACACAGAGCAAATTTTATCAAATAAAAATTAATTTCTATCGAGTTATAACAATAAAAACTAAGTATATCCCTATAGTGAAACCTCTGTTAACGGATTACAGTATATGGAGTAGGAAGTCCATTATATCAAGAGTCAGTTAGTTGTGAAACACATTATACGGAGGCTTTAATATACAGTACAGTATTTGGCAAAAACTTCAGTTGTTTTTTAAGGTTTAACCGGATATTATCGCTATTTAGTGTGACAATATATACAGTATACATAATGTTGACTTCATCATAGCTATAATATGATGAACAATTTTAGTCATTGAAATAAGGAAATATCTTTACATTCTACAGCAACACAATGATGTGATATAATAATGTACGTTCCTGCTTTAAAAAGAGCTTACTCATTGTTATCATTTGGAAATTTGTCTGGATACAGCACAGTACAGTACCTGTACTTGTATCTGGACCTGCTACTGTATAAGAATTGAACAAATAAATCATATAATGTTTATTCATCAAAACATTAGACTTTTTCCTAACACTCAATTTACACTAAAGAGATCATTTCACAGCGAGATGACTGGATTATTATCTTATCATGCCACTCACTTGACATACATCTGTGAATATATATTTTTTTAATCAGTATGTTCCTCAAGTCTCTTCTTTTATCAAACATTTGTGCTTTCCAATATCACGAGTGATTGGCCGAATAACACAATATTCCACAAGAAACTGGTACCCTTTAACAACATAATAGAGTATAAGAGATCACATTTGAAAGCTCCTGCCTGACCTTTAATAATTATCAAAATGTCAAATGAGTGTATGAAAGGGAGTAAATGTTCTTCTAATACTTAATCTCTCTTTAAGTTTCAAAATTGCTTTCTACCTACTCTTATCATACACCTTTTATAAATCTTGAAACTAAAATGCAAAAAAATAAAAAATATAAATACAAAAATAGTCTCCCCTCCTACAGAAACTTTTTGATACTGTAATGTCCTTTACTGCAAACACCTCCTTTACTTATCCTCTTCCTCATTCATATAACTCTATCATTACCCGAGAAGCTTTAAGTTAAGTTAGGTTAGGTCAGGTCAAGTCAGGTTATGTTAAGCATTCGGGTGATTTATCTATAGATGACCCTTTTTTCCGAAACTAATTTTGCATTCATTCACTGTTTTAATTCCTCATCCATCCATGCAACTAACACTCTTAAGTTCCCCTCTCATCTATTTAATGAATCCTATCAACCTTTCTTCCCACTATTCAAAAATTTCTTGCTCTTCCTTTTAACTTTCTTGTACCCACAGACCTCAGTAGCCCTTGAGATTATCTTTGATCCAAAAAAGATACAGTACAGTATAATTGTACTACTCTATAAGCTATGGGGGGTTGTAAAATTAAAATCCTCTACAGTACAATGTATTTTGTAATACAGTAAAGGGTCAGGCGTATTTTTTAAGTAAATCAACATTTTTTGGGAAAGTGAAAACTAACGTGTTTATATTGTAAAGATAGTCTATATTTTTAAGAAAATGTATATAAAGGTGATTTAAAACATACAGGTACAGCGTAATTGATTTTTTAAATACGGTATCTTTAATTATTTCAAGGGTCATTAATTAACACTAATTACTCGAAATTTTAAATTGTGAACCCAGATCCGAAATCAGCAGGTTAGACCTTGCTAATCAGAAAGCTTGGGAACAGACCGGCTCTGGATTAGCAAAAATTACGAGCCATCGAACTAGCACCACAGGCTATCGTACCCTTTCAAGATTAATATAAAATGTTGCCAAACAGTATTAGTAAATATCAACAACTAGCTACTCACCTTGAAGAAAGCGTGAACTATGCGATCACCTAGAGGGTTGATTGCTAACTCAGGAATGCGAAGGAAGTCTTCCCGGGAGAGTGAACCATTATCGGCCTTATCCAAGCTGGTGAAGCGGCTGTACAGTCGCTCGATTTGACTTGGTAAAACTGTAGAAAAATAACAAACAACAAAAATTAGTAATGGAACTCTCATCATAAAAGACATACTGTACAACCTCTTCAGATAGAAATATGAAGGGAAAATTGGTTATGATAATTCACAGGTCAAGAACTCCTACCCACACAGCACAGTACAGATGTATCAGATCCCAGCCTCGAAGAAATAGACTTAATCACCATGACAAAGTTGTACTATTACTTGAGTACAAATTTCACAGGGTATTAGGATGCCAGGTTTGTTATCTCAAAAACATACAGTATACAATTCCCTTCACTATACTGTAGCTACCAGATTTTGAGCAAAAATACAGGTAAGGTACAGTTTATGCTTTTATAGGTAGGTAGACATTTACTTTGGCATCTTTACCTGAATATGAAAAGTGCTACACTATTCTTCAACCTGATTTGCTTTATTCCTGTAGTAGGAAACAAGTTTTTTCTATGGAGATTTTATGTTAGGTGTTTGGATAACCTGAACCCTTATTCTTAACTATTAAACAAAATTTCACCTTGTGATTGTCTTCACACCGACTTTACTGTATAAATCTCAAAAACTGTAATAACTCTTCTTCCTTAATGTAGCTAAGGTGAATCTCTGAAGGCAAAAATGGATAACATCACCTTGATAACTGCCATTTAGTCACATAATCATTTGCCTAAACATAAAATAAGGTCGTCCAGGAAGAAATGCCATGAAATCTACTCACACTGAAATGAACTACCTGTAGTGTACTGTACTGTATAAGTGGAATGGTGGTGTACATTTTCCCCAATGATTGAAAGGTTGTTTCTTAATTAAATAATGTTGTACTGTACGCATACCTTAACCAAAATAACTCTGAAGTTACCTAAGAGGCAGCAACTAGGGCCATGACCACAGTGCCTTCAGGATTTTCACAAAAACCATTATTGAACTTTTTAGAAGGAAACCATCACGGAGTTGAGTTCTGTACAGTGTGATATATACAGTAAGGTCTTGTATTTCGCGAGTAATATAGACTGGTAAAATTGAGCCAAATTCAAATTCGCCAAATGCAAATACATAAACTAATGGGAAAAATAACAATATAGACTGGCCACTCTACATCAACCACTCTACATCAACCTCTGCCTTTATTGACTTGATAGTGCTTTCCGGAAATTAGTTTTTAGGCCTTCCTCAAGTAATTTAATCACACGCTGCTTATCCTGCATCGAGTAGTACTTGGCAAACTTAACTCCCATATGATAGTCCCACTTCTCCTTTTCCTTATTTGGCAGCTTAGGTGGGTCTGTCCCACCAGCACCAGTAGGATCCCCAGTAGAGGTAGAGTCCATTATCTTGACTTAACAGGTGGTAGCACCACCCATAAAAGCACACAATAACAGCCCAGGCAGTCACTAGGATGGCATGGGCTACAACGCGAGTTGCGTTCTTGTAAACCTCTTTTACGTTCACCACCGGCAATTCGATCACCAGAACGCTTCTTGGAAACATTCTTCTTACCTTGTCTTTCCGTATTCATCGCTAACACAACAAAATTGGAGAAAATAGCAAAAATCACGGAGTAATTGACAGAAACCACGCGATTCAACTGATCGCATGATGTAAACAGAGAGCTGGTGTAAACCATTATTAGTCCTCACTGCGAAACATTCTTTTTACTTATTCTTTTCATAAAATATTTATGGGTAACAGCTAAATTTGCAAAAAAAAAAAAAAAAATTACAGAGCACCTCTCAAAAAAACACTTCACAAACAAAAGACACGAATCAATTGAACATGTGATGTCGAACGTGAACTGTAAACATTGCATAGCCCCGCGCTGCGCTTAAACATTGAGGATGGAATCGCACTATAGCCAATATTCGTATGCAAAAGTTCGCATTTTACAAACAGGGTTCCCCTATTCATCAATCGCGTTGACAAAACACGCATTGTAGCAGAAATGACTGACTGGTATGAGGGCTGTGATGTCATTCAAGACTTTGGCCAGCATTCAGCTTGCTGGATCTCGCGTTCAGCTGGCAGGATCTCGCGAAATTCACGATATTTTACGCCAAATATAAGGCTTGGCTACATTAGGTAGTGCTCGCGAAATTCAAAAAAGCGAAATGAAATCGCGCAAAATATGAGATCTTAGTGTGGTATATACTTTTCTAAATTCAGACAACCTTCAGTAGCACTTTATGTTAATTTGGTAATGCAGTACACACCTATTCTCTGGAAGTAAAAACTTGAGGAAATTTCTCTAAAGAAAATAATCAAATGAGCCATGTTAGCCTAAGTAATCTATCTATTCTAGGTTTGATTAGATTAGGTAAATTAGGTAGGTTTGGTTAGGTTAGGTTGGATCATCTTCCTGATAAATAATTTATTACAGTATAGCAGTAGCTGGTAAGTTGTTCCTCTTTGAAACTATTTGTGTCTGTGTGTGAAATGCTGTTCAAGAAAAAAATACCCAAATAATAAAAAAAATTGCAAATCCTCGACATTGTCAAAACATAAAACATTTAATAAGAAAGTTATCACCTACTACACAAAATGTTCTGGCTCCTTGTGAGTATGGAATGGTATAAAAAATGAAAGGTAGTGTCACTAGATTACATAAGTGTTCAGGATGAAAAAAAAAGTAATAATAATACTACACAAATTCACAAATTGCATCTCCAGTAATGAGCAACTATAGGAGAAAACTTCTTCCTTACCTTTAGAATAAAATAGGGGAAGAGTTCCAATTTTCCTATTATTGTTCTCTAGCTTAGGTTAAGAGTAAATACAGTCCCATCCACTCACACAATGTATATGGTTAAAAATGTTGACACGCTTCCAAGCAAGTGACCTTACACTAAGCAACTGTAAACTTTTGTTCCTAAAAATGCTCTTTCTCACAAAATGTAAACTATTACCACAAATCCTCAACATTTTATGAGATTTTTATGAAGAACAAAAAACAATTATCTTCAATAGAAAATTTTTGTAAAGTTCCTAGTTAGTGTGGGATACTGTTCCCGAATATTACTAACAAATTTACAAATGCACAAAGTACATGGAGCAACATTCCAGATATTTTGCATGCCTTAACTACCTACTTTATTAAATTTCACCAAAGAACATAAAAAGATTCTTACCTCAGAACAACAACAAAAAGTGCACGAGCAATAAGATTTATATTAAACAAAATGCAATGCTCATATACTTTTCTTCAATTTCATGATGTAAGAAAGCATTTACGTTCTATGATGAAATGTTTTACAGTACGGTTGGTAGTTAAGGTGCACAACCAATCTGGATTATTACCAAACATGGTCTACTTGCTACTTCCTCAATAAATTAAAATTATACTGAAAACTAACCATTATCAAATTTCTCAAATCATCATATAAATGCACCCATATGGTTTCGTAAAAAAAACAAAAAAAAGTAATAAACAACTAACAACTATGAAGTCTTCTGTAATGGGAAATATTTTTTGGCTGTGGATAGATGTCCGGTTGTCTGTTTGGTAGGTGTTTTTTGGTAAAATTATTATTTCAGTCATCCACCTATTTGGAAACTAACCTAACTGGTAAAAAACGGTCACAGCACTGCTTCTCAAATGCACTCTAACCTAACCTACTAAAATTTGCTGGATGACCAAAACAATAATAATACCATTTTTTTTTTTTAAGACGAGAACCAAAAGGAGTTGATGGAATTGGACGGAACATTGTGGAACAAAGAATACACAGAACCTAGAGAGGTTACTTTAGGTTAGGACCTAAAGTAACCTACCTAACTTACCAGAAAAACCTTTAAAAACATACCTAATGTCAATGAATGGATTATAGTTTCCAATTCTACCAACTCCTCCTGATGTCAATCTAAAAAAAAAAGACTACCTAACCACCAACCGGACAAATATCCACAGCTTACCATACATTGAAGTAATTTTTTTCATTATACCACAGGAATTGTGTACTAGACATCATACAAAACATACTATTAAATGCCCTGAACACCACTGGAGCTGCAACTTGGGGATTTACCCTCACAAGACACTAGGAAAACTACTCACTTATATTAATTATTAGATAACACAGGACGGCTTTAACTACTCACAGCCAGTTTCTGCTTGAATGTCTCTGATATCTTGTTCCTGCAACATTAAACTGCTCTTGTTGCCCATTTTGAAGACGGGAGAAGCACTAAGACACTGGGAAAGTTAATATTGCGCGATGGAAGGCTGAAATGACCTTGGCTGGCTGGGTGAGGTTCCTGAGACGTCTTGTTGGCCACTAAGGGAGACTGGTATATGTTTTTACGGGGGTGTGCTCAGTGTGTTGATTAGTCACCGAGTGAGCCCTGCTTCACTGGTGTATGAACCACTGACTGAAGCTTTCTCTCCACAGCATTACTGAAGGAGAGACTGCGAGATAGAGATATAATGATAGATATACAATGAGAGGTAGATACAATGGGAGATAGATACAATGGGAGATAGAGATACAATGAGAGAGAATGAGAAAATAGAGATACAATAAGAAATTGACAGATATTAAGCAAAATTTTGATAAAAGTTTAAATTTATTCAACACACATAGACAATTGTTATTTTAGATAGATAAATAGATAAAGATGGATGTTTAGTAAAATGTCGTGGTAAAGAGGATAAAGTAAAGTAAATTATAAATTCAAATTGGTTAAAAATTCATACATGTTTACATAAATACACATTCAAGAAATAAAAGTGAAACAAAAGGAATTAACTTCAAATAACAGAAAAGTTACACGAATTAACGAAAAACTAATGTTTTTTATGCGGATTTTTTCATGGTAAAATATCAATATCAAATAAAAAAACATATAACGCATCCTAAAGCGTTATTATAACATTAAACTACCTGCAGTGATCATTCAGAGTACCATAAACAGATGGATAATCTATGCCATCTATGCCAAAATTTATCTTGAAAATTGGAATCGATAATTGAGAATGGAAAATCAAAGACAAATAATTACATAGGGTAAGTGTAGAATTTAGATTCATATTGCGTGTATTCAATTAGTAATAGTTTGATATTAGTTTATTCATCAGACTGAACATTTACCTTCAAGACCATGAGTACAGTATTTATTAACATATTCATAACATCACGTGGATGGCAGGGTGGTGGGGGTGAAAGTGGAAAGAAATGGACAGGTCCAGTATTCGTGTGAACCATTTAATGCTTTATTCACTGCTTCATTTCTTTTCTCTATGTTTATTTCGTCAGCTGATAAACACACTGTCCGATTCTCGCTGAGTATTTTAGTAACTGATGTAACATTTTTCAAAACTTCATTCGATATGAAAATACCGGTACCTCTATTAAATTGTGGTTTTGTGAATTTTAAATATATTTTGATTAAGTGGGAATAATCGATTTAACAAAGAATGCTGGAAATGTAATGATTAAATAATTCGTCAGATCGAACATAGGGAGACTAGCAGCGCCACCTGTCAGAAGCGGGCGTTTTGAAGACTTGATGATACTCAAAGAGAATACCCACAGTTTGGTGAGCGCATTTAATTATAAAAACTTAATCTGCTTTCTTATCATCGAAGAAAACTTGACTTAAGTCCTCATTTTAGCTTAAGGGTGAACTGTAAAATTATTTTTTTGTTCATTCTACATTTTGTGGCTCCATAAAGCCATATAATCAAGAAAGACTTGTTGCTATTGTAGTGGATACCTCCCCTACAAACGCTGTTTGTCGCTGAGTCGCCGACCCCGCGAATTCCCCAGTGTATGCCTCGTGGTCTAGGTCAACCAGCGCCGCCATACATGACGGAGGTCAACTATTAATCCACGCCTACCCTCCGCTATATAAGACCTGACCTCGTGGTGACCTACCTCTCTTTTCTACCTACACCAACCAGCAAGCAACACCTCCTCCTCCGCCTGCCTGGCGGTCCTCGCTCCCGCCGGCGAGAATGACGACCCACAAGCTGGTCCTCTGAGCATCCTTGTGGGGTTTTCGGATGTTTGGTTCACACTCAGGATGGGATGGAGAAAGGAAACTCACAATGTGCTCTCTGTATACATGTTGTATTGGATGTACAATGCAGCTTGGTGCTGGGAAGTGGCAGTGTGGTTACAAGCTTGATGTAGAGAGAGCTGGTTGGTGAGGATGCTCAGAAGAGGACCAGCTTGTGGGTCGCCATGCTCGCCGGCGGGAGCGAGGACCGCCAGGCAGGCGGAGGAGGAGGAGGTGTTGCTGGCTGGTTGGTGTAGGTTGAAAGACAGCGGTCACCACGAGGTCAGGTCTTAAATAGCAGGGGGGTAGGCGTGGCTTAGTAGTTGACCCCCGCTCCGTGATGTATGGCGGCGCTGGTTGACCTTGACCACGAGGCACACACTGTGGAGTTCGTCGGGTCGGCTACGCAGCGACAAACAGCGTTTGTAGGGGAGAAATCCACTACATCCTCACCAACCAGCTCTCTCTACATCACACTTGTAACCACGCTGCCACTTCTCAGCACCAAACTGCATTGTACATCCAATACAACACATATACAGAGAGCACATTGTGAGTTTCCTTTCTCCATCCCATCCTGAGTGTGAACCCAAACATCAGCCACCCCACTAATGGTGACCCCCAGAGATTCGCACTCACACAGGATGGAGGAGAAACCGATCACTCTCCCAGTCTTCAAGCAACATGGAAGACTGGCTTATCCACACAGAGGCAGCTCTCATCGACTCTACAACTACTGTCTCTACACCACAGGTTAAACAGCCTAGAGCAGCTCTGCTACTCTAAGCAGACAGCCGCTCCTCTTCCTGCCCCAAGCACCACGTCCCACCGACCCCAACACACCCGTCCTGCCTCAGATGCCGCCCCCGGCCCAGCACTATCCCCTGCCGCTCCTCCTGATGCAGCCCCTGCTCCCGACGCGGCCCATGCGCCTGGGTGCGGACCCACACACCCCTCTTTTCTCCCTCAGGTACTCCCTGCTACTGTCCTGCACCCTGCTGCTGTCATGGACTCTCCTCCGCTCTTGCTGACGCAGCCCCTGCTCCTGACCCAGGCCCACACACTCCAGCAGGCGCATCTGACGACTCTGTACCTGCCGTGAGGGAAGCACAACATTCATCGCCTCCACACACTCTTTTTCTCCCTCTCTACTCCCACAGATATTGTGTATCTAGACAGTTGTCTCCTCTAGCGGCCGGCTCATCTACGCCCTCGCCGTTATGGCTCACATGTGGCATGCACCGCCCGTTCTGCCTCACATGTGCCATGCAACCCTTCAGACAATAAGTCTCCTGCACCACCTGGAAGGAAGGGGGGAGTACTGTAGTGGATACCTCCCCTACAAACGCTGTTTGTCGCCGAGTAGCTGACCCCGCAAATTCCCCAGTGTATGCCTCGTGGTCTAGGTCAACCAGCGCCGCTTTACATGACGGAGGTCAACTATTAAGCCACGCCTACCTCCGCTATATAAGACTTGACCTCGTGGTGACCTACCTCTCTTTTCTACCTACACCAACCAGCCAGCAACACCTCCTCCTCCTCCCTGGCGGCCCTCACTCCCGCCGGCGAGCATGGCGACCCACAAGCTGGTCCTCTTCTGAGCATCCTCACCAACCAGCTCTCTCTACATCACACTTGTAACCACACTGCCACTTCCCAGCACCAAGCTGCATTGTACATCCAATACAACATGTATACAGAGAGCACATTGTGAGTTTCCTTTCTCCATCCCATCCTGAGTGTGAACCCAACTCGTACCCCACACTATGTTTTTTAGCAAAGACCTTTTGCTTTTCCCAAATTTCATCCAATACTTTACTATAATAACAATATGCATATTAGCTTAAATTAAGTCACGTTAGAGGACGAACAGTAGTTTTGTCAAGGCCTATAAATAGTTGACAAAATTATTGAGCAGTGATACTTTCTTAACTTTATGGGGACATTTGTTATACTTCAGCCTTTTTTACAATGGCTCTTCACCAAGTACATTGCATTTTATTTTTACTTTATTTGCTTGCGTTAACTATTCTTTGATTTCTTACAGAAGGAGCTTTGCTGATATTTGTAAAATATATAATCAGTGACAGAGAGGATTTGAATATGAGACGATATTGTACTCTCATCTTTATTCATTTTACCAATATTGTAATGCTAGCCTCATTACATTCAGGTACACACTTAACAAATTTAATAAGGGGAGGGTACAGCCATATATTTTCACCATTTGATACCAGACACAAGCAAAATTTATAAGCTTTTGTGTAAATCAGATAGGTAAGCTGAACAAGAGGTGATCCTCAAGTACATTAAAACTTATTTATCACGTTTGTATGCACGAGACAATTTATGTAAAAGTCATTTTATGTTGGTACAACTGTGTTTATTATTAAATCTCTGTAGCAACTAAAACCAGGAAAAAGATACACTGCATAGCAAAAGTAGAAGACATATTGAAAGATATCAGGAGAAAGAAGTAGAGTATTTTGCAAAAGGATTGTCAAAGCCGAGTGTAAATGTTGACAAGGAAAAGAATGAGAAAAAATCTCAAGTCAGATTCTCCTGGACTACTGAAATCAACCTGTCAGCTAGTGAACTGACTTTTCATGTGGGAAATTACGCAAATTATGCTACTGACACCACATACGAGGCACAGGCAGTTCCGAATGAGGTTCACGGTGCCATCAGCTCGATGAATAGGCTTTGTGTGAAATATAACAGTCTAGGACTGCTTTTAGTGTCCTTGTGGGTTGGTCGGTAGCATTCCCTAGTCCCACCCAGTAGGTCGAGGGTTCGATTCCTGGCTGGTGAGGTCGTTGATTATATGTTCAAAGTCCGCGTGTTATACGGACTAAAAATGAAGTGTATGTATATATATATTAGATGAAATCCCTCTCCCAAAATGTGCAAGCTCGATAGCTACATAAAACAAGCCTGTGCAAGACATTTTAGTTTACCTATCATCTGTAATCCATTCCTAAATAAAGCAAAACCGCTCTAAAAATTCCACAAATAGTTGAATCCGTTATCTTCAACTCGTGTTAAGACAGAGCTTACAATTTGCCTGAATTTTTCTTATCCTTTTATTCTAATCACTGGCAAGATCTTGATGCCCAAAACTTTCAGTTTCACATATATCTTCTCAGTGTACAGTACTCTATACAGTATACCTTTTGTCATTCATGTTGTAGTTCTCAGCTTAATAACTCATTAACAGATTCAAATTCTCTTTTATGAATTCTATATCACCCCATCTTACTGCATGAATGTCTTTTCATCAATCCATTTTTATGTAGATTTCTCCACTCCACACATATTTGTTCATAATTCTAACTACATATTCTCATATTTCCTGTTGTACAACAAAAGTTCATTCATTTCTACAATTCTTATGCCAGACATCTTTTTTATAAAGTATGTTAATGAACAAGAGAAAAAAAAATAATAATAAAGTACCGTATGCAGTTTTTTATTCATATCCATTAAAGTTGTCACAATGCCAGTTTAACCAAAACCAATATTTTCTTGTTATTTCAGAAGACATTACCCTTAAATAATAGTTAGTGTACTAAGTGAAAGAAGTTTATTAAGTAATATACACTGCAGTAGTACAATAACCACATAATATTCATCTACAGACACAGGGTGCATTACTCTTCCCTTACTCTTAGAGCTTTCTTTGCTGCTTGATGAATTTTAGGATCCATTTTGTATATTTTATGTTGCCCTTTCATTGGAAATTTAATGATCATTTCTTGAGGATTTTCACAGACAAAAACATAAGGGCTATCACTTTCTCCATCTGGGTATTTATTTCTGTATTCTTCTTGGGGAAGAATATCGGTAACATCTACACATCCCAGAAGACAGCCAGTGGGATAATGATGAGGGAATGGCAGGTTCTCATCCTTCAGAACAACACTATACATATGCTCTAACTGTCTGACCTCTTCTGGGGTTGGCACCTTCGCAGCAGCAGCAATCCACAACCTACCTCGATGAGGAGAATACCACATTCTTCCTTCATGAACCTTGATCCCAGCCACCAACAGTGATGCCCATGGCTGGTGCATGCTCAGACACATCCCATCATCAGTCATTTCCTGCAGTTCACGGTCTTGTAAACGGAGTGTTGTTCCAGTTTTACTAAACTTACTACTGCTCCGTCCTTTGCCTGTACAAAGACCTGTATCAGTGTACGTGGGACGATTTACCTCTACTTTTGGGTTAGATTCTTCTCTATCTGGGGCAGAAAATATGTCATTGGTTTTGCCTTCCAGAATTTCTCTAACCAATGGATCATCTGGATCATAAACACCACTTATCTGTTCCTCACTTATAGTCTTGCGGCCACAGAAGTCAATGGTAATAGTCTGATTACTTCTGTCAAATCTTTTCTTTCTAAGTTCCTCTTCTCGTTTTTGAAGCCTCATTTTGTCCTCTTGATTCAGCCACCGAGAGTTGACATTGAAGTAGTCATTCTCATCATCAAAAACTTTAGTCCTCTTTTCACTTGTACGGTCATACTCCAGCAGCTTGTTTTTGTGTTCAACAGCCCTTTGTAAGTCTTCAGTAGATGGTACAGTTTCAGAAGGAGCTTCATTAACTATAGCATTTTTCTCACTGAAGAGCCGCTTTTGAAGTGCTTCTGATTTACGTGAGCCTCGGTTCAGCAACTCCTTTTCTTCTTTTGTGATTACCATGTTGCCACAAAACTGACATGGTCCTGAACCCTCCTGCTCACATACAATTCGACCACACTTTAGACAATTGCTAATCAGTTTGTGTTTACTCGCTTGACAGTCACACTTATGTCTCCCACTTAAGAGAACGACATCCCTAGTCAGGCCTTCATCAGAGTATAAGCTAACAAACTTGGTCTTCTTCTTTAGTGAAGCTGTTGCAGAGTTAGGAGCATTAGAACTAGAAGACAACTCTTTCTGACTTTTGCCATTGGAAGTAACAATCTCTTTTGGGCTTTTTTGTTTTTTCTTGTTTTCATTTATTTTGAATCCCATAGTGTCTTCCAAATCTGGTTTCCTATAAAACCTAGTATCAACATTTGACTTTGCCTCTTCTTGTTTCTTCAAGAACATCTCAATAAACTTCTGGTGAGATGTTTTGTTCAAGTCCAGCATAGATACCAAATAATCTTCAACTTCTGAAGGGTTCTCGATGGGTTGCAGGTAACGCACAATATCCCCAGGATCAGGTATACCCAACTTCTCCAGCTCCTCACAAGCCCATTTCTCTAGGGAAGCCATCTTGTACCAGCTAGATGTGAATCTGTAACAGGAACATATAGTTATACATGGATATTGTATTTAAGTTTAAAATTATTTTTTCTCAAGTGACATACCTGTATTTCTGTTATTAATCTTGTTGACTGCCATTTTTTTACAATACTGAACTCTAACTAAACAATAAACAAAATGAAAAATATCTGAACCATTTGTCTACCGTTATGTGTATGAGGATTCGAAAAGTACAAAGAACACATAAAAACATCACAAACGTCATACAAAAATAGTGATATCCCCCTTAAGTACACATGGTGGGGTTGTGCACAAGTCGCTGAACCAAGAACTCTCACCTTGAGCGCTCATTCTCAGTGTACCCAGAAATTTCCCAGGGTGGGGGGGGACAAACTTTAAACAAAACATATCGCGGTATTATTTAAACTCTAGATAATAAAAAAATTTCTGTAGGTTCAAGATGCACTTACTATTCAATTAGTGATGCTATTATTTGTATTTATTTTGTTATTATTATTTTTTTTTATTGTAAAAATAGTTTATTTGGAATAATGCATTAGTTCAGAGGGGTGATCGCCCCACCTCTCAGTACGCCTATGCAGTAAAGCAACTTATACTCCGCACTGTATGATTACATACAGTACGAGTGTCATACTGTATCAAAATTCCACACTAATTCACAAGTGATGTAAGGGATAATCCACATTTGTAAAAAATTATTCTGGTACATACAAAAAGTGTACTGTATATACTGTATTGCACAGTACTTCCTGGGATACTCTTAAAAATTACAGTACAGGTATATAAATAATAAACATCATAAAATCCTTACTGCTTCATCATGTAGACTAGTCAAACCTACCTAAATGAAGGTAACTAAAAAGTATCCTAAGATATTTATGTTATGTTAGGTCAGGTTGAGCCGATTCATGAAATTTCTTATAAATGGCTTGACATCATAGTTTTTGTTATTTTATATCAAAAGATTAATACAGAATTAAAAAAATATATATATTAGAACTAACACTGAATACTGTATATTCTTAATTAAGTTCTTTAACCATTAAGATATATCATGGTAACTTAAAACTACCCACCATACATCAACAACTACAGTACAGTTTATGTATGATGGAACAGTACTGTACAATAGTTGGATGTTGTATTTCTCAGGAAGAAAATCACTAGAAAATATGTACAGTGCCATTAATTACAATTCCTCTAATATATATAAGCCACAGTATATTCTCAAGGGAAAGAACAACTTTTCTAAAACTCAAAAGTCTTTAAAATACCTAATTTAGGTGTGCAGGTACAGTAAAGCACTCCTGTTTTGTACACAATTCTCAAAGTAACGAGTCACTTCTATCAAAGGGTCAGTAATACAGCTCCTCCCCGACTTATGACCACCCGGACATACGACCGCCTCAGTCGTACCAAAATTTGTCACATTACATATTTTCGAGTCCCAACGTCAGTGATTGCGCTGTGTACTGACAATATTTTCGTTTGTAATTCACTTTAAAATGGCTACCAAGCTTAAAAGTGAGAGTTTTGTGGTGCTGAGAAGAAAAAGAGAGACCCATTTTAGATTTTCTATGTATTATTTAAGCATTTTCGACTTACGACCTGGACTTGGGTCCCTAACCCCGTCGTAAGTTGGTGAGGAGCTGTACTTATCATAAGAGTAAGAGGTACCGGTAAGCCATCTACCTATTTTCAATTAGGTACCAGGTAAGTGCTGAAAACAATTCTCTTCATTATATCAAGAAAACAGTAAATTAGTTGGAGGAATTGCAGTGTTCATACATTAATTTTACCCAGTCTTTATTTATAACAAGAAATAGGGAAAAACATGAATATAAAAAGTGCTATTCCTCCACCTGATTTGCTTTTTTCTCGATAGTAGTAAATTTTCTTTTATAAATACTTTTCGTCAGGTGGCTGGATAACTCATTCTTAACTATTACCACACACAAATACATACAGCAATTCCTGCAAATAATACAGTTTTTCGACATACAGTGCAGGAAAATGTTTTGGTAATAGTGAAGCAGACAACTAACACCAGAAGTTGTTCGGTTTTGTTCATTTTTTACACAGATGTTCTTTGGATGATAATAAATTGTAATAAAAACACTACAACTTTTTATTTTATTTATTTTTTTTCTAGGTTTTCTCTATTATCATACATCATCTGTAATAAGCAGGGTATGAAGGATGAGGCAAATTACGGGATAAAACACGATGAAAAACTGATCACATGACAAGAAAACTTTGTCTCTACATATTCTGTACGTGAAGAAATTAATTATTTACTTAAAATACTCCAGTGAAAAATCTGCTCAGTCAGCTTTATGACTGACCCGCTAGGTCCGTGCGTACTCTCACATCCACAAAAACAAAATTACGCCATGAAATTTCAACAAAGTTGCTTTCATTGGTACCAGATATCAAAATAAGTACTTTCTGTTTTATATGGCAGGGGCGTCTGGGGGGCGTAGTCCCCCAACTAGGTTAGGTAGGTTTCTTTGGTTCATTAAGCCAGGTTCTAATAGGTTCTAGTAAACGTCACCTCTTTTAAAATACTTACTATAATGAAAAGAACATATTGTTAAAAAATTAAACAAATCCGTAAAAAATTTTCTGGTGGTAGACGTGTTCTCTTACATAACAAAAAAGGTTAATATTCGTCCAGTGGCTATCCGCAGGTTCCCGCCATGTTTACTTCAGGCTATACTCCTCACTTAGTCAGCTGTCTCCTTTCCTCCTCCTCCTTGTAGGTTAGGTTAGGTTAGGTTTGGTTTGGTTAGGTAGGTTGGTTGGTTCCTTTGGTATGAGAATAGGTTTTCTTTTTGTGTGTTTTACTCAAATTTGACCTCCGTTTTTATGTAAGTTAGCGGTTTCTGTTAAAAATTAAGATTTTTTTTTGCAAAAACCGCTAATTTGCACAAGAAATGAATGTCAGATTTGACTAAAACACCGAAAAGGTAAAACAAAAAAATAAATAAAATAAAACAAAGTTCTCGTACCAACAGCCAATGGACGAATTTATGGGGTATTCATATTAAAGGTGAAAGGGGCCATATCTGAAGAAAAAAACGAAGTATTTACACATGAAACAGCTATTACCAGGTGGATACAGATTAAAAGAAAAACTAAAAATTGTCTCGTTAGTGGGTCGAGATCCGTTTTATTTACCATTTACTGAACCATATGAACTTATATGACAATTTTAATGACTATGTATGTACTGTATGTACCCGGTATGTATGTATCTAGTGCAACCCTCTCCTGTGGTGTACAATTCGGCATTAAGCCACAAATTCGAGGCTCTACTCTAATAATTAAGGTGGCGGCTCAAAAGTAAGATGTCATCACTCACATCTCTTTTGTAGGAACATATCAACCATAAAGTTTAAACTATCTGTCATACCTGTTAAATAATTGAGGAGTTTACAGGCCAGCAGCCGTGTGCAACTAATCTGTTACACTGTGTATGACTGTCAGTGTTTGGGAAGAAATCCGGATTCATATCATGAAAAATTTTAGCAACTTTTACTGTACTTTACCTTTACTCTACGTCTCCCAACTTTATTAAAATTTAGTTGGCTTTACTATACTTTTCCATACTTTATTATACATTACTTAACCCTTTTTGCCAATAGTCGGTCTATTTTTTTTAATAAAAAACTAAATATTTGGATTTTTTTTTAATTTACGTTACTTTTATCCTCTTCACTACTGACGGGCTCGTTAGCCGCTTGGGCGACCTGTCACGTTTCTGTTACGCACTGTTGGCAAGTACTGGGCATGCACCAGCTCTTGAATGTACCTAAACCTGCTCCAGTGTTGGTCAAGTTTGGTCTTGAAAGAGCTTTCACTCGGTGCCGTCAAAACACTTTCTGGCAGATTGTTCCAAAAGTTCACAACTCTCACTCTGCAGTTTCTTCATCCCGTTGGGACATATGATACGCCTCCTTGCCGTTGATTCGCCTCAGGTGCATCCTCTTACACTCCGTGACATTGAATCTCAACAGCCAATTCTTCGACCATTCTTGGAGCTCACAGAGATCCTTCTGCAGCTCTTCAGAGTCCGCTTCGCTCTTGATTTCCCGAAATAACGTGGCGTCATCGGCAAACATTTGTATGGAGGAGTGTACAACGTCGTTTATTTAACAAACAAACAACAGCGGTCCCAATACACTGCCCTGTGGTACCCCGCTTGTGACAGGTACAGATGATGACTTCGTGCTATTAATCACCACACACTGCTTGCGGTCATGTAGAAAGTCTTCTATCCACGCTAGGACATTTCCCCGAATTCCGTACCCTTCCAGTTTGATTTTTAGCCTTTCGTGGGGTACACTGTCGAAAGCCTTGGCAAAATCTAGGCATATACTGTCGATATTACCACCCCGTTCCAGAATATGGGTCCAAATATCCAATACCTTGAGCAATTGTGTTAAGTAGGAGCGCCCCGGCATAAAACCATGTTGGCAATCCTTTAAAAGGTTGTTTGTAGCAGTCATTATGGTGTGTATGTAGCATATATGTATGTGTATATGTGCTGGGGTGTGTATTACATGTGTGCTGTATATGGTGAAGTCAGCTTATTGATGTGTATGAAATGGAAAAAAAATGAGATAAACCACAATTTATATATTACTTTATTTCAAGATGTATCCCTGGAAGTGACACACACACACACACACAGTTAGGACCAAATAACTTAACATACCAGCAACAATAATATCTCAGGTAGCTTTATAGAACATGGAATTGTGTATTATTTAGATAACATTATAATACATCTTACATGTTCTTGATTTCAATATTGAACTAATAATTGAATAGTTCTAATTTATCATTTGCCTGAAATTTTAAAATATTACCAATGATTCACATCAATATTGTCTGTGGTTCAGCATAGGTGTACTAAAACGGAATAAAACACAATTCTTTAACTTTTACTGCATATTCATAATCCACCCTTAAAAATAAGAGATAAGTAAATAAGATTACACATTTTTCATCCAAACATTATGACGTGACAAATAAAGAATCCACTTTTAAGTACTTCTCTCATATACATAAAATTCTTAACACAAAACAACATCGAGTTACAGATACATCAATGCAGTCTTTCCTTTAAGCACATTAATATTCTATTATTTCCACTTCTGTAATTCCATCAACATATACTAGTGTGTGGTCGAATACTCCCTGCGCGCCTACAATGATTGCCCCGCCCCCCGGCCTCTCATCACTGCATCATTGTCCATGTACGTACATTATATTGTATACCTGTACTGTCTATAAATTACATGGACGGAGAGAGGCTTAAATACACAGGGTGACCTTATTAAACATGAGGTCAGGTCATAATCATGACATCCACTAATCCACACACCAACACACACGCGGAGAAGCTTAAGAGAAAGGGCGACGTGACTAGTCAAGTTAAGTCAGGTCAAAAATATGGGACCCATTAAATATCTATTATACAGTACATCTAACTCCAAGGTTTTCAAAGCATTTTTAACCTAGGGCCACTGACAAATACATTTATGTAACATATTATCAGTTTTGTACTGACCATCACTAAGGTTTATGGAATTCAATTCCCTAATCAAACTAACTTCAACCAGAAGTCTTTCTCTGACACATGATGATTTGTACACTTCTAAGCTGTTTTCCCAATCAATGGGATGATTATTGTTTCTTATATCTGAGTTGCAATGCTTTCCCAGTCTGTCCTACATAATTTCCATTACATTTGCTACATGGAATACAATAAACACTCCCATTTACATTCAAAGTTGGGCTATTCTTAATTAATATATTGGTAATGGTTGAGCCATACTTAAAAACAACATTAATATTTAATAATTTAAGGGACTGAACTAACGGGACAAGTTCATTGCGATAAGGAAGAATAAAAATATTCTTAAGTGTAGGAATTTACCTGGTTTGATAAAATGAAAGTATTTTTAGCCCTGTTAAAACAATGATCAACAAACAATGAAGGGTACCCAAGTTTTTGTACAATGGGACGAATGTGTTTCAATTCATCATCAATAGCTGCCTACTATCCCCTATCAATCTATCTATCTATCTATCAATAAATAAATAATTAAGCTGACATCATTTACCGCCCTACTTCAATGTACTCTTTTAAATATTCAATAAAACATATTTCAAGACTACCTCAACCTATTTGGAATACATGATGTCACACACCCGTAGTTGTCACACTAACGTTTCAGTTTCCGTCGCTTCGTTGACTGATTCTCTGCTGCTAGATTTAACATTCCCTTCACGAAAGAAAACCAGACTAGCACTCAAGTGTTTGTTAACTAAACAACCAAATAAAAAAAAAAGACCAGCACCAAGCACTCCAATGTATGTTAAATAATTAAATTAACCAAGTACGAATAAAAACAGCACTTAGCACCGCTTATGTAGGGGCCAGCAGCTACCACTCGTCATTCCTGGCCCAGACGACTTCGTGCCAGGGAACGTTGGGTCTGGCGTGGATCAACTTGAACCCGTGACACCTCAACTCCTGGAAGTACGACCAGAAGAGCGGGAAGGTGCTGGTTGGGCTGAGAGATCCGACTCTGGGTGGTTTTTCGTCCAGGCCTTCACCTGTCAGGGAGGAATAAACGACAGGTTGATATTAGATCAACTTTGCTACATTTTTCTATCCACTTATCCATCCCAACGTCCATTTATTTATCTCTCCAACCGCCCATACACCTACTCCTTCGTCCCTCCACCCACCCATACACCCACTCCTTCATCCCTCCACCTACTCCTTCATTTCTCCACTCACTCACTCCCCCATCCTTCCACTCATTCACCCCGTCACTCACCCCTCCACCCACTCATCATCCCACTCACCCATTCCTCCACCCACTCACCCTTCGACCCAACCATTCCTCCACCCCTCCACTTACCTTTATAGCCATGGTGGACCTCCATTCCTATCTGGCCAATGTTTTGCAAAAGGCGAGGCGAGTTTCTCAGAACGTCTTGTAGGAATTCCAGCTCACTCAACTCCACGTCTAGCTTTAGGTAGTCTATCCTGGTGTTCAACAGATCCAGACTACGTAGGATGTTCTCATAACGATCCACCTAATACGAGAAAGGTTAGGTTAGGTTAGGTTAGAGAGGAGGGAAATAAGTCAAAATATTAATGTCTTGTCTCATACCCAAAGTAGTTTCATCATTCTTATTCGTGTCTCCTAAAATAAGTTAAAATATTTCTTTTCTGTTTCAAAAGTAGTTGAAATACTTGCTTGTGTTTCACTACAAAGTAAAAAAAAAACAATCGCAATTACTTTTCTCACTCTAAATTAGTCAAAATACTTATAAAACACCTCAAAGTATATTAACCAAACAAAACTTCTTCCCACATCCTACCCCAAAGTTGTCAAAATCCTTGCATCTGAATCATTTAAGTCCGCAGTCAAATTCTCATCTGAAAGTAAGTCGGTAGAATCCATGGAGAATTGTTTACCTCAAGATAGCTAAAATCATTGCCCATTCCGACGTTCCTCTTGCCCTTGATGTTACTTATACCTAACCTGTGGAAGGTTGTCCTCTCCGATCTCTTGTGGTCAAGCTGTCGCATTGTGGGATCAAACGCGTGAACCTATAATATACAAGCGAGTTTTTTTAATAGTTTATTATTAGAAAGTTTGTTATTAGAAAGTTTAGTTAGAGTAAATATAGAAAGGTATTTTGTTGGTGATGCTGTATAGGTGGATAATCTATCTCTCCCTCACTCACACACACCCTCTCTCATTCCCTTACTCTCCCTCCCTCTTACTCAATCACTCACTCCCACTCTAACTCATTCACTCACTCACTCACCACACAGCCGTAGTTATCCATATCATCCTCAAACTCCCACTCGTAGTTAATGCCGAAGGATATAACGGTACAATTATCTCGTCGAATTCCGAATGGTTGATCAAGACAGACGAACTTGCTCAACCATTTTTTGTTTGGCCGTGCACCGAACTCCATCTGTGAAAGATAAATGAGTCGATCAGAACAAAATAAGACAGGTAAACAGACAGGGTAAAGAGACAGTAAGACAGACAGGTAAACAGATACACACTGAGATAGAAGGACTTGTAAATAGAAACAACGAGGCATAGACGGGCAGTGGAAACAGACAGGCAATGAGACAGTCAGACAGACAGATGGAACATAACATATTAACACGGACTCACTAGGTTCTCACACTTGTACTCGAGTTTCCGAAAGTACTTGTAAAACTGCTGGTCGCTGCCAAGAGCTTCTATATGACACGGTTTCCGGGTTAAATTGCCTGGAAGGGAGAAAACAGTCAGCAAGTCATTTAAACATAACAGTGGGGGGAAAAAGAGTTACCGTGTGTATGTTTATTGTGGGAAATGGAGGCAGTGTATCTGGTATGAATGTGTATGAGTGTGTGTAGTTGTATATGTTTACGAGTATTTGAAAGTGTTACGGAATCGATGTTTATTTATAATCTAATCCCAGTAGGCAATATGTAGCTTGAACGAAAGAAAACCCTGATCTAACTTATCCAAACTTAATCCAACCCTGACCTAATGTAACCAAAAACTAACCAATCTCTGACCCAATTTAACCAAAACTAGACAAACTGATCTAACTTAATGAAAACTAACCGAACTTAGCAATCCTACAGTTACTAACACTTACCACGTTTAAGTCGAATGTGTTGGGCCTCGGGTGAGATGTTTGTTATCCTGTAACAGATAGACGTGAAATTGTAGACACAAAAATTAAAACCTCAAATTTCACCCTTGTTCTCTCTCTCTATCTTTCATAGTTTTCATTCCCGATGGACTAAGCTTGTTTTTGAAGCGTAGTAATAACATAAAGTGAACACCCATTTTAAAAGTAACGTATAAAGTACAGTATGTCAACATTTAATATTATTATTATTACCACTGTCACCACCACTACTATATTTTAATTTAAAAATGTGGAGTTGATCATATGACGTCACAATTTGTTGGTGATTGGTCAGTTAGGAGACGAATCAGCATTGACTTGTGACGTCACTGTAACAGTATCATAACACACAGTAAACAATGTGAGGTAGAGATAAGGGTGGTGAGGGAGTGGTGTAGGGGATCTAGAAGTAGAAGGGTAGAGATAGAGGTAGACAGGAGGAGTTAGAGGAAGAAGTGGAGGTATACTTACTCATACAACAGGGTGACTATCACTGTCAGTGTCATTATCATCGTCAGCATCTGAACTGTCTGTTTGACTGCAATCATGTCCTCCTTTATCCGTCAATCTAGCCTTTTAATAGCCAATCACAGCTTCCTGTACTTTCACCAGCACAATCAGACTCTCCGTTACTCACGTCGTCAGCCAATTAGTGCCCGCTAGGTTTCCTGCTGTGAAAAAACAAAAACACTCATGAATAATTCAATAAACCAGAGTTCTCAGAAGTGAACCAATCAACTCAGACAGATGCAGCCAAATATTCATTCAGTAAAGTCGTCATTTAAATTGCCATTGATTCAGCATGTGTACAACAATGCAAGTATACAATTCAGCATGTATATAGGAGGGTTAACATCCACACTTCAGGATGCAGGCCGTCCTGTGACATTCTTATGGATACCCAGTCATGTCGGTATCTTGGGGAATGAGGCAACAGATGGCCTTGCCAAGACTGGCTGCAACAAGGCCACACCTGACTACGTTGTTCCTCGAACACTTTTACAGCTTAGGACCCAAATTCGCCGCAAACAGAGAGAAGCTCGGGAAGCAGCCATCCCCCTGGACTCCCCGCCCACCTGGTACGATGTCCTCAGTAAACTTCCTGACCTCTCGTATGTCTATGGGAAAGGGTCGCGGAAAAGGGACGTGATTGCTGCCCGTATCATCATTGGGTATGACTTTGCTTGGGAGATTGGTATCCCCGCATCCCCTGAGCAACGCTCTTGTGCATTATGCAGAAGACCCGACAGCCGCACCCTTATCCACTACCTCCTAATATGTCCCCACACACAACGCTTCCGTGACGCCTGCTGAGCCACCACTCCACGACCCCCTGACGGAGACACGATGATCCTCCCCATACTGGCCAGATACTATATAAATAATATTGATAATGTGTTAAAGGAATATCCTTCCTTCCTTAGGCTTTAGTAAGCCCCTTTATAATATTTATACTGTATATACTGTACTTGTGACACTTGCCAGATGCTTCTGGTGTTATTGTACAGGGGTACCTAGTGACAGCACTAGTATATCGCTTCCTCTATCAAGGAATAAACTATTGAAATTGAAATGTATATAGGCACTGCTAGTATACAACGTCAACATGTATATAGACAATGTAGGTATACCATTCAGCATGTATATAAACAATGCACGTATGTAATTCAATACATACACAATGCAGATAAAAGATATATAAGGACTTTGCCGGTAAACTGAGAAGTGTTTCATCGGAACAAACCGTTAGACTGGACAACAAAGCCCATCATAACACAAGTCATTCAAGAGTTCAACGACCTCTTCCTATGGTGGCTCTTGGCGTCCTATCAACTCTGATCATCTGGCATCTTGATATAGTAGCATGACATATTCTCAACCTTATAAAAGTAGATAGATAAATAAAAAAAGTAATATATAGATAAACAAATGAATGATAGGTATATACTGTGTATTAAATGATAGATAGATAAATGAGATAAATTTTCATTCAGTAAAATTGTCATGCTAGGCCATACTGATCCAACATGTACAGTGCGTATACATAAACAGTGCAGATAATGAAAGAATGAACAGTGAGTGCAGGTATATAAACAAATTACTCAACCAAACATTAAGAACATAAGAACATAAGAATGGAGGAAACTGCAGCGGGCCTATTGACCCATATTGGGCAGTCCCGTTTACACCCAACCCCTATTGCTCATATAAGCATCCAACCTATGTTTGAAGCTATTCAGCGTATTCGAGTTAATGATGATATTTGGTAACTTGTTCCATTCATCCACTACTCTGTTTCCAAACCAGTGTTTACCTATTTCACGCCTAAATCTAAATTTGTCTAATTTAAAACCATTGTTACGAGTTCGCTCTGGTTGGATAATTTGAGTACCTTTGTAATGTCCCCTTTGTTTAGCCCTGCCTTCCACTTATACACCTCTATCAGGTCGCCCCTCACTCTACGTCTCTCGAGGAGTGCAAATTAAGATGCTTTAACCTGTCTCTATACTCAAGGTTCCTAATGCCCGGGATTAGTCTTGTCATTCTCCTCTGAATTCTTTCCAAGGATTCTATATCCATTCTGTAATACGGTGACCAGAACTGAACTGCGTAATCCAGGTGTGGTCTCACAAGAGCAAGATACAGTTTTAGGATGACCTCGCTAGTCTTGTAACTAACACTCCTTTGTATGAACCCAAGTACTTTATTAGCCTTGTTACGAGCAAAAACACATTGTTTACTTGGCTTAAGGTTCCTACTTATCATTACTCCTAAATCTCTCTCGCAGTCGGATTTCTCTATGGCATCGTTGTTCATCTGGTATCTGGTTTCCCTGTTTACATCTCCTATACTGAGTACTTTACATTTGTCCACGTTGAATTTCATCTGTCATTTTTCAGACCATTCGAAAAATTTTTTTAGATCTTCCTGTAGTTTTGTGGAGTCCTCGTCAGATTTAATAACACATCCTATTTTAGTGTCATCAGCAAATTTGCTTATGTTGCTGTCTATGCCGATATCTATGTCGTTTATGTATATAATAAATAATAATGGTCCAAGTACTGAGCCTTGGGGAACTCCACTTGTGACGTTGCTCCAATGGGACTTAGTGCCATTAATGCTCACTCGCTGTTTCCTGTCCTGTAACCACGCACTAATCCATTTAAGGATATTACCTTTGATGCCATGTGCTTCTACCTTTCTAATTAGACTTTCGTGGGGGACTCTGTCGAAGGCTTTGCTAAAGTCGAGATATACCACATCATAATTGTGCCCCTCGTCCACCGATTTGAAAACTGATGAAAAGAATGTTAATAGATTAGTTAGACATGAACATTATAAGATATTGCTCAGGTTACTTACTGTTCAATGTCCTTGTACTTTATAAAATATACCAACCGAATACACTGTATACAACCTCCGGGAAAAAACCACATTATAACTTTATTTGCCGAAACACCCGAAGAAGCTGTAATGTCATTTGAATAACTGATTAAATGAGTACAGTAAGACAATGTTAATGTAGATAATGTTAGAGGTAAACAAAGATTACTCATTCACCCATATATCTGTAAAAAAAACAAAGAAAAAAGGGGGTTCCTGCGTAATGGTCACACTTACGCGTTTACTATAATATTTAAATTTATTAGACGTGCATCTGTTCCTGGACCACCAACACAAGACATGGCAGTTTAAATACTGAGCTACAGTAGCCACAGGTCCCTCACTGCTGGTGAAAACGGCGAACGGCAAAATACCCAAACGTAAAATCAAATTCTTCGTTTTATTATGCAATTATCCGAGGCTCATTGTAACGTGGCTATTTTTACATCCATATTGATGTAAAGTATCTCGTATTTCTTTTTATTGATGATGACGAATGCATTAGTCTTGAAAACACACTTAAAGATGCTTAGTTGCTGAAACGTAGTACAGTAATACATTATATCTTCACGAGTAGACCATAATATAAGGTCCTAAGCTGAAATAAAAAGACGTAAATATTTCCCTAGTCATCATTTAATGTTTTGTAAATTTGTTCTCTCCGAGGAAAAGATCGACAAATTTGACTAAAGTTTCTCGCTAACTTGTGGAGTGGACAGAGTACCGTAAACCTGTAATCTAAGCCCCAGGTGGCATTAGGATATTAAATTAAGTACGATAAGTTTCGCGTGATTTCGAGGCGTTATGGGCTATTTTAAAATTATGACATTAAATTTTAACTATCAAGAGAATCAGTATATTTCAGTGTACAGTTACAATGAGCGAGGTGATGCGGTTACGACACCCAACAGAGATGAGTGTGGTGGGCTTTGTGGTACTGTGGGGTTAAGGTTGTTTGGGTTCACACTCAGGATGGGATGGAGAAAGGAAACTCACAATGTGCTCTCTATATACATGTTGTATTGGATGTACAATGCAGCTTGGTGCTGGGAAGGCAGCATGGTTACAAGCGTTGAGTAGAGAGAGCTGGTTGGTGAGGGTGCTCAGAGGAAGACAGCTTGTGGGTCGCCATGCTCGCCGGAGGGGAGCGAGGGCCGCCAGGCAGCGGCGGAGGAGGTGGTGTTGTTTGCTGCGGCTGTAGCTAGAAGAAGAGAGAGGTCACCACGAGGTCAGGTCTTAAATAGCGGGGGTAGGCGTGGCTTAGTAGTTGACCTCCGTGATGTATGGCGGCGCTGGTTGACCCAGACCACGAGGCACACACTGGGGAATTCGCGGGGTCGGCTACTCAGCGACAAACGGCGTTTGTAGGGGAGAAATCCACTACAGTACTACAAGTAATTGATGAATAGTAAATGGCGGTGTTGCTTTAAGGGTTCCACGTCGTCCTGATGCTTCCCTCCAGGTTACGGAAAATTGCTGAGTAATTGTTTATTTACCATTCCAAATTGATGGTTACATCTGTTATGTTGATATTGTTGTTTTATTTACATTTAGGTCTTATAAGAGAGAGAGAGAGAGAGAGAGAGAGAGAGAGAGAGAGAGGATGGTGGGAATGACACACCGCGTTGCCGCCCCTAAGCTGACTTACGTGGCGGTAAATCTTTTCCCAACCTCCCTCGTATACATATGACAAACGAAACACTTCTTTATTACACGTTAAAAAAATATATATTATCTTTCATACAATATTATATTTTGAAAGAGGCAAGGGAGAAAAGGTAGTTCTGGTTTTCGCATGTATAGTGACTTTCACCATGATGGTACAGTTATTTGGGGGCAATGCAATGGCTATGGACTCGTATGGAGTGTGACTAGGGGATGAACGCTTCCGCAGGCAAGGTTCGTGACGAGGAAAAAAACGGCAAAACTCTTCCAGGTCGGTTTCATCATCTACTTCCGACTAGCAGACACAAGAAACCACTATTTACTTGCATATTAATTCTATAAAATATTGTCACCATATAATATAGAAATACACAAGCGTGTGTTAATCATTACACAACACTGACTGACTGAAGCACATTTCATTTTCTTTGTCATTAATGCCAAATAAATACGAGTCTTCAAATAATCTAGATGCTATACATGGGTAAATTACCACTATTTTGTTTTTAATAATTATCACCATAACGAAACACACGCCTAGACAAGGGTCGAGATTTACATTACATAACCAATTGATTACTTTGTTTTTTTCGTATTTTAATGCTAAGTGAACGTATCTAATTAAGGTAAAATCAATGACATTTTGAGAGAGAGAGAGAAGTTGACAGGAAGAAACCGAGAGAGAGAGAGAGAGAGAAAGAGAGATATTGTGAGGAAGCCATTTCCCTTAGCGGTTCCAAGCGTCAACAATTACTCAGCAGATTTTCTCATCCTCCCAATGTACAGTACACATGAAAATCAGACAATATCTTTTCTATCCATTATTATATTTTAAATAAGGCAAGGGAGAGAAAGTAGTTAAGGTTTTCGCAAATACGGTGACTATAGTTCACCATTGTAGTACAGTTATAGTGATATGTGGGATTAATTCAAAGTTCATTAACCGTAAACTTAGGGTGAACGCTTTCTCATGTACTGTACAGTATGCTTTATGGACAAGGAGGTGGAGTTGCAATGGATGTTTACGTCAGAATTGTAGCGTATTTTTGTAGGAGTTTTACAGTGTGTTTATGTGTAGGAGAGTTATCGATTGTGTTTATGTCGGAGTTGTAGAATGTTTTTGTAAGAGGGTTGTAGTGTTTATGTTGAAATTGTAACGTGTACTTATAAAGTGTGAGTGGCATTTTTCATCCTTACTCGGAGTTGTACACACACACACACACACAATGTATTTCTAGTACCGTTTGTATTATCTTGTCGATCATGTAGTTAACCACAATACAAACTAAACAATAATGAGCACTTTACTAGCTTAACTAACACAACCTAATTTTAGTATATAAAGATTCGTTATTATGATGGAGGTAGGAGATATTTTAAAAATAAAACCAGGTACATATTTACTATTCTACCTCACATCTCTACAGTATTTAGGGAAAATATTATCGTAAGAACCGTTGAGAATCTTTTTTTTTCATCTTTTATTTAAAAATTTATAAATTACATATATACATAAATATTACATGTTAACATATTTGTCCGTTAAATATTTGGACAGTGGCGTAGCTAGAGTGTGTGCCGCCCGGGGCGGCCCTTGAGTTTGCCGCCGCCCCCCCCGTGACCCTACAAAAAATACATATTGCACAGTGACTCACTCTTTTATATATATATATATATATATATATATATATATATATATATATATATATATATATATATATATATATATATATATATAGTTTGCCTTACTGTTGTCAGACAAAAGCCACCCCGATCAAAGTAGGGGGCTTTTGTCTGGGTGGCTTTCGTCTGGGGGGCTTTTGTCTGGGTGGCTTTTGTCGGGGGGGCTTTTGTCTGTACCCCAGTGAGGATAGTGTCTTAGTATAAAATCGCAATGCTGTGAAACAAAATCTTAATATTTAATCTCAGTACCGCAGCAAAAGTCACATCAATATTTTTTAACCAATACTTTAATATTTCTTACCTTATAGTATTATGTCTTCCAACGAAGTAAATAACTGGATCGAAAACACAAGAGAACTTAAAAGTCGTCTAGCCTCCCCTCGTCTTGTCACGATGGAGACTTGTGCAGAACTGAAGTGAATTGCTTGTAACTGGTGGATTGGTCGGCTGTACATGAACTGATATGACCCGAGACTGCATGGTTTTGCAGCTACTGGAGACGTTAATCCTTCCCTTTGTATCGGCGGCAAGTTAATCCTCGTCGTGTCTGACCTAACACCTGACCCACACCACATGAGCTCACTGGCGTACTTGTTTGAAGTTGTTTCCTTAATCCTCAACAGGTTACAGGTTGTGTGTGTGGCGGGGGGGGGCGCATAGCAAGGGTGTAGCTCATGACGTGGCCGTGATGATGTGGGTCAGGTGTTAGGTCAGACACGACAAGGATTAACTTGCCGCCGATACAAAGGGATGGATTAACGTCTCCAGTAGCTCCAAAACTACTAGTGTATTTGGATGACTTTTCTAGGAGATTTTTCACCTATAACAAAGAAAGTGGCGAGAACAAAAAAAAAAAGTGTTACAAAAGACTGAGATTCAACACTAATTTATATGCAGTCGTTTTATCTCTGCATAGGAGGGGAAATTCATATTACGAATCTTAGATAATATTAATCTTCGGCATTACACAATACTACTTACGTTAAGACTGATGAGAGTGCAGGATGTCTGTCTACAATATAACTAAATATTTTTTCCTTCGTGTTGTAAAAAGTTTATGAGTGTAGAGGTGGTATAAATTATCGTCACTTTCCAGCCGTGATCACTCGTGGTAGCCAGTGCTACTTCGTCAACTTCCACTCCAAGAATGAGTGCTCTGCTCGAACCTTGACTCCTCCCTCACGCCTCTCCCCGCCGTTGCTCGCAAATTAAGCTGTAGTATTGCACAGTGACACCTGTTTCTTATTTAACACCTGCGGATTGTTGCGAGTTCACTAACCTTCTGTTTTTTAACAGCCTTCACTCTAATACTACACACACTACTCCTAATACTTTGCTGTAATTCGGAATCGAGTATGACGATCCAGTTATGATTCAGTGATATAAGTTATTAGGATGTCACCTACGTTGGTGAGTTCTGAGGTGACTAAAAAGGCCGATACGGGACCAGCAAGGTTGTTCACAGATGTTGCACAAGTGAAGGGCTACATCTAATGCGGGAGGGTTGGCAGCAGCGACTTGCCAGCGTTGACGCTTGTCTGCCTCGGGCGGTATGCAGACGCAGTCGAGCTATCTCGAAAATATTGAAACTTTTTTGTGTAGTGCACCTCCCAGCGTTACGGTGTGGAGTGATAGTCTCCCAGGTGAGGGGGTCGATTTGGCACTTTTTCAGGTTTGTCTGTTCATACTATCCTTATGCCTTTTCAGTTGCGTGCCGGCGTTACGTTTACTATTCGTTAGGTGACTGTAAGTAGTTGCTTGGCAGTCGACTGTCGTCCCTGCAGGTAACGTGGCCAGTCCAGCGTAGTTGTTCATAGATAATGGTAGCCTCGATGCTCCTACAGTTGGTGTCAGCGAGAATACTGGCATTTGTTCTCTTGTCTTCCCAGCGAACTCGGAGGATAGAATGCAGACTACGTTGGTGAAAGATTTCAAGTGCCTTGAGGTGCCTCCTGTATGTGAACCATGTCTCGCTGCCATATAGCAGGGTGGGGAGGACCACTGCTTGATATACATGTAACTTTGTAGATAATTTCAGCTCCCTACAGCTGAAGATGCGGGTACGGAATCTACCGAAGGCTTGAGAAGCACATCTGATCCTATGTTAAATTCCTTCGTCGATGCGTTGGTGGACAGGTGGGACCCGAGATACCGAAAGTGGGTAACATTAGAGAGGGTAGTACCGTTAAACTGGAGGGATAGTAGAGGTACTACACACACACACACACACGCGCGCACAAACACACACACACACACAGACTTCCTCAGTGACCGACGCCAAGCTGTACGCTTCCGAGGGGCTGTCTCCATCTTTCAGTCACTCACCTGTGGCGTCCCCCAAGGCACCAAGATGGGACCACTCTGCTTCCTTATGCTTATCAATGATGCCCTAAGAGAAATCCCCGCTCGTTGGAAATATGTCGACGACTCCAACATTGGGATCAGCGTCAACAATTCTGCTCCCGACTATACCGCCCTTCAGGATTTATTGAACAGTCTCCAAAACTGGGCCACCAACAACCACGTCACCATCAACCATACCAAAACCATGGTTATGCACATCAACCTCTCCTCCGACATTGTCCCACCCCCTTCCATTAATTTAGGTCCGAGCACACTCCAGGTTGTAGATTCCACGAGCTCCTCGGCGTCACCATAGACAACAAACTAAATTGGAAACCACACGTCAGTGAAGTTGTCAAATCCTCCAGTTTCCGTCTCCACCTCCTCCGCCGACTCAAGTCCCTCGGAGTTCCTGCACCCGAGCTCCTCAGTGTTCACTCAACATTCATACTTCCCAAGCTCACCTATGCCTCCCCTACCTGGTCTTCCTCCCTAAATGCCACACAACGTAAACACCTAGAAAAAGTGCAAAAGAGGGCATGCAAGATTATTCTCTCCCCTTCCTACTCCACATATCAAGAAGCGCTCAACACACTGACCATCACCACGACCTCATCTGCAAATTTGGTAAGAAGCTTCTGCACCATCCTCGACACCGGCTCCTACTGCCACCTGAGATCCCTAGCCCGAGAATTGCTGTTCGACACCACAACCGCATCCAGCCCATACGTGCACGAACTGATCGCTATAAGAACAGCCCAGTCCCAACCATTGTAAAAATTATCAATAACTTGTAATAAACCAGTGTATTCACTCCCAGTAAATACTACTTCTTGCACTGTCACTATGTTGAAATGCCCTGTAGTTTGAGCTTTTCCCCATCTAGTTATTACATATCTTATTTGTATCACTTATGTTATTTGTATATTATTTGTAATTCGAAACCCATTCCCCAATTATGTAACTGTATATTTTCAGCCTTCTGGCTGCCAAGCTCTTTCAATAAACCGTTAATTATTATTATTATTATTACACACATTTATAAGCCTTCAAACCAACATAACATTACAAGAATATTGATTTAGTATCAATGGTTAATTAAATATGAACTTAAGACGAAATGTTTGTTATAATATTTCATAGTCCAATATATTATACAGTATATGACTAACATAAATAACCCATGACATAAAACCAGCCAGTATATCTATCTGTCTGTCTGTCTCTGTCTCGGCTTTTAGAAGTTTAAATTTGCTTAAGATCCCGGGGGAGAGATTTACTACCACAGAGGTAAAAAAAAAAAGAGAGAGAAAATGCACAAATTTGTTTGATTTCGTTAACAGGCGTAAGATCGCTGACATAAAGACTTAACGTATATTTATGCTTACCTATCAAGTGTAGACTTCCAACCTTGTTTCTTTGGCAACTAATGAAACACGTAGATGACAGTGTTACCTCGTCACATCTTTCCCCCGCCACATATAACATTTGCCGAACCTTAATGCTGATTCCTGAGACTGTGAATGAAACTGTTTTGAGTAGGCTGACAAAGTTCAACAAGACATATTGCTCGAAATGGTAAAGCTTGTGGGGTTCGGGTGGTTTTGTTCACACTCAGGATGGGATGGAGAAAGGAAACTCACAATGTGCTCTCTGTATACATGTTGTATTGGATGTACAATGCAGCTTGGTGCTGGGAAGTGGCAGCGTGGTTACAAGTGTGATGTAGAGAGAGCTGGCTGGTGAGGGTGCTCAGAGGAGGACAGCTTGTGGGTCGCCATGCTCGCCGGCGGGAGCGAGGACCGCCAGGCAGGCGGAGGAGGAGGAGGTGTTGCTTGCTGGTTGGTGTAGGTAGAAAAGAGGGTGACCGGATAAAACCCCAACGGACAAAACCCCCGTCTCATATATAAAATATAAAATAAAACACTTTTATGTTTAGGTTAGGTTAGGTTAGATTAGTGTTGATAAATGACAACCCCGTTGGGGGTTTTGTCCGTTGGGGTTTTGTCATGGAACCAGAAAAGAGAGAGGTCACCACGAGGTCAGGTCTTAAATAGCGGAGGTAGGCGTGGCTTAATAGTTGACCTCCGTCATGTTAGGCGGCGCTGGTTGACCTAGACCACGAGGCATACACTGGGGAATTCGTGGGGTCGGCGACTCAGCGACAAACAGCGTTTGTAGGGGAGGTATCCACTACAAGCTCAAGAAAACTTTTCAAGCATTTCCAATACCTAAGAACGCATGAAGTGGCTAACGAATCGATTAGTGGCGAAGAGGATAAAATTATTAGTATGATGACGTGCTGTGAATTGGACAACTATATTTATGCATATAATGATTAACTCGGCCTTCCAAAGATCAAGGCAAAATTCCGGGATTATATTTAAGTTACACCGCCAAGGAAACAGGCCTTTAACCCAAATAATAAGCACAACAATCTCGAGTCAATACATCTAGTGACAATAAAATCACGATCTAGGTTTACATTTTCGTATAAAAAAAATAAATTATTTCAATATGAGCGATACAATTTGACTGCTATAAAAAAATGTGTTGATAAAATAATAAAATTTACACAAGAGGTTATACTAAGATGTTAAACGCAACCATGGAAAGTTGGTAATATATCCGGATCAAATTATTGGTTTAACTTAATTTCTTATATAATATACTACTCTAGAATATCCATAAGAATAAAAAAACATTCAAAATTATACTTGTGCGTTAATATATTACATAAATTAATAATATTTCTGTATAAATATCGTAAAATACTTAAAATTATATATATAACTCGACCCGTATTCTTCGTCATACTAGCAGAAGGAACATGTTGTTGTGGTCGGCGACAAGAGGAGGCTCATTGAACCACCAGACCCGTCTTATATCTTTATCAGATCATTTGAATCATTGATCATAAGTTCATTGAGTTTATGAACCATCGAATCTGACTCGTGGTTCGTTAGCCGCCGGTCCTTACCCCAATACAAGTACAGTACATGACACGTTATATGACGGAGCACAGACACTGAGGATATGTTTAAGGTAGAAAAGTTAACCCGTCTCACCCAAAGTAAACATTATATACATAGATTATTAATTTCTTCTGAAGGATGTTGGTGGACCTCACAATGCAGGAATCTCAAGACAACACAACCTTTACCCGCCAAGTCAAAACGTAAGTACTAGGCTAGGTTAGGTTAGGTTAGGTTAGGTTAGGTTAGGTTAGGTTAGGTTAGGTTAGGTTAGGCTAGGCTAGGTTAGGTTAGGTTAGGTTAGGTTAGGTTTGTAAATGACCAACTTCAGTAATCTAGGATCAGAGTCATCAACTGTGATCAAACAGAACAAATACCGGATGGATAGTGGAAGCAAGTAAAGGTCTATGATAGGTCAAATAACTACAACCAATTTATTAACATATGATATTGGTGTATAGGTAAATGTGAGGAATTGCTCGATTTAATGGCTTGGTGTTCATTGGAGTTTACCTTAGTAATGGGGGAATTAAGGTTGTGGCCTGTTTAAACCCCCGTTGTATCTGCTGAGGTTGTCCTTCATCAGTCCAGTGGTAGTGCAGGAGGAAACCGGATTACCTACATGTTGGGTAGAGTCACAGTGGATAACCTCTTTCTCACATCAGACTCGGGGATAGAAACTGGGCGTCCACATTCAACTTTCCTGTGTGTTGACAGATAAAACAGATCCTATCATAAGTCAAATGATCCTTTACTGATCGTGTAGCGATCTTCATGACCCCATAGGGCTTCTAATAATGTTTTAATAATGATCCTAGTACTGTACTGTCATGTAGAGATGAAATGATCCTATGGTGATCTGAATAATCGTATATGTATTGATCCAGATGACAAATTCACTAATGGCTGTCTCAGAATCCATAAAATAAAACTCATCTGTTGTTGGTGGGTCAGGGGATGAAGGGAGACTAGTTTTGCCTCAGAAACAATGACTTTTATTATATTTTTATGGTCTTTTAGTTTTCTATTAACTCTTGATCTTATATATATTGCAGGAGGATCTCCCAAGGGGAGTCTGCACCAGTCACAGAAGCAGCTACAGCAGCTTGTCATGGCAGATGAACATTATGTAAATAGTATGTCAACCATGATTTATTTATAAGAATTTACTTTACAACATTATGCTTACTTTAGTTTTAATATGCATGGTGTCTGACAATAATTATTTTTAATCTGTACATTAAAGCAGTTGACGAAATGTTACTGTTTACTGTACTAGACTACAATATATAATGTTGCAGATATGACTTTAATTTGACAATACCTGAACTTTCCATGCTCTGTTTAGCCTAACATAGTTGATGGACATAGGAGCCTAGACCAGTACTCATCCAATCAGCACAATGAAACTTCTCTTTGTGAGAGTGTCATTGTATTTCTTCAGATCATGATTAGCAAAATTGTTGGTACTACTGCAGTATTTAATTAGGGAAAACAAATCAAATTCGAATACAACCAGAGAGAGTGGAGGGCCTCAAGCTATGAGTGATTGGGACATGCCATTTTTGGGTTGATTTTGTTTGATTTGGGAAAAACTACCCGTATTCTATAAACTTGCAAGAAATAAAATTAGGACTAATAAATTGTAAAGAGTTTTCATATTTCCAAAGTGTTAATACTGTAATTGATCCTTAACAAATACACTTACAGCAGTGACAACATTACTGAAATAAACACACTCTGGTTACTGATACACAAACATGAAGAAAGTAGATAATGGTGCATAGAATATTAAAATAATGAATAAACACAATTTTCGAAATGTGTTTTCTACTGGTTATCATTCTTTCATTCTAACTAAAAAAATACAAATAAATTTTGATACCTTTTGAATTGTGTTTTGCTAATTACCACTGCTGTTTGTCATTCCCTACATAGGCTACATTATATAATATATGCTGAACCAATGGGATTTTTCGTGATTATTATTATACAGTATTCTGAATACGTACTGTATCTATCACTTCCTCCCACTACCATTCTGTACTACCACCTCTCCCACACACAATGTTAAACACCATCTTGTACATTCTTACATATATGTACTGTGTATTGTTTATGATTTTAGGAAATTATTATAAAGGTAGTTGTTTGAAATTTATTTTTCTTTCAGAACAGAAATCTGGAGTTCTACAGTTGTTCCCCAATGTAAAGTCAACTGTGAAGAACATGTTCCATAATTTATCAAGTAATCTTAACCCCATGTATAGGTAAAGTATATTACATTGGTTAAAACAAATATGAAATAGGTTTTCCTGTTTTAATTACACCCAGGTCTACTTTAATTGTTTTCAGCATATGTGAAATACTGGATTTTTTTTTTTACCTTAGAAAGGTTATATCTCTTGCAGAGCTTTGAACAGTAGTGAAATGATGAACTCCTTTTTGCTCCATAGATGTGATCAAAAAACATCAGCCGTTGGACGAGTTAACCATCAGCTGGTGTTTCAGAGTTCCTTCACAGTAAATTGGCCCAAACCTGCCACTTTTGTTGGTTATGGTTTGAATAAAAAAAATGCCGAGTTATCTGCATTAGTAAAGGCTATTGAAATGCTCTATAATGGTAAGTATATGCCAACAATTAATACTTGTTTTTTGTCTGATGTCTCACTGTCAAGAATATTAATGACTGTTATTGAAATTAGTAACTGCTAAAGCCTTTTCAGTGTTATCTCTGAAAGGGCAGGTCATGCTAATGATACTAAACTTGTATTGGATGGTATTATCTTAGTTATATTTGTGAGCTCATTTTACAATTGTTTTGACATAAAAAGTACAGGGAAACATCAGAGAACTGTCATTGTTAAATCTATCCACCTTGGTGTTGTCCCTTTGCCAAAACTTAATCTGACTCAGCCAACTCAGGTTCCCTCCCTTCTCTCATTGGGTAACACTGAAGTGGGCTGTAAATGAAGGTCATCCCAATGTAATGATTGGTTTGTAACTGAGCCAAATGAGGGTCATAAGAATGTGGGGACAAGACTCTTTATCCTTCATTCTTTAAGGGATTGGGTACATCATCAAGACCTATTTTTTTTAAGAACTAGGGATTCAGTGGGAGGATTTCATTTAGTTCCAGCTATCATTTATGAGGGGCCTGAGTTTTCACTCTGTAGACTCTGGCTGGTAAAGTGTGAGTCACCTAGTGCAGTCTCTTTTGTAAAAGAGGGTTTGAAGATAAGTCCCTAATTTTCAAGAAAGGAACACACTCAAATCGAAGCCTTACTGTGTTTAAATGTATTTTTATTTATTATTTTTTATCTAAAGCTGCCTGAATAGCTACATATTTTTTCCCCAGATAACTACATAAGTGTGAATGGTTACCCTATTACAATATCAGTGGAGGAAAAAAAGAAATTACTTCAAGAATGGAATCTTCCACCGGTGATTACTGTGCCCACTCCTCTTTTAGAGGAAGGCTTGGACTTGCTGCAACAATTTGATAAGGTTAGCAGACTGAAATGCTTGTATTGTGGGAGAGGCACCACTGGTTTAGGCATTACCCCTTCCCCCTTTAATATTCTATGCCCCTTAACCCCTTCCCTACAGGGATGCCACTTTTAATATTTTATTTGGCTAAATTCAGGTTTTTTAAATGTGGATCCGTGTGGTTATAGTGTCTGGGTTTTTATGCATGTAAAAAGGTAAAACTCCTTTATTCAATTGTTTCCTCTAACTCTAAGGTCTTACTATGTCTTCTGTGCCTTACACCTTTGAGAAATATTGTTATTTTATTATTTCATATAACCAAGAAGTGTTTCAGGTCTTGCTAACATAATCTTTAATTTTAGATCGAGCCGCTCATAACTCAACAGTCCTCAAGTGTGTCTGAATCTTTGTTGTCACATGTCAGAGAAGACTCAGAGGATGAAGTTGGACTTGGAAAGGAAGATCTCATGGAAACTGATGAAGGTACTCTATAGACCAGTCTTCTTAAAAATTTAAATTTTGTGAATTCTAGAGTAGGTAAAATTGGGAATGGCGTTTTGTTGAATATCCAGTATGATATACAATGAGACTCTAATTTGTATTGGGGCACATTCCTGTTGGATGCTGCAGATAATAAATACACTCATTGTACCACATGACCAAACCAACTCAGCTTTACTTCTCTTATCTCACTGCTTATACTTGTCACTCTTACTCTTGCATCAGTTCCCTCATGTCTCCATCTATGACAAACCCAATATTCACTACAACATCCCATCTCAGTTCTCTCGGGCAATTCTTCCTCTATCCTTAATGCCCATTTTCCTACTCCACACATCAACACTGTCCTAATCATTGTTTTGTTTTTAACCTTTACTTCCATTTTCTTGGCATCCATCTGTCTGACACAACTTCAACCTTTCTCCATTTTACTCATCCAACCTTCACCCTATCCCTCACTCCCTGAAACCTGTCTACCAGCATTCCATGACTGTCCTTTTTTTTCTTGGCGAGGGTTTCTTTTTACTATTTACTAAGACATTCAGTGGTGTTGGCCACTTGCAGATTCTTTACTATTCCCTTTTCTGCCTCTTTTGGTTATTATAATGACATAAAATCCCCCCCCCCCATATGGAAGATGTAAGTGTAAATGTAATGAGGGTAAGTGGGAACAATGTAAATGCAACGAACGTTGTCCCTAGATCGGTAGCCCAGTGTTTTGGTCAGTCTATCACTCTCAATCTGAAATACTGTATACTGTACATAGTTGGTACAGTACATAGTCCATAAAATCAAAATCCCTACTATGATGGGGTATCTAGGGTTTTCAATCTTCAAATTTAGTTGGTTACCAGCAGAAATTCAGGGTCCAGAATGTATCTCATTGTTCTCATAAATTATTTACTGTACAGTATTTCCATTTCTGAGGATTCCATATCTACAATGTTTTCAAAGAATGTAACCCAAGTGAAAGTCAACGGTCTCCTCTACTGTAGGTCGGTAATTCATATACAGTATATATTTTCATTCATGAAAATAGATAAAATAGTAAGATTGAATGAAAATGAGAATGGTGATATACTTACTCTATGACATACATATCTTCATTATAATTTCTAAAAACATTGAAACATAAGACTGCCTCATAGATATGTCATATTTTGATAAAAATTGTTTTGTAGAACTTGTGTTTTTTATTGATAGTAACAAGAACTAAACTTAACATATACATATTCTGTCATTCTTCTCAAGCATTATTACTATATTTGTTCAAATATGTAAGAAATGAAAAGCCTTAAATAATGTTTTTGTAAGATGTTTTGCAGCTGCCAATTTGAATCTACTGTAATTATTATACATAGTACATTTGTATTATTCTTATACCAATATTTCTCTCTGTTTTATGAACATATTTGTTGTTTTAGACTTTAATACATAACCAGGGAAGATCAGTTGTAAGTTGTAAAGTGATAAAGCTTTTTAGCATTCTGTTTATTTCACATCAGAGATGTCTCAGATGCCCAACAACTTGGAGGAGAAGAGTCAGTATAAAATAGATTTACTCACTGGACAGGAATATACTGGAAACATAGAGGACTTGGGTAACTCTGGTTACCGTAACAGAGAACTCCTCAACAAGCTGTACAGCAAATTGCAGCATCAGAGTAGCAGAGATCAAGACTCTGTGTCTCTTCCCATGCTTCAGTATAAGTGAGCATTAATGTTTTTGTTGTGTACTGTAGTTATTTATAGGTGCCCTTTAGTTACCCAGGTTACTGAATGCTCCTCATATTACTGTGATCAGGATGGTAAGCATACTGTATACAGATTTCACACTTCTGAGTGGTTCAGTAGTTATAACAAATCTTAACTTATCCATTTATATAAGTAAGGTTTCTGTAAGACAAAAACATTAATTATTATTCTTAGTTACCTTATTGATATGACAAAATAAAACCTTTTGCTAACCATCCTGTTTATTCAATCAGATTATGAATTGAAAAGGATGGCAGGGTAAAGTAGAAGTAATTAAACATCATCCAACAAACCATTACAATGGCAACACCTAGTTAATTTTGGTGCAAAATGCACTTTAAGTTAACCATGTGTCACATGTTGATCATATCTACCAAGTTTATTGCAAACTGGAAACCCATTATCAAGTTATTTTGGAGCAGACAGAGAGACAGGATTGAAAACAATACATTACCCCACAGTTGTAGGCAAGGTAATTAATTGTACCATGAAATAAGAAGTATTAAACTGTGATCCTTTGTTTACAGGTCAGACTTGCAAGAAGCACTAGATAAAAAACGAATATTGATTGTGGCTGGGGACACAGGTTGTGGCAAGAGTACACAGGTATGGAGTTTGTTTAAGAATACTGTCCTGGAAAGTATTAGCTAAGGTGCATGGGTACAAGAGACTAGGGAAGAGAAACAAGGAGAGGAAATTATAAGTTGATAGGTTGGCACCACTGTCTCTGAAGTAGATATGAGTTGAATTTATTGCTAAAGTCTGTTTATAGGTGGTAACATATTTAATACTGTAGGTCTATTAATACCTAGTAAGGAAACAGGTTCAGATATATTCAGTAATTATTCCCATAACCTTAAGTGTTCAAGCAACACAATTTACTATAATGAGACCTTGTATAGAAACATAATTCTTAGATTACACAGCATTTTTCTGTAATCATGTAGAATAAACCCTCTCAAATCCATTACCCCTGGGACCTAACAGTTGCCAGTGTTTGGATGTTCTTGGGTTTCAGTAACTTAAGACACCACCAGTAAGTTTGCATAATAATTTCACTTTTTGTGTAATTAACAGCAAAATATGTTTACCTTTGTGGCCCCACTACAATGGAGGCATTTTGCTAGCTTTTTGAGATATTATAAAGGCATACCGGTATATGGGAAAAACACACCCATTATTGCCCAATGTAAACCAGAAACTGAAAGTTGGAGGACCAGAAGTCCAGGTTTTTGGGTGGAATGCCCAGATTTTACAGAAGGTAATATTAAATGTCATAAAGTATTCCTATAGCCAAGTCTGTTTTGGGTGGAGTTCAACTGTTGAAATACTTAATTTGTTATGAGATTTATTGCATTCCTTCCCAGCATCATTACAGTATAATGTTTTTTCCACTATCCATAACCAGTTGCTTATAGTATCTGTATTTATGCCAGTCACTTTATTTAATGCCTGTTTTAATAATAATAAAAATAACCATCGTCCATTTGTTTAAGGGTGTTAGAATTTTTTCTTTACTGTTTACTGATCAGAAATAGATGCTAACCCTTTTCATTGTTATTGTAGGTACCACAGATGATACTGGACCAATGGACTGAAGAAGGTAGAGGCTCTGAGTGTAATATCCTAATTACCCAACCAAGGCGAATATCTGCAATATCTCTGGCAAAGCGAGTTGCAAGAGAAAGAAATGAAAAGGTTAGACAAATGCTGAAGCAAAGATAATGAAGTGATAATTTTGATTTTTTATATTTATATCACACTACAGTAACTGTTATTTTTTTTTATATTGGCATATTAGGGTTTTGCAATTATGTATACCATATTTAACTGTTAAAAACTTCCTTTATGTGATTAGAAAAATTCGTACTTAAAACTGAAGCTTCATTAAAGTACACATTGCATGCCACTTTACTTGCTTGATATTTAATATTTACTGTAAAAAATGATAGGGAACAATTTTTATTTATTTATTTTTATTTTTTTTTAAATAGATCTGTTCTTTGACAGACCCCAAGATGTCACAGGAAGTTAGTGTATAATGCCAGAAGTATTAGAAACACTATTGGTATTATTGGCAGAGGATGTCCCTGGTGATGGATCTTGTGGGTTTATCAGGGATCAGGTCTGTTTTCCTCATAGCATAGGTTTACAAGCTCTACAGATTACTGTTATGCTATTTTACATAAACTGTTATATTTTGTATAAAAGTTATTGCAGCTATACTCATTCATAAATCTCTTTACAGGTGGGCGAGAGTGTAGGTTACCATGTGCGTTTAGAATACAAGCGACTCCGCAATCGGGGTGGTATTATGTTCTGTACAACGGGCATGCTGCTTCAGAATATTCATTCCAATTCCACTTTAGAGGGTATATCACATGTCATTGTGGATGAGGTTCATGAACGTTCAGTACAGACTGACCTTCTGTTGATTCTGTTACATCGTCTTATGCGAAACCATAGTAGCTTACGGTTAATTCTAATGAGTGCATCCTTGAGCACCAAGCAATTGCAGAAATATTTTGGTGAGGATGAAACCACACTTCTAGAGGTACCTGGCACACTGTATCCCCTCACACGGCACTACCTTCCTCATGTTCTAAATACACTTGGGATTAACCCCAAACGCTACCAGATAGAAGCTCTCATGAAACCTGAATCCCGACCTATTGTCAACACTGACCTTGTTGTTGCTGTGATTCGAGCAATAGATCACTCAAGACCTCCAGGAGCTATTCTTTGTTTCCTTCCTGGATGGCAGGACATCTCTTTAGTACAAGACAGACTACTGGAACATAAGCATTTGGGAAAGAAACTGTGGGTTTTGCCTCTTCACTCACGTCTCACCTCACAAAGCCAAGAGATGATCTTTGAGAGTCCACCATATGGGCAGCGAAAAGTGGTACTTGCCACTAACCTCGCTGAAACAAGTTTAACAATAAATGATGTTGTGTATGTAGTTGACTCTGGATTTCATAAAGAGCATAGGTGAGTGCTTGTATTAAGAACCCTCTTTATCAGGGCCTACATGCTACATAGAGATAGTTTAACCAAATACTTATATTTTTAACTATTCTTAACCCATTGAATTCCAAAGTCATCAACCCTAGAGAGTTCATGCTTCCTTTTACACCTACTTGTCAACTACAATTCAAAAAAGTATTTTTCAACATACTGTTAGTATAATGTAGTGTGTGAATCCCACTTGTTAGTTAATAAGACCATTATTACTCTAGTGAATAACCACAATACTGTACAAACATTTCATGTTTCAGCAGTGAAGTAATTATAATATGACAATCTCCATGTCATAAACTTTGGCCAAGATTTTTTGTTAACTTGTTTTAAATACTTGTAGGCATATTGGTACTGTTTGAGAGCTATTTATTTATTTGATTATACTGTACAGTATAAGTTCAGAATAGATGGGAGATCACCACAGTTTGTTATTCTTTCATTAATGAGGTGTATTAGTGAGTAGTTGAGAAAGGCAGTGACCTAGAATGAAAGTTGATTCTTAGCACTTTTACATATCAGGGATAAATTATACAAGTGTTGAGTATCGCATTTTCTGGAGTCATCCCATATTTGAAATATCTTCCTTGGCAGTCATTTTCCGGTCTCAGAATATTAATACTGTGTATAATAGTAAGAAAATCATTATGAGTTTACTTCAATACTTATTTTTATACTGTACTTCCAATCCCACCTCCAGCCAGTGGGACTGTTCACCCCTAACTTGTGTGGCTAGAATTTTGTGTTCATATGGAGTACAGTATCTCTGAGCACATGAATCTAATCTCTTTAAAGGAACACTAAAGTAGATTAGTATCTCTCCTCCCCAGATATAATAGTAAGAAAGACTTGACTGTGCTTGGAAATCACTGGATATCTCGGGCAAACAGTCAACAGCGGGCTGGTAGGGCCGGTCGAGTTCAGCCTGGCGAAGTGTTTCATCTTTATTCATCGGATGTTCACCAAGATATGAGTCAATACCCAATTCCAGAAATTATGAGAATACCTTTGGAACATGTCATTCTTCAGTGTAAGGTCAGCATAATAATTTTTCTTTCAAGCATGTCATTCTCCGGTTTAAAATTAGTACTGTATATAAACAACTACAACTTAACATAAATTGGCCTGATCTGAACCAGCACCATCATCAACGTTTCACACCCATTACCCATCTTTATAATCTCATTACAGTGACCCCTCTGTTAACGAAATCAATCCGTTCCAGAAGGTCGTTCGTTAACCGAAACCATTGTTTCAGTGGGTTTTTGGGTAATTGGTTCCAGCTCACCGAAAATTTCCTAAATTCAACAAAAATGGTAGAAAAGTTCACTTACTTTGAGGTGTGTATGTAGAAGGCTCCTGGATGATGATGATGGGATTTAGAATGGGGGTGGAGGAGAAGGAAGAAGAGAAGGCATTGGGGTGGAAGAGAAGTCACCCCATGGCGCCATTTCACCCATAAAATTTTAGCTCTGGTGTAATTCAAGATTATTTTCTTTAAATTAACACTGCACTGCATTATATATTGTCAATATGTAAAATATATTTCAAAATGACCAATAATTTGCTTGGAAACACAGAAAAAAAGCGTTTAGTTGAAGAGAGTCTCAAGCAAGATGTTACCTCCAGTGAAAACAGAGAGAGACTAACTCCTGTTTGCTGTGTTAAGAGGCCGGATGCCGCGCATTAAACTAGTCACTTTACCTTCAGTTATGTTCAATAATTGTTAAAATGACTAAAAAATTGAATATTAAACTTTTAAAATTATTGAATAGTTTAAACTTCTTGATATTTACTAAAATAGTAAGGAATTTAAGCCCTAGAACCGATTAATGTATTGGCGGACTGATACTAAAGCTGGTTGCCCGGTCAGTGCAAGCGAAAACATGTTGAGGTCGGTTCGTAAGAACTTTGTTAACCGAATTTTTTTTCGTTAACCGAATTGAAGATCCTTATGGAAGGCAGTTCGTTAATCGAAATTACGTTAACCGAGGTGTTCGTTAAACGAGGGGTCACTGTATATTATTACTGTATATTCTTACTTCAGTAAACCCTGGTCAGCTATGTCCTACACTTCTTTCCTTTCCATATCTCTATCTTATTTCATATTTTCTACAACCTATTGATCTCAAGCAAGTCATTTCTTTTGCTTCTTCCTCATGCACCTGGAGTCCATTCTTCATTGCCTTACAGGAGTGTTGGCTCTTAATATTTTTTCTATACATTCCCAACTTTGCTTCCTTTGACACAGTTCTTTCTTGCCATACATTTCTTAGTGGTCCTCAGCTACTTTATGAATCGTCTCATCACCCACTGTTTTATATGCTATCACATCCACTCGCTTCCTCCATTATATAACTATTCAAGTTGGCATTTATTTTTCTGTTTACTTATTTTCACATTCACTGTTACTTTTCAGTCTTCCAGCCTCATGCACTAATATTTGTAACTTTTCCTCTCAACTGCCCACCTCAACAGTACCATTTGCAAACAATAGTGGATTTATCTTCCATTTGTAATTTGTACTTTACTCCTATTTACCAAACTTGCTGTCCTTCCTTTTATTCATGCCTTCATAGCTCTTCTATATACAGTATAATGAAAATTATTAATATTTTATTTTTCAGTCTCACTGTGGAGAGGAAAGTGTGGTAAGTTTTCTTTCTGATGGGCTCAGTGTGCCATCACGGAGATCAGTCTTTGCAGCTGTCAGTACACTAAAGAACCTTGGCATGCTCCATTCAGAAGATTGGCAGGACGGTGAAACCCTTACTGACCTTGGACGACGTGTTGTACAATTTTCAACACCACCTCACTTGTCAAAAGCTCTTGTTTATGCCTCTATTTTCAGGTTAGTACAGTATATATTACAGCTAAAAAAATTTCAGTTAGACTTGGTTTTGGTTATCAAACCCTCTAAAATATGGCTGCTTAAATTATCTTTAGCATGGAGATATGATAATTGCAATTACCGGGTAGTGAAAAGAGCTGTTAAAGCCTTGTGTGTTTTAGAAGAATAAATATTGATTGTAAAAAGTGCTTCTGTTGTAACAGTTGACATAACGGTCTTCTACTTCAGGTGTGTGGATGCTGCCCTTACAATTACTGCTGTCTTAACCAGTGGACGAGGCATCTTCCATAATAGCATTGAGTTGCGGTCTATGATAAGGGAAACTAAAGCTAAAGCTGACCCCACTAGTGATCTTTTAGCAATATTAGAACTCATCAAAGAGTGGAATGAACTGGAATACTATGAAGACAAGCTTCTGTTTTGTAATGATAATAATATCAGTCATAGATCTTTACTTTTTAATCAAGGTTAGTGATGTGATTTACATATTAAGTAGTCCCCAGTGAAAGTTGGGCTACAATAGGGATGTGTAATGTCACATTAGCTATTAAGTAATGGCATGGATATTATATTCAGGAAGGTCTTGGAACTGCAAGGCCATCAACTGTACTTAGTTTTATAACTGGAAATCCTTCTTTCTTTCACAGGTATAAAACGTGTCTATGGTAACCACTTACATGATGGATTATTAGTAAATAAAGAAGACATTTCATCATCATTTTCTTCATGGAATGTCAATAGCCATAACAAACAGCTGGTACTGGGTGTTTTGTTGGCAGGGATTGGAAATGTCATGCACCTACAGAGAGGTACCTTTTCAAAGGGAATCCTAAATTCCGACTCATTCGTCATTAATACCGAGTAAGTAGTTTATCGGGTACACTATTGCATCATTTATTGCTTAGTTAATCACTGATTTATGTTGCAAGTTCTAACATATAAACCAGGTAACACACAAAATTGTACTACCATATATTATACCAAGAGGTTGAATTTACTACTTCTTCATATAGGCTGCTTATACATACTACACTTAACTTCATCCTATTCCTCATGAATTATAAGAAACCACTAGTTCTTAGTTGTAAATATTTTATAATTCATGCTCATTATTGCTGACCTAAATTCCTACTAGATAAATTCTTCAACCATGGAACTGATATTTGCAGGCAAGGGGCAAGAATAGATACAGGAAGTGAATGTGTGCTTCATCAGATTTCTAAGGATACAGTTCAGCTTTCACAGCATCTCCTATGTATTCATCTAAGCAGAGATGATGTATCGAGAAGAACAGTTGCCCGTGACCTGTCAGTGATGCAGCCTCTTAGTGTAGCATTGTTTGCTGGACACTCCCTAACAATGGAAGAATTTGACGATGGCTGTGTAATTAGAATTGATGGAAAAGAACAACTGTCATTTTCTGTTGATGAAAGGTAATGTATTTTACTGCTAAAGACCTTAGTCTGTACATATGCAGTAGGTTGTATTTTTCTGCAGAGTAGTGACCTACACAAAATCTCTTAAGCACCTTGTTACTGCTGAATGTAGGGTAAAATTGCGGTACGTACATTACAGTTGTTCCCTGCTTAATGTCGTTCATGTAAAACACTATGATATACAAAGCAGATTTTCCTATTGAATTGCAAATAGTTTCTGAAGATGTGTTCCTAATATGAGTTTTTTTGCTCTATAACATAACAAAAAATACAAATCGAATATACCTGTACTGTACAAGTAATTAATACTTTAAAGACTGGCTATTTGGACTATACAATATATACTAAAACAAGTAAAAATTTAAATGGAATTAAACTCACATCAGTGGAGCAAACAAATTTGGTAGCTAGTCTTAGCATCATTAGTTACCCACCTCAGTTCCTGCAATTTGAGTTTTGTTGCTTTATATACCCCCAAAAAAAAAGACAATAACATTAAAGGTAAAATGACAGTAAAATTGAAACAGCAAAATGCCAAAGACTAGTAAAGTAAATGGGAAACTGATGTAAGCATATGCCTGTGAAATGAAAGGAGTGGACAGTACTGTACAGTACTTTATGTAGAGCATAGTCAGACTCCCACTTTGGCCCTCAAAGATGTGGTTAATGTTATGTCTGAAAAATATGCTCCAAGTTCATTAATTTTGACCTTTCCTTTTTCCTTACTTTCATTTTTGTCCTTTCCAGGACTGGCAGATTTATACTGAAGCTCCGTAGTGCAGTGGACCAGATGGTGCAATATATAATCAAGACTCGGGGAACTGGCACATCTCCCTTGTATCTTGATACATTCTGTGATGACCTGGTGCAGCATGTGAGTTATCTCATAGAAAATAGTGAATTCAATCAAAAAAAAAAGTCTGTTACTGAAAATGCAAATCTGTGATATTATTCTTATGTTCATATCAAGTTTACTGTAAATAATGTAAATTTTTAAATTGACAATTTAAATTGGACCCATGAAAAATATACTATATAAGTATTTTAAGCATTTTACTAACAGATTCCTTCATACGGAAAATACAAGGGACATAAACCTATTTGTGAACAGTACAGTGTCTAGTCTCTGCACTTGTATATGTGGTGTATGTATTGTGCTTGTACCCATGTATGGCATATATACCAGTGTGTATGATAAATTTACTTTTGTCTGTGGGTCTGCAACATATACACCTATATGTGTATGTGCAAGAATAGTATTTGTAATTTAGTGTGATAAATGTACACAAGTGTGTGGGACACTTGAAACCAGGTGTATGAAGCATACACCTGGATGAGTCATTGCACTTGCTTCCAAATGTGAGTTACTCCTGTACCCACCCACACATACAATGTACATGATTGCACTGCACTCATCTTCTCCATCCACCTTCCAAAAACATATTAACTGGATTATATTATAATCAAACTTATTTTTACATCTTGGTGACACAATATCTTGAATAAGTTTGAGTCTTATCAGTACTTTTAGATTACCTTATATATTAATTATCCACCTTTATTGTTTTTATTTTTTTATCCACCAAAATATCTGTTGCTAACCTATTAACAAGGCAGCCTTCAGGTTACTAACTTCATTCATGTACTAGGAGCTACCAGCACTGGAGCAGACATTCATTCACCACAGCCACAAAAACTCTTGAAATTAATGTTTATCACAAAGGTTTGAGGTGTATCAAGCATATACAAAGTTTCCCCATAAGTGTGTCATTTATTTACATACCTGTATGGTATATTTAAATATATTATTTTATCAGAAACAAAGGTTACACTTAAATATAATACAAGTCACATAGTTTTGATCAGGAGATATTCTCATGCAATGGTCATTTATTCCACCACTAAAATATTTGGAAGACTAAGAAACTACATGAATTTCTTAAAGATTATTAATATCATAAAATATTTACTTAAATCATGAATATACTCGAGTACTGTATAGAAGGCATTGCGCGTAAGAAGGGTGAGCGTGTTTAAAGTTTTGAACCTATTCCCTGTCCATTACCCACAAAATCTTTACCAATTTTCATAATTTTTGTCCTTTTTTGTAGTTTTAGGGGATGTATGAGAAAAATGTATCACATTCCATAATATGCCTGATTACTACTAATAATAACTACCTGTACTATTAATCACTAATAAATTTTTTTAAGTGGTACATATAATTAATATCACAAATAAAGCACATAAAAAGGCATACAGCTCCTCCCCGACTTACGACCTGCCTCAGTCGTACCAAAATTTTGTCAAATTACATATTTTTGAGTCCCAACGTCAGTGATTGCGCTGTGTACTGACAAAATTTTCGTTTGTAATTCACTTTAAAATAGCTGGCAAGCTTAAAAGTGAGAGTTTTGTGGTGCTGAGAAGAAAAAGAGACACCCATTTTAGATTTTCTATGTAATATTTAAGCATTTTCGACTTACGACCTGGATTTGGGTCCCTAACCCCATTGCAAGTCGGGGAGGAGCTGTATACTGAAAAAACGGTGTACAGTAACCAAATTTGACTGAGCATGTTTTTACTTATGAAAATTAAATTAAATTTTATTGTTTTTCTCTCAAACAAGAAGATATCAGTCAAAAGGGGTGCTAATAAAAAAAACAATAATAACAATAATAAAACTGTACTCACCAACCTAGTGGTGACCTTCTGATTGTCTTAAGTGTGTAGGGGGTGAATCGATAATCAAGCAATGCTTAGGCACTACCAGACTCACACGAAAACACCATAAAAGCAGCATTAAAACCACTGGGAAGAAGGACGGTTTGCTGTGTCAGACTGTTAACCATGAAAGACCATACAGCTGGCTATAAGACACCAATGAAAACGTGTATTCGATATGATGGCAGATTCTCCCTTCTTGCACATAATGCTTCATATCACATATACAGCAAAACTGGGTCAATCAATTACCTGATGTAAATATACTGTATGTACCTAAATGGGATACAGGTAAGTATAGTTTTCAAACAGATATATAATTCATCTTTTTAAAGTTTGAAGATTTATCTAGTAATCAAATACAACACGAAGATTGTTCTAGAGGGGCCTTATTTTTCTTAGGATACCTTGACATTGGTTCACTTCCATCTTTTTCCCTTCTTTGCAAGATATTTTAAAAGATAACTGCAGTGTAAGTTTAAAATATGGAAGAGTCACTTTCAGAAAGTGGTATTGTAGTAACTCATATATGTCCAGTACAGGGTTTGAAAAAAATCTTTGCTTCTAATACAGTATTTAAGAGAGAGACATGTCGATGAGTGCAAGGAACTTTCATGTTTTTGCACCGGTTTACCCGGGCAAGTGCATGTTTCTTTTTTGTTACATTACTGCATAAATTTTTATTGTGATTTCATGATGTGATAAAACTATTTATAAATTTTGAGTACAAGCTGAACTAAAGACAAAGAGGTTAGTCTCATTATTATATGATGTATATCATTATTATCATAACTTGATTACTTTCTGTTTGCATTGGGTCAAGTTGAAGAGCAGGAAGAAAGTCTTGCAGGACAATAGAAGTTTTTTCACCACTTGTCCTGTAGGATGAGTGAAACCTATCCCACATGAATAACAAGGCATACCTGTGTTTACATATACTATAACAAATATACCATATTCTGTATATGAGGTGACTTGAGATGTGTTTATTATACAGGTTGACAACCCTTTATCCGAAATTCCAAAAACCGAAAAGCTCTAAAAACCGAAAGGTTTTTTTTTGGCAATTTTTTTATTTATTTATTTTTTTTTAACAGGGATTAGCCCACCCGGGCATAGATCACTGACCCACATCGGGGCCTAGGGGGCGAAAATGTAATAGTAATAATAATTATAATAATTATTCATAGTAAATAAAAATATTAATAAAAAATACACCAAAATAAAATAATAATGATAACAATAATAATAAAATATAATAATAAAATTAAAAATAATAATAACAATAATACTGTAATAATAAAATAATAATAATAATAATAATAAAGAAATACAAGAATGAAAAAAAAGATCAAAAGTGAGAAACACGACTAGACCTATGAATTATTATTACTAGAATTTCTATTATATTTTTGCCACCCAGGCCCCAATGTGGGTCAGTGACTTGTGCCCGGGTAGGCTAAAAAAAAAAAGAAGAAGAAGCCATTCTGAAAACCGAAAAATTCCGAAATCCGAAATGTCTCTGGCCCCAAGGATTTCGGATAAGGGATTGCCAACCTGTATTACTATACTTATTTAATAATTACTAAACTTTAATGGCATTCTTCATGTGAACTAGGGATGCCTGTAAATTATTGATAATTATAATATACAGTGATCCCTCGGTTAACGAGCACAATCCGTTCCAGCAGGTTGTTCGTTAACCGAAACCATTGTTTCAATGGGTTTTTGGATAATTGGTTCCAGCTCACCGAAAATTGCCTAAATTCAACAAAAAAGGTAGAAAAGTACACTTACGTTGAGGTGTGTATGTAGAAGGCTCCTGGATGATGATGATGATGGGAATAAGAATGGGGGTGGAGGAGAAGGGACAAGAGAAGGCATTGGGGTGGAAGAGAAGTCAACCCATGGCGCCATTTCACCCATAAAATTTTAGTTCTCTTGGTGTAATTCAAGATTATTTTCTTTAAATCAACACTACACTGCATTATATATTGCCAATAAGTAAAATAAATTTCAAAATGACCAATAATTTGCTTGCAAACATGGAAAAAAAGCATTTAGTTGAAGAGAGTCTGAAGCAAGATGTTACCTCCACTGAAAAGACAGAGAGACTGGCGCCTGTTGCCAGGCTGGATGGCGCGCATGAAACTAGTTTCCTTACCTTCAATTATGTTCAATAATTGTTAAAATGACTGAAAAAATTAATATTAAACTTAAAATTATTGAATAGTATAAACTTCTTGATATTTACTAAAATAGTAAGGAATTTAATCCCTAAAACTGATTACTGTATTGGCGGACTAATACTACAGCTGGTGGACCGCCAAATGCAAGCGAAAACATGTTGAGGTCGACTCGTAAAAAACTCGTGAATCGAGGGATTGCTCGTTAACCAAAGTTAAGAATCTTATGAAAGGTAACTTGTTAACCGAGGGATCACTGTATATACATATACTGTACTGTATATTTGTTACATATACCAGTACAGTATACATATCAATTAACACTGTACATATTCACATTTAACTCATAGAGGAATGTTCATACAAACAGAAATTACGATAAATAACACTTTTAAGTATCTACATACAGTATTCAGCCAACAAGAACTATTCTATAGCATCTTCGACTTGCCTCTCCTTCTGTCTCTTGTGTCTGGGTGTATCATACCACTCAATAGCCATATCACCACTCTGCACACTCGCCTTGGTCTGTGGAATAACCAAAAGGGTAATTACTACAACTTCACAGTAAGCTTTTCTCTTAAGCTGCTCTTTCTATTCTATTAATAACAAAAGTGCAAGCTGTTAAACCAAATACCTAAATAATTCATATTCACTATACAGAAGTATTTTACTGTGTACATTAAATATACAGTGCATTCCAAGAGTTCATACTCATACATTGACAAAATGAAGAATATCTTTCTGAACACATACATTTAAATCAATGTGGAGGAACTGAGAAACATTCAGAGGGGATTATGTGCAAGGAATTATATCTATGTAAGTTCATGGCATGTAATTTGAAACTCAGATAAAATAAAGGGGAAATGATGAATTCTGCCTTAGAGTATGGGTTTTTGGCACACCCTTTATAATACACAAGTTATTGGGCTCTATGTTTTTCCTCTAAAATATCCTAGTCTACTCAACCTAAGACAGAAAAGGGTCAACCTGGAACTAATTGTGACAAAATATTTTTCAGCAATATTGTTTAGAATGAAGTCTTTAAATATCCTATTAAGAGAAATCAATCAATAGTACAAACACAAAATTTCTCAGCATCTAGTCCAGTTACATAATTACAAACCTACAACTGGTCCCCCAAGGAAAGATTAACCCCTTCACCATGGGGACACCACCTTTAATATATTTTATTTGGCTAACGACAGACAATTAGACAGATTTTTTCAGCTCAGAGGGGAGTTCATACACAAGGGGTTAATGTTTAGCCAAGGTAAAATAGTCGTGCTTACTCTGATCTGTATAATTGTTTACACCATCTTGCCCCAAAAATGCAATTAAAGGGTCAATCATATTTAAGGTAATGACAAATATCCAAATTCACAGAAGAAATTCAAAGGTAGTCAGGAGCAATAGCAAAATTCTATGGTGGGTTAAAGGACAGCACCACTGAATTCAATATATTGAAATGGAAGGCAATCTCAAACCCATTATTCAGGCTGAGTAATGGGGAACTGGTTGGTGTATCAAAAGTCCCAGTTTGAGATTGATGCAGATGGGAACAAAATTAATACAAAGCCAACTGTATTAACAACAGAGGAACTGGTGGAGCACAGAAGCTGTAATCGACATGTCATAAGTAGCAGCAATCTTCAATAGGCAAGCTTATCAAACAACTTCCCACTGGGCAGGTATTGATGTAAAGTGCTTAGTCAAATGAAGGTCTGACTTGTGATTGAAACATGGCAAAGCATCAGCCCCTTGTTTGGCTTTTAGTTATGCCTTTATGCACAGAAATGAAGAAATACATACTGTATCATCCTGTGGTATAGTCTTTTGGAGTAAGTGATATTTAATGTTTACTTTAACATTTATTCAATAGTTGTTCTCTTAACCCTTAGGCCCCGGGTGACGTTCCAGAATGTCCGCCTAGTCTTGCCACTTTTTTTTGTGTGTGTGTGTGTGTGGGGGGGGGGGGGTTGTACTGCACCCTAACCCCGGGCTTAAGGGTTAATGAAAAAATAAAATAAATAAATAAATAAAAAATTTTCATTACAGTAAAAGCTGCAAGAACAAAATGTTATACCTTCTTATTCTTGAGAAAATCTGAGATAAGTTCATTGCAGTTTAGAAATTCCTCTCTTTCCCACGTATCATCTGCTGGCTCAAATCCACGCCACCTAACGAGGAACTCTCGACCATGAACATTACGGTGCATTCCAACAATTTTCTCAACCTGCAATAAGTTGAGCACATGCAGCACTACTATAAGATTTTTAACTTTTTTCTAACCTTATGTAAATAAAGCTTGATGCAACTAGATATTAACAATTATGAAAATCATGCACTGGCACTAGATACGACTGTAATTAATAACTTTCTCAAGAGTAGTGAACACACTTTTATCTTCAAGGAAAATGAAGGTTTGATCCCAAATCCCATTTCATAACAGAGTAATTAAGGAACAACTCGTGAATAATGCACCGCCAAAACATCCAAGATTGGTCCGGAAAACCCCCAAACTATGGTACAGTACAGTAGCTGGAATTCAAGCTGAAGATTAACCTATTATTCCATAGTAATCATCACCCTAAAAACTGGCAGATCTTGAAAAATAAGGCTGCTAAATGAAGATCTATTAACCTATTTGGATATACTAATCATCCTTCACACCATCCATTCCAATGAGGGAGAACTGGTGCAACATGGCCATCTTGAGACTAGATCTTCACTAGAGCCAAAGCCACAAATACAAGGGAGGTGTGAGAGTATCCAAGCCACCTGGTTACAGGCAATGTCATTGACATCAAGGATTGGTTTAGCATGTCCCATTTTATAATAGTTGGGATAAGGAAACTTACATACAATACACTACCAAAACACACAAAACTTGTAGAAATGCAACAGTATGTGCATGAATGTTACGCCCATAAGAAAACTTCAACGTAAATTCAATTCAAACACAAGAACATCTACTATGAGACACAAAAACAGAAGTAGAGCAAACATTCATGCCGCAACTCTTTGCTAATTGCCTTCCTTTTTAAGAAAACAGAAATTTCCAACCTTCAAGGACAGATGGACCAAATCATCAATGCACATTATGGGTGCACTATTGGAAACAAAATCCCAAACATAAAAGGACGTCCAACTTTATCAAATACAAGTGTGAAAGAGCCAAAAAATACAAGTGAAATAAGTTTGTCATTTGCTAACCAAAAGTAAGAGCAATACAAGCAAGGAAGTCCTTGGTAATTATCTGAAGTGCCAACCTGGAAATGAAGCTTGGGAGCCACTCCATGACTTTGGAGTTCTTACCATGGGATCACAGTGTGTAGACGAGTTGCCCAGATTTAAGGGGAAACAGAACTTCTTTCTCACTGCTACAACCTAACTAACAGGAGTCAGTTGATAAGACTCCTCAAAAAAGAATCCATCACATACACTGTACTCTACTAACTCCCCAAGCAGGAATTATGGTGATTAAAAAAATCTATACCTGGTAATTCAACTTGACTATACGTACATTGCTGGTTCCTCAAAGACCAAGACAATGTACTGTAAAACACATGTCAAAATATAAGCAGCACTGGGTTATGAACACTGGTTCATGAATGCAATCCAAACCATGCTGGGGTGAGCAGACAACTTTTAAATGGTACAACTACTCTGCCTAAATAGGTTAAAAGCACTTGAAAAACAAATAAAAAATATTTAATAATAATATATAAATAAATAAATAATAAAAAAATCCCTATTCTTACCATAAAATTAACATCTACAACTGTATATCCCTAATCAATAAAGCTCAAAGTGCACTAAGAAGCCACCACTTATCTTTGTGAACAAACAGAGACCAGAGGTCTTGCCACTGTGCAGGCAACTGAAGAAGTGGCTGAACCTGCAGGCTGAATCAAGCATGTGCTGTGACCTCTGGACTTGTTAGCTGACAAAACTGTACAGTAATTTCTTTCTTACCCTTTATTAAAGGTTAGATTTGTTTGTGAATGAAAAAAATTAACTTTCAGATGAACCAGCTGCTGTTGGTTAGGGCTTCCCTGGGTTCACCTTCCCTTGCCCTCTTCATGTGAAACGATGGGCAACTTGCAAAATGTCAATGAGAACAATAAGAAATGAAGTTAAATACCATATCATCCTTTCCTGGGATCTTTCCTATGATAAAACCCTAAACCTGATTGCATAAAATGATGCAACCACAGTCTAAATTACCTTCTTGATCTGGCCACATGTCTGTATATGGTAAATCTGAAATCACAGCAACACATAAGAAAAACAACCCCTTATTATAATTAGCTCCATGTCATTGCACTAGAAATGAAAACATGGCACAAAGTGATTCACACTTGTCAGGCTCTTGACTGTCTGTGGCTTCTAATCTCCCTTTTGTGAGTAATAGTTGGCCAATTTCTGGATTAGACCCAAGCTTCCTTGATAAAGAGATCCTTTACCAAACATGGACACTAAGATGGCACATCATACATGAATCATCACAAGATTGTGTCAGATTATATAGTTTATCTTCCCATAGTTCCTTCACAGGGAAATGGCTAATTTATCTACTATTGATTCTCTTCACAAGGGAAACTTACAGCATATAATCTGTATTTGGTCTCTGACAAACCAACATGTCTCCAGCAAAATGTTTCTAGCAGTGCTGTTGGAATTCAAACTATATTAAGCAAAACTTAAGTGGCTCAAGTATCTCTATGCTCTTGGTCAGTGGGTGTAACATTGGATATACCTAAACAGAAAGCAGCAGTCTCATTCTCAGTGTTATTTGATATCTGTAACTAATGAAGATATACATTATAATACAAAGAACACAGGGGATGCTACTAATATCCTAGTCTAATTACAAGATAGGGACCATTCAGTATAGATTACTCCTTCATTTGAATACATTTAACATTTCTACGGTTTTAGTGAATTACACCGAGATAACATACCACCAATTCTCCACTGTCACTTCCATCACTGTCTCTTCCTTCCACATGGCAGCCACTGTGGAACAGAAGAGAACTTCTGTTTGTCTCTCTGTTCCTTTCCTCTTTGTCTATATACTTCACAACATCACTGCTTTCCTTTAACCGCTCTTCTGTAGACTCTCCTAAGATACCATCACTACTACTGCACTCTCCAGCCATAACTCTTGGGTTGGACATAACAGAGTCTGGGTTCACAGTTCCTAAGCTGCTTATATCACAATCGTCCTCCTCAGGGTCATCCAGCATCCTCTTCTTACTGGCAACCCTTTCCTCTGATCCCCAACACATGTTCTCACCCTGTATTAAACTACTGACTCCTTTGTTTATAGTCCTTTTTTCATGATCATCATCAAATGCTTTAGCTATATTTTCCTCACTCATACCCAGTCCACTTGTTGACAACAGAGGAGAATTAACCTCTTCTTTTAAGGAAGTCTCTGGGTGATGCACCATTGATACTTTTGATGACGTTTCAACAAAAGAATCCTTTGATAATGATATATCTTTCTGTATAAATGTTTCTGATGATACTGGGGACTCTTGTGTAACTTGAGCCCTCCTTGCAGCTTGAATATTCCGCCAAGTAGCAGAACGATTGAGACTGACGGCAGAGGCTGAGAGGTAGCGCTCAACAGTAGAGGGAACTCTTCGCTGGTCAAAATCTTGATCTATCCTTTGTACAACTTGTTGCCTAAAAGAGAAATCACATAAATTACTAATGTTCTGCATAAAATACAAAGTAAAGTGTGATCTATACAAAGAATATTGATATACTTGTAAGGAGAGCATGGCTGAATTGCAATACAGTGTATATTGTACTATAGTGTCTTATCTATGACCTCACCTCATTTCCTCATTGGTGGCAAATAAGTCACTCTCACGATGATGATGGCTGTGTGCATCATACGCTCTCTTCGAGTAAAAGAGAGCTGAACATAAGTTGCACTGGACCACTTCCCTGTAATTCAATAGTCGACAGAATACCTTGATGAGTTTCACATTCTCTCCTGACTTTGTACGTACAGGTAATATTCATACAAAAGTTATATATACGTGACCTACAATATAAATACGATATATCTATCCATGACATTAAAAGTGGCATGAAAAACGTGACATCATTCTATCTATTCATTTACCTCAATAAGTTTAACCACCCCCTTGAAGTACAAATGTATATAGTAAGAACATGTCTAAAATCATCTATATATCTTGGCTTCTGACCAGTAAAGTTGACTATCATCTCATCTACATTTTCTCCAAACAAGGTATAAAAATTCACCCATATTGACACTCCCTTGGTGTTTTTAACAGTGTAACATTTAAACCCACAGGACCACTGAGCTAGAGCTGACTAAAATGTTAATGGTGTTGGAAACTTAATGTTATATATAGAGGCACAAAATAATCAAATACATAATTGCATAAAAAAAAAAGACACCAGCAACTCACTCTGGAACAGCATCACGTTCTTCTTCAGTGTGTCGTGTCCCAAGATGTTTCTGCAAATTATACTTCACCTGGTACTCACACCCACACAGGTGACAGTAGTATACACTATGTGCTTCTCCTGCATTATTTAGCACTATCTTCAGACTAGGAGCTGGGGTCTTAATAGGATTAACCATACGTATTGCACTGTAATATTGAAAGGCACTTCTTAAGTGGATGCATTAGGCTTACCATCATAATAATACAGCTAAAGTAAAATTTAAGTAACATAAGGACCAACAATGAATGATGAATTCTTCAACTGGACACTCAGCATTTGGTAATCAAGTGCTCCAAATATACAGCTACAGGTATATACAAGAAACCACCTGGGGAGCGAGTTTCTACATTACAGTCAACTAAATTGTGGATATTTTATGGGGACTTTATTTTCTCACATATGGCACAGCTATTAGTATCATGAGTCACAACAGAAGGCTGCAAAGAACCATATATACTTTTAGAAATACAATGGAGAATTAAAATGAAAAAAGAAAAAAAAGGATGCAGGAAAATCAATATCTAAGTTTCTACAAGCCTCAGCAAATAAATACTTCAGTTATGACTTGCAGCTATTAAACATTTCTTCTTCCACAGCGACACAAATGTGCACTTAACAGATACATATACAGTACAGTACTGTACACTAATAGCTAACAATAATATGATCTCAAGAGCATATATTTTAGGGCAGGGGTTCAATAATCTTCCACTCCCTGATGACTCGATGCTTCAAAATTTGCTTTCCTGGGTCGTTCTCAACTGGTTTTCATCTGCATAGATTGTGTACTATAACAAAAGTCATCCAACATGCACACAGGTCACAAATACATGTAGTACAGTATATTCAGTAGACCATTATTATTTCATAATTCAATATTTTACTTTACGGGTAGTTATTTCATGAAACCCAAAATGACTCCCCCACCTTTTTTTTTACTACACAAATATGTTTCATTTTAACAGTATAAGCACATATTGTCACACATACTCTTCACTTGTTGCACTTAACTTTTTTCTTTTTAATTTTGTGTGGGACTCATTCAAAGATGGCTGTGTTTACAATATACAGTGCATGGAATTTTGCATTTTGACTAATTAATTATTTCATTATACCCTACAGTGCAGTACTGTACTATGAGCGAAAATAAAATAACCCCTTCAAAAACTCCTTCTACCTCCAAGAAATAATTTCTCATCTCATCTGTGCCTGCTCCGTAAGTCAGTTTGCAAATGGCTACAATAATCTGAAGTAAGAAACCGAGATATAATCATAATATTCTTACTGTAGAGTTGACAGGACTCATTCAGTCGGCAAAATTAGCAATTAGAAATCAGACAAAATTAGGATGTGCATATAATTTTTAACAAATCATCATTAGTTTAATGTTAATGTATTTGTTCCTCACTTCAATGGTATTGCACTTTACTTAAAAACATAAATTTTTTTATAAGCTTTTCAGAAAAAAAAAGTTGTCAAAAACATTCTTCCATGATTGTTCACACTGTTTGCATATTTCTAAACTGTAATTAGTTTTGCAAGAGAATTGACGGAGTTTATACAGATTGTGTTGGTGTCAGAAAAACAGGGATATTGTACTGAGGTGAGGACTCAGGATTGTGAAAAGACCTTTAATTCAACAACAAAGTCTAAAGAACCTTATAAGATATCTTTATTCTACTGTATACTTGTTGCTATCAGAAGATGACAATTATGGTAGAAAAAAGCTAAATTGGGTCCCATTGAGGCAGTGCAGATACAGCAAACTGAATATCAAACTTTCAGTACAAACAGGAAGTGTGGCTGGCACTGCACTGGATCACCTTCACTTCCTAATTGCAAGGTTAGTGCACTCTGATACATTATACTATCTCCAACCTTTCATCTTGGGATCTGATAAGTTATTACTTTTGAAAACTGAAGGTACATTAATGTAAATTAGTCATTTTGATATTTATAGCTACAAAGATTCAAACTTATTCAAAATTAGTTTCCACTCACATCTGCAGTTTCCTATGCCACTGAAGGAAAGACGGGTTAGGTACAGTTTTAATGTACAGTACCTGCGTTAAGTAGTGTTTGTATAACAGGAACAAAGCAAAGTCCCATGTGTCAAACTTGACCAGTTTCAAAATTAGAGGTACCCCAAAACAACCTCAGATGGCAAAGGTCCACATTTTCATACTGCAGTTACACATTATCTCAACACACCCCTGAACAACTAAGTCACTAACCGAGAATGTGTTATATTATGAAGTAGATTCTTAGTTTACTTAAAAATTCTTAAAATCGGGTAATCTCACATCTGCTGGAATGAAATTTATTGTTTTTAGCCACACTGACTTCAGCTGAGGCTTAACTCATTACTAAAGCATTATCTAATCATCAAAATAATATGAAAAACTTGTGGTGTGTATCTATAACTGCTTTTGCTCACTCATATAACAGCTGGCAATTATACTTAATATCAAAGCAAAGTCAGTCAGACATTTCTTAACATTTTCAGTACAGTAATACGTTAATGTAAAGTACAGTCAATCAAAATACTATCCTTACAAAATTGTGTTAGACAGCATGACACAGCAGACAAAGGATTTAGACAACCGTACCGAGACAACAGGAGTCGGTGTTCATTCTGCAATTCGTCGTCTCCCCCCAAGTAAAGATAGTTTTTTGAGTGACTGTACATTACAGCAAAATCAAGTAGAGAATTTTATCCAAATTTTCAGTAATATATTCCTGTGACAATCAACAACTTTCTTATGCATAAAAGTAATGACGAATTAATCCAGGCTGTTTAAAGAATATTTGTACATACAGTATACTAGCATTACCCTTTATGTGCCGAGTCCATGTGGAACTTTCTAGCTCTTTGGTTATAGAAAGCCACCCCACAGGTGAGACATGGGTATAGCTGCTTTGGTGCCGTGCCTGGGTGAGTCAGCAGGTGTTTGTCACGATTTAGCTGAAATACGATAACGTGAACATTTTCATATCATCACCAAATCCTTGAAAATCATGTATATATTCGACATTTCTGATAGAAGAACAAAAAGATATATGAAATACCCAGCAGTGATTATATTCAAGTTATTACAATCCAGTAACAGACATAACCCATTTTTTTTTTTTTAATTTTTAGTGAATATTTTATACGACCATGGCCGTCGTATGTCCGGGTTGTTGTAAGTCGAATATGTCGTAAGTCGAGGAGAGACTGTATTCAATCATATAATAATTAATTATGAATGCTCTACTTCTGGCAAATGTCATTACTCACTGGGAGCTTCTAGAATGTCAGCAAATTCACATAGAGTAAGTTTCTTTTAGGGAACTCTCAACTTCTAGATAGACTGTATTTAATGCATTTTTTTATAACTAAAGTACAGGTGCTCCTCTAGTTACGAACGAGTTATGTTCCTGAGGCTTGTTTGTAAGTCCAACTTTACTCTTGTAGATGCCAAACATATTGTAAAAAATGAAAAGATTATGGACAGTTAGTACAGCTATACCCTTTAATACAGCCTTAAAACCTGACTCGCTCTTCTCCTCTCAGGTTTGTTCTATCCGGAATCTTCTTCAAAATAATCCAGTCTCATCCACATTAAACACCTGTTCTGGCAGGTAACCCCCCCTCAGTGATGATGTTTGTATCTCTTGAAAGTTTGTAAGTTGAACGTTCTTAAGTAGAGGAGCACCTGTACTGTACGTATACAACAATACTTGTACTTTCTTTATTTTGTTATTTAATAAGAAAAATAAATGTTCAAATGAGTTCCTGTGTGTGTGTGTTGAAGAAAAACTTGAAGTACTGTAGTCTACTGGTAGACCTGAGGGTGACATGGATGATCTAGAACCCAAGAAACAGGAAAATCCTCAAAACTGGTTCAGTCTTGGTCCCAAGGGTCCTGCCATATGCTATTTCCTACAAGTAATCCAAGTCACTGACATTACCGAATGTCAGTGACTTACCGAATTACCGAATAGTTTGTAAGACTTGAATATACTGTACTGTACATTCTGTACTTACCTTGATAGGGAACATCATACCACAGTGAGGGCAGTAGTGCTTGATGACCGACTCTGGATGTTTACGAAACTTGTGAGAGATGGCCAGGGACACTGTGCGGAAGGCTTCCCCTGCCACAACAACAGAGAAATACAGTACAGTAACTAGGAAAGCAACAGAAAACATTGGAAAACTACAAGTTCAAGACATACACATACCCCTTTTACACCCTTGGAAGCCCTTTTTCTGCTATACAGTATTGCACAGTGGCCAGAACCAAGAGCATAAGTCATTTCTCTCTATATTCACTGTCATTCATTCACTCTTCCTGCTCTAAGTGTAACAGTCATGTTCAGCTATGGTGTTCTTCCACATCAAGGCCATAAGATATCCATCTGGTTTATCCCCAACACCTCCAATTCAGCAGTGACCATCAGCAAGAACTTCATTACCAAAAATTCTCATCTTTCCTGGAAGACCACAGATCTACTACAGATGTGAGCTTGTTTGTGAGTATATATCAACAACCACCAGGGGGAGATTACAATTAAAATTTCATGCCTACTGCATAAAATGCAATCAATCACCTTGTTCCATTTTCTATAATGAATAGAATCAAAGAAGAAATTCAACTAGCAACATTCATTATGACTAAGGCAAAATTTTTGGTTATCAAGTGTGTGTGTAACCTTAACTCACAGACAAGTGTCCCACAAGTTATACCCTCATGACTCATCTGACGTAAAAAGCTAAGCCTTACTCTTTAGTCACATCCAATGAAGCAAAAAGATCTAATGAAAGATAGACTACCAAAATATAAAGAGAAATAATCCAACACCAGAGGAAGTTTATAAACATACCCATTTGATACAATAGGAACAATGACCAGGAATGGGAAGTTTGCTCCTATGAATGGCTTTATTACAGTACATATGGTAACCATTCAAACCTTTCTCTTGTAATGGTGAGACTTCTCATATCAAGGTTATACAATACACACAAAATAATAACTGAACCTTAATGACTCTCACCACAAACATCACACACAGCATTGTCTCCCTTCTTGCCGGTGCCAGTACTGTTGGTCCCTATGTCCTTTGCGGATTTTTCATCACTCTTGTCTTCCAACTTTTCTGGTGTCTTTTGCAGAATTTGGGGAAAACCTTTGATGTCAATTTCACCATTTGCATGGCGCCTGAAAAGAAAAAAAAAGAAATTACAATATTAGGAAATGAACAAGTGAGAGAGAGACTAACGATTCTGTGGATCACCAAGTCCATCAATTTTGGGTCTTTCTTCTGTCAACCTCACGGCAAGCCACATGAGAACAAAGGTTTAAATCAAGTCGTGTTAAAGCAATAAGTATACAAAACTGATTATACTGTATTGTTGTCAACTATAATTCTCTTACGGTATTCCAAGGGGGTAATGCAGTTTTCTAATAAACGCTGTAGTTAAAGAAAAGTAAAGTTCCCCTACGAGAAAAAACACTCAAGTGCCAAATAAGTCAACCATGAAAATAATATGTGTCTAACTGCTATCAGAATAGCATCTTAAACAGTAGCCCCGGATTAATTTGCACTTGCACTGTAATAATAATAATAATAAACTTTGATCAAATTAAAAGATAGGGCATAATTTTTAACACATGTAGGAGTGACTGTATCAATCAATCTTCGTACACTAATTATGACAGTACATTTGTTCTTTACATCAAATAGAGTACAATTACCGGTAAGAAGATGAAATAATAACTCGGAGCATTCATCTCTGGAAAAATACCACAGTAATGAATACTGCACAGTACTGTACAGCTCCTCCCCGACTTACAATGGGGTTAGGGACCCAAATCCAGGCCATAAGTCGAAAATGCTTAAATAATACATAGAAAATTTAAAATGGGTGTCTCTTTTTCATCTCAGCACCACAAAACTCTCACTTTTAAGCTTGCCAGCCATTTTAAAGTGAATTACAAACGAAAATTTTGTCAGTACACAGCGCAATCACTGACGTTGGGACTCGAAAATATGTAATTTGACAAAATTTTGGTAAGACTGAGGCGGTCATATGTCCGGGTGGTCGTAAGCCGAGTAGGTCGTAAGTCGGGGAGGAGCTGTATATGCAGTTTCATATACAGTGACCCCTCGTTTAACGAACACCTCGGTTAACGTAATTTCGATTAACGAACTGCCTTCCATAAGGATCTTCAATTCAGTAAACAAAAAAAATTAGGTTAACGAAGTTCTTACGAACCGACCTCAACGTGTTTTCGCTTGCACTGACCAGGCAACCAGCTTTAGTATCAGTCCGCCAATACATTAATCGGTTCTAGGGCTTAAATTCCTTACTATTTTAGTAAATATCAAGAAGTTTACACTATTCAATAATTTTAAAAGTTTAATATTCAATTTTTTAGTCATTTTAACAATTATTGAACATAATTGAAGGTAAAGTGACTAGTTTAATGCGCGGCATCCAGCCTCTTAACACAGCAAACAGGCGTTAGTCTCTCTCTGTTTTCACTGGAGGTAACATCTTGCTTGAGACTCTCTTCAACTAAATGCTTTTTTTCTGTGTTTCCAAGCAAATTATTGGTCATTTTGAAATATATTTTACATATTGACAATATATAATGCAGTGCAGTGTTGATTTAAAGAAAATTATCTTGAATTACACCAGAGAGCTAAAATTTTATGGGTGAAATGGCGCCATGGGGCGACTTCTCTTCCACCCCAATGCCTTCTCTTCTTCCTTCTCCTCCACCCCCATTCTAAATCCCATCATCATCATCATCATCCAGGAGCCTTCTACATACACACCTCAAAGTAAGTGAACTTTTCTACCATTTTTGTTGAATTTAGGAAATTTTCGGTGAGCTGGAACCAATTACCCAAAAACCCATTGAAACAATGGTTTCGGTTAACGAACTTTTCGGTTAACGAACGACCTTCTGGAACGGATTGAGTTCGTTAACGGAGGGGTCACTGTACTGTACCGTATAGTACCAAGGATTTGTCAATAACTCACATAAATAAGAACTCAAGACAAATCTCACTCAAACCCCCCAAAATGCTGTAACTACCAAAGTTTATTTCCTGTCATAAAAGATCATATAGTCTGGGTTTGTGTGTCTCTACACAATGAAAAACTTTTCACAAACTTCTCCCAAATCAAACAAAATCTCACGCTAAACCTCATTTTTAATCTAATAACGCAATAATTCAATATGAAACTAACACAATCTTATTAACATCTGTTTTTCCCAAATGATTTAGGAAGAACCTGCTAATATGTTACCTAAAATGGTTCTGCAGATCAACCTTTGTGAAGAACTGCTGGTTGCAGAATACACACTTACGACTCTCTGATGTACTCCCTGTTCCAGACATGTTCATAACCTAGAAAAAATAAATAACATTGTATGAGGTGACAACTTACCAGTGAAACTGTACAGCCATCCTTCTATTATGCACAGTGTTTCATTACAGAAAATCATCCGTAAATCAATCATTTATAAACCAAGTGAACCCTGTTTCACATCTCCCCTTAACAATACTGTACTGAACCTGTACTGTGGAGTATTAGAATATCCTACCAAATTAACAAATTACAGAACTGTACTGTACAGTACATGCCAGCCATTAATACGCAAACCAAGAAGTAACCCAGTTTTGGACCGAGAAAGTAAATGTACAGTACCAAGTAAGTGAAAGAAAAGTACGTCACAGGATGTGGAAATATTATTATTAATCCTCTCCTCAGCAATAAAGAAACAATTATTTTTCGACTGATACAACATGGAGAACTATGCAATGTAGTGAAGTTCTGTACATGAGTTAATCTATCACATCCAAATAAATAACTTAGCAAAGAGACAAAAAGCAAGGTCATCAAGTTAAGTTGGGTTAGGTTGGTAATGTGTCACCTGCTGTCAGAAGGGGATTTGTTACAGGGTCTTCAACCTAACTGTCAACACACAAACTGTAATGTTGGAGATACAAATAACTTAGCAACTGTAGCCACCTCATTGTCATGGGGATTTAAATTATGGTTATATAAACAGGGAGGAATAATGAAGTTACATCAAATGACCTTAACAATCCTGAAACTCTTTTTGTAGAAACTCTCAAGAGACAATTTCTTATTCCAACAAGTTAATGATCTGACTCACTATAGATGTGAAAAAAAATCAAAATTGCTGGAGAAATCACAGTGTTCCTAATCATCTCTATTCAGTTAACATTCCAACTAAAGATTAACCACCTTAACACTATTTGGGGAGATGAAGTTAAGTTAGGTTAGCATTAGGGTGGTTAAGGTCAATATTTTGTAGTTGCCATGCATGGAAATTACTAAGGAAAATAGGTTTTTCTAGTGTATTTTATAGTGTTTCATACTACAGTATTTTGACCTTCATTTCTGTCGGAAATGAGTAGTTATCAAGATATGACCCTCCCCAATTATCAACAATATCGGTTGCACACAGTGGGTAGGGCTTTGAAGTTAAGGAAAATTGTGGGGTAAAAACACCCAAAAATTGACGAAACAAAACCTCTTAACCAGAGAAACCGAAGGGCCTGACCTAACCTCTGCAGCCCCCTGGACCTATACCAATGTGAAACAAACTTACCTTAATTAACAGATGCAAAAAGATGAGTTCTCTACCTCTTAGGAAGTGGCTGTCTCTTACTAAATACCAAATACTGTGTGTCGATCTTCACGATACTGACATTCTGAATCACACCTTGGACACTTGGCTGAAGAAGGGAGAACACCATGAGCCCTGAAGATCTCAACAGCCGCGGCTTCGTTCTCAATAATTCAATGAATTACACGCCAATTTGCCGAGAAGTAACCTTCACATACAGACGCCATCTTGCAACTAAGCATTTCAAATACTAGAGTTTACGCATGCTCACAAGTATCATGTGACATCCAAACTTCCGCTGATTGGCTCACAAGCATCACGCGACATCCAAACTTCTGCTGATAGGCTGAGCAATAAGTAAACAATGTATTTCCCTGCGAACCTGTATTATATTTAAGTGAAATAGAGAAGTAAAAATAGCTTTAAAACTAATTGTTTTACAAATGCTACAAGAAGTTTTTTTTTCACACTACAGTATCTCCCTATATAAGAATCAATATAGAGTTCTGTGCATGGCAACTCTGAAATATTAACCATGGTTAATCTTTAGGTGAAATAAGTTGAGGTGGATATTCTTCGGGTGATCTGTTTTAAATAATAATTCATAGGTAATGACAATGGTGGTACATATTACTATAGTATTATTGCAATTTCGTACAACCACGGAATCTCTGCAATTTTCCTCTATAGTTCAGACAATTCTAAGACACTGTTCTTCTGTTACGTTTCTTTCACAAATGACTTATATATGCCAGGGGTCCAGGGGGATGAAGCCCCCTGTTTACAAGGTTAGGTTAGGTCATTTGTGAGAGAAATGTCATGGAAGAAAAGTGTCTTACAAAATTTAATATCAAATGACTTTAACAAATTTACCCATGGGGCAGAGCTCCCGGTTAACTTTGTAGGTCACTTATGAGGGAAACATCACAGAAGAAAAATATTTTAGAATTGTGAAAACCAAAAAAAAAATAAATAAATAAAAATCCGTGGTTGTACAAAATTGCAAATTAACTATTATCAGCTATTCTCTGAATATATAACTATGATTCAGTCCTACATCCTACATAAAGACGTGAGTGTATATAATCCTCTGACATAACAATTAATATACTTTCACTCATCCATAACAGGTATAATGTCTCGATTAGTTTTTAGCTGTCAATATTATAACCAGGTTTGTTTATTACTGTAAAAAGACGGAATGACTGGTTAATGATAAAAAATAGCTGATGACACTACTGTTGAGAGTTAGAGAGATAATAAAATGACGTTTAATGACATAAGAATGTGTTGTATTTGGCCTTGTTCAGTGTAAAACTACACCTTAATGTTCACTCTCACTTTTAGAAAATTCTATGTAAACTTGTCACCCCCAGACTCGACATATCAAACATCATAACTCTTACCTTGAACTGACTGGGAGACTTTTTGTTACTCACGTGTCGAAAGATATTGTTAGAAATGTACAAAGGAGACAATAACAATGTCCATATTGAGTTTGTGGCATCCTAAACGACTCGAACTGAGCGCCATCTGTTGGTCGTCACGTGTCACTACGACCCCTGCCAGTACCGCCACGTTCAAAACCCGAAAGTGACATGTAAGTGACGCGCTGATATGGTGATACTGATACATTGATAGTGTTACACTGATATAGTCAAGGATATAGTGATACTGATACACCGATATAATTATATAAAGTGATGGTGATATGCTGATAAATAATGATACACGGATATAGCGATAGTGACAGTGATATTGGGTGTTGGGGGACAGGCGAGGATGAAGTAGCCAAGAAAAACAGTTTCGTCAGTCGTACTTATACATGTAAATATATAGATTAATTTCACGAGAAAATAACACTTAGACAACTAATACAAATACTATCTTGTTCTTTAGTTATACAAAACGTTGTCAAGGTGATGGTCTAAAATTGAGTTAGGAAAGGAAACGTACTCCCGATAGTGATAAACCATATCGTAACACCGACTGGTACATGAACACTCAAGCAGATTACTTACAGATATAATCAAATGTCTATTTTACGATGTAATTTCTTAATAGTAATTATCTATTAATGGTTATAATGAGTGCTGTGAAAACAATATTATTTGGTGAATCTGTACGTTGCCACAATACATCTTTTCTCACCACATTGTAACTAACAAATTGTGCTAGTATTTCACAAGACAAAGATGCTGTAAAATCCGTATGCGAATCTTCATCAGATATTGAAGCGAAGGAAATTATGAAAACTGACAAAGAAAAAGTAGAACCTAGACGTAAACTGTAATTTGTGATTGAGGTTATCTTCAAAATAATTAAATAAATAAGTAAATAAATAAATAAAAGGGGAAACTCCAACACTTTTCCTGATGCAACTTCAACTGTCAAATTCAACAGTGTCCTACCGAACTGCAAAAGTAATGGACACCAATCCTGCTGTGTGCCCCGGCTAATGTGTATTTATTTATTTATTTTTTTTACTGGGATTAGCCCACCCGGGCACAGGTCACTGACCTGCATCGGGGCCTGGGGGGGGGGGATGTAATAATAATAACAATAATAATAATATTTAGTTAATAATAAATAAAATTGATAATAAAAATATAAAAATATAGCCTATAAATAAAATAATAATAGCAATAATAATAATAATAATAATAATAATAATAATAATAATAATAATAATAATAATAATAAAGAATCATAAATAAAAAAATAAAAAAAAGATCAATAGTGAGAAACGATATATGTATATTGTGTTCTCGAAGTAAGAGAAACAATTGAGACCCTGCAATTGTGTGTAAATGTGGCAGAAAGTCAGATCAGCAACCTGGGACTTGGTCACAAATTTCGTGATGCCATATGGCAGCAGGGTCTACCATTAGACAACACATTATGCTTCCAATATCTTCCAAGGCGGTAGTACCCAAGGTAGGTTATCTACCTACCTTGGGTACTACCTCCCTGTTTGATAGCTGCCTACTACCTGAGGCAACAACTCTTCAAACTTTGTATCCTTTATGACTGTTGGAAACCTTCCTGTGCGTCTTTAAATAAATGGCCATACACAACTGCTAGATTATGATAAGGAGAATCAGTAAAGCTTACAGACTACAGGTGGTACCAAATAATTCAGTACAGCTGTATGTTTATCTGAGAGATAGTGATAACTCAAAACTCAAACCCAATTTCATTTAATTAAGTGTAATCACTACTGATTCCACCACTCATATCTATTGTGTAAAGGCGAATATATAAAGTTAGTGATTAAATATTACAATCGCGAGGAAACGATAGTGGAGGGTATCAAGCCATCTAAGAGCCTCAGAGATGTCACTATCAGTGTGACTCTTGCAGCCAAGTGGTTCACACTGTGAACTTACAGTAAGTGATCAGTGAAACGTAGATATTTGAGAAAAAATAGGGGCACACTCATCGGGTAGCATCAGGTAAGTATCCTAACCTAATGACAGTAGGTATTGTTTTTTATTATTATTTCGTTGCCAGCTCGACGCAATTCATTTCCAACTTAAATCATTAACGTGTGTATCTATATTAATTCCCCTTATCAAGAACAGAAATTAACTGAAACAAATCCAGGACTGAAACGCATAAAATAATCTAGATTTAATAAGTACGGTAATGTACACACTAAAGAGACAAGAGAAAGCCAAGCATAATTATGTACAAGGTGCGTACAAAGTTCAGCTATCTCTTTTCGCAAAACTTGACAAATGGAAACTATGAACACACAAAGAGTTAAATGGAAATCATAGATACATGAGTGTTTTTGTACCCATAAGATGAAAGATAATCTCTCCTATACCAAAACCCATTGTTACCGATGTGACTTGAACAGAAACATGATCCATGAAATAGTACCACGGTATCGCCACAAATAGTTTACATCATGCACGTTTCCTCACTCACAGGGAGGGATGAACGTAATGGAGTTTGTGAGGCGTGAGGTGGAACCCTACTGGAGGTCAGTGTTGGTGTTGCTGTTTCCTCTCCTCCTCCTGCCCCTACCCATCATCTCCGGCACCAGCGTAAGTGTTGGTTTTACCTCTACAGTATACTAATAAGGAACGCGACAGTGAATTAATGCAAAAGGGGGGAAATATGGCCGTTAGTTATGGTGGCGACCGCTTTTTAAGTATTTTCGAAAGCTTATCTGAGGGAATGGACGAGTTGTCGGTTCTGAGCAAACACAAGCATTACAATCTGCAACGTTCGTAGAGTGATACGGTATATATAATTTGTAATAAAAGTTTAAAGTCCTGCTATAATAGTCGAGATAAATTTATTTCTCTAGAAACAGGGCCGCTATTTGCAATGACATCACCAGTTTCCCCGCAGGCGACTTTCTCCAACAAACTCACAGCTGCAGTCGGAGGTAATACAAGGATGGCCTCTTCAGACGCCAAATGAAACGTTCAGTTAAGTTTTAAGGGTGTTTTTTTATGGTCTAAGTCAATACTAGATAGAGATACGAGTAATGACAATGTCTGGACTTTGTTTTGAGAATGCCTGATGCTAGTGTAGGGGTATCGAGATATTAATGTTGTCTAGCACTCAGGATGGAAGGAAACTCTAATGTGGTTTTCTTGTATAATATATAAGTTATATGATAGACAGTCTGGTGCTGGAGATGCCGTCTGGTGAGGGAGCTGCTCAGTAGAAGACGTTCGGTGAGTAGCGTGTTGAAGGAGGTAGATGTGCAGGAGCTTCGTTAGAGATGTTGCCTGTTGCTGGCCTCCTGGTTGAATAAATGTAACAGCTAGGAGCTTGCTGGAGGAGGTGTTGCTTGTTCAGGAAAATGGGCAGAATGAGAGTTGGTTGGTGAGGAAGTTCAGAGGACGGCTGGTGGGTCGCCATGCTCGCTGGCGGGAGGGAGAACCGCCAGGCAGGCGAGGAGAAGCGAGGGGCTGCCAGGCAGCGGCGGAGGAGGAGGTGTTGCTTGTTCAGGAAGAATGGTCAGAATGAATCTCACAAGTTCAAGTTGTTGGGGATTACTGGCCTCTTCGCCGTTAGGCTATTTCGGCCGAAGCTGATTGGTTGGACTTCTTTTTTCTCTTGTTTCTTTTTTTACTTTTCACTTTCCATTCTTCTTCTTGATCTTCGTCTTCTTCTTTTTGGTCTTCTTCTTTCTGGTCTTCTGTTAGGATATTCTCGTACACATCAATAATCGATGTCAAAGATAGTGTAATGTTATCGGGTTCGTGGTTGTTCTTGTCTTGGTTGTTTTTATCTTGATTGTTCTTGTCTTGGTTGTTCTTTTCTTGATTCTTCACTACAAGGAGGGCCTCCTTGTAGGTCAATTTCTCTTTAGCCCGCAGCCTGGCCACCCTGCACTCCTCCCTCCACTTGGGACACTCCCGGTCGGAGGAGGAGTGAGGGCCACCACAAGCCGCGCACTTCTTCGCGGCCGCCTGGCAGTCAGCGTCAGTGTGGCCGGGTGTCCCGCAGCTTGAACACACCTCCCGAGCACGACACTTTCGCGCCAGATGAAAGAAATTTACCAAAAGTAGATGTCATTATGATTGTAGAGTATTATCAAGAACTACCGCCATCCAGCTATGAAGCACGTTAAATTACATCTGCCATCTGATCATCTCGAGCCTATCCCCTGGCCATGGTCGTCCCTAATCCTCCCACAACATTAAATATAGACATCAGTGACGAAAACTACATTTCCAGACATGAAATAGAGAACAGTGATAACAACTTCTATGTTGGAGCTATCGGTCTTTTGCATCGTTTTGGCATCCAGCACGTAAATACACACGGTGATACTTGAGCAGTAATTTATTTTAACCTAAAAATAAGTTATGCCTGTGTATATCAACACTGTATATGGCCACAAGTCCTGAATTTCTGCTGGTAACAACACATACACCACAAGTGGCTGCCTCCAGCTCCAGGCTCTTGCTCGGCAGCTCGAGCCAACCTGCGGCGTCACAACCAATCAAAGCTCTTCGCAGTCACGTGACTTTTTAGCTACTTCAACCCTTATTTTTACACTTTTTGGGCCGATTTATTTGAAAATATCATTACCATTATGAATTTAAGCGTTTTATTTACCCATTGACTTGCCGTCTTACGAAAAAATTACGTCCATTGTGTCTTCACACTTGACATTAATTCAACTCAACACATAAGTAGTCTTATGATGAGAATAATGAAACCAGAATTTGACAAAATATCTTATTATTCTGATCGTGACAGCTTCGGAACACCATATATGGCAAAGGTATTCAATTGTGCAATATACAGTACGTGGAAGAGAGAAATGACATATCTATATAGTTTTAGTTAATGCAACAAATCAATAGAGTAAATTTAAAATGCATTACGGGTAATAAGCAATGACATGATAATGAAACATATGATGGAATGTGATAATAATAAGCTGAATCAAATAAGAACTAAATAAAATAAAAATCCTTCAAAATAAGATAGCAAAATTGATGCAATATGGATGAAATTCAAGGAAATAACAATGAGAGGGGATAGACAAGATATAAGATAGAATACGGAAAAAAATACACAATATAGAGCGAGTCTGTGCTAGCTCAGGAAATGTTAATAATAATGTGGTTAATGGTGTCTTGTTTTAACCTTCATGCAGCACCCTTCCCCTTGATGGTGAGGTGTCCATCATACCTAAACGGCATTTCCTCACTGCTATGACGTAACTGAGGACTGGCCGGCGGCTGGGATAAAATAAACCTGTTTTCGTGTGATTGCTCATAGCATACGTAACCGTTTAATGCTTTTCTAACTTAATTTAAAAAATCCTCTAGTTACTAGTTAACGTGTGCTTTTATCTCCCAGTATTACGTGTATCTGTTATTGACACTAAACATGTTATTGATAACCAGAAGGCAACTGCCTATTATTCGTTGGAACTAAAATAGGCGAGAACCCACACATAATAGGCGATAACCCACTCGTAATAGGCAAGAACCCACTCCTGTAGTAATAGGCGATAACTCACTCGCAATAGGCAAGAACCCACTCGAAATAGGCGATAACCCACTCGTGATAGGCGATAACCCACTCGTGATAGGTAAGAACCCACTCGAAATAGGCGATAACCCACTCGTGATAGGCAAGAACCCACTCGAAATAGGCGATAACCCACTCGCAATAGGCAAGAACCCACTCGAAATAGGCGATAACCCACTCGTATAGGCAAAAACATTATACACCCCAAACTTAATGAATATCACAGTGCATTACTCCGTACTAATATAAGTGAGAAAAACAGAGGAAACTATTCAATACTAATGCCAAGACACAACTTGCACCTCGCGAAGTAATAACACTACAGTAGTCTAAAAAAAAAATTCTATCACTGTATTGTAATTAGGTGTATCAAAATTATTAAATATTATTAGACTTTTGAAATGAATCAAACTTCTCGGTAAATGGTGATTTATTTTGCCTCTCACTATCCTCATAAATCATTTTCACTTGGACTAGGCTGTTTCCCCAACCCCTGTCTCTCCTCATAGCACTATACAGTACACATCTCTCAAAATTACATAATTACTGAAACTCATTTCACTGGAAGGAAGTCGATGGTTTGTTTAATCTCCGCTTCTGTTGTTGTTCCCATGAGTTTGTTCGTTCTTCAAGAGTTCACCTTGAGTATACAGGAATGTAGATGTGTTCAAACCCACTTTTGTAATAGACGAAACGCAGAAGAGAAAAAAAGAGGCGCGAATTAAACTTCCTCCAGCTGTAACACGTAAAGTGGAAGAGTACAGTATATGCGTGTGCGTGTTTCTAGTTCCTTTTATGTATCTCTTATGTTTACATTATTGTGTCTATGTGTACTGTATCAGTATCAGCATCTTTATATTTGTTCTCGATATCATACCATACCGTACCTCCCCCTCTTTATGTATCTGCCGAGTATTTACTGTACATTATTGACTTTATATATATATTTATTTGGAATAGCCCACCCGGGTACAGGTCATCGACCCACAACGGGGCCGAAAAAAGTAAGAGTAAAAAGAAATTAAAAATAGAAGAGAAAAAAGACTATATTAATCTACATCACGAAGGTGCCGGAAAACCAGCTTTTTGAAGTGAGACAGATTGTAAGAGTATGAAAACACAGAAGAAGGCAGAACATTCCACAGTTTGGCTGTGTGAGGAAAGAAGGATGTTGTAGGGGTATCGAGATATTTATGTTGTCTAGCACTCAGGATGGAAGGAAACTCTAATGTGGTTTTCTTGTATAATATAAGTTATATGATAGACAGTCTGGTGCTGGAGGTGCCGTGTGGTGAGGGGCTGCTCAGTAGAGACGTTCGGTGAGTAGCGTGTTGAAGGAGGTAGATGTGCAGGAGCTTCGTTAGAGAATATGTTGCCTGTTGCTGGCCTCCTGGTCGAATGAATGCTGACAGCGTGGAGCTTGCTGGAGGAGGTGTTGCTTGTTGAGGAAGATGGGCAGAATGAGAGTTGGTTGGTGAGGAAGCTCAGAGAAGGACAGCTGGTGGGTCGCCATGCTCGCTGGCGGGAGCGAGGACCGCCAGGCAGGCGAGGAGAAGCGAAGGCAGCCAGGCAGCGGCGGAGGAGGAGGTGTTGCTTGTTCAAGAAGAATGGTCAGAATGAATCTCAATGGAGAGACAGAGCTTATATACCCAGCAGCCGCTATGAGTCATGTTGGGAAAACCCGAGAAGTCGCCGGTCACTAGTTTCGTTGCTAGGTTACGGTAACATCTGGTTGGTTGCTAGGGAAGGCGGTAGCAGGTGGTGGCTGTGGCTACGCAGTTGTAGGCAGTTGTAGGGGAGACGTCCACTACAATGTACTATAACGGATTATTCTAGTGTGACTGACATCCACATAGAAACGGTGGGCACCGTGGGCAAGACGAGTGTTACGAGCCCACGGCCTTGCCGGCGGTACACCTTGTTTGTTACAGTACCTGTAAAAAGAGAGAGCGAAGCAACATTGCGGCGAAGAGAAAGGAAAGAGATTGACAACGAAAGGAGGAAAGTTAATAAGACGAAATGCCTTTGATTCAGCCCCATCTAACAGTTGGGCGGAAGAAGAGCCACCCCAGATATGAGAGCAGTACTCCAAGTTAGGACGAATGAATCCCCTATAAACTTGAAGGAACTGCTCAGGAGTGAAGTAACTACGGCATCTGTACAGCATTCCCAGCTTTCGGGAGGCAGTTTTAGTACCTCAACAGTCATTTTGTGTCAATACAGTATCATCATTTTCATAATGGTCCAGGTAATATGACAAGTCCTAAGTGATGACGCTATCTATCGAGTACGACTGACAGGTAATAATAATAATAATAATAATAAACGGTTTATTAATAGAGTTGCAGCCGGTGGCTGAAAATATACAGACTTACATTTGATTTAGACATAATGATATAATATGCATTGAATACATTTACAGGGCTGTACAGTACATAAATCAGGAGTTGTTTATTATTTTAACAATAGATGGGATGGTGCTATTCTTATATCTATCGGTGCGGGCTCTTATGGGTGTGTGTGTGTGTGGTTGCAGCTCATACGCAGAATGTACTGTACAGTACTTGCTATAAGAATCTCCTGCAGTATCCATTTCTTATCCTGCACACTGAGCCAAACTGTACATGATATCACCATGGACAAATACAATTGGAAACGTTTGAAATTTTTGAATGCTATGATAGAGGATGTAAAAATATCTTGTAATGTTTGAAGAGGCACCGGGCGAGAGGATGTTAAAACCTTCTAGTTAACTCGACTCGTAGTATGTGCCGAAACAAAAAAGCGCCACCATCACCAAGATGCAGCCCTCCACACGTTGCAGCCACCGGCTGCAACTCTATTAGTAAACCGTTTATTATTATTATTATTATTATTATTTACACCTGTGGACGACTCTACCGATCCCATATTGATCTTGTGAGCCACCTTAGAGCCCACCAACGAAGGGGACATCATAAAAATCTCATATCACTTTGTCATAGTGGTTGGATCATCATAGTCGATTCTGGGAGACGGAAAAGTAATGTCGTAATACAGTAGTAGTTTTTGTGCTGCTCCCTGCCGACATCGTGTTTACCCCCCCCCCCACTCCATCACAAGGTCGCACCACTCTCAGTGTCGGCATCCAAAAAATCACCTCCCCTTACTAGGCTGTTAAGTCTCACCATCCTGTTTCCTGGCAGCTGGCTCCTTGTCTGCCGGCCTATTTGGTTGCTGGAATTGTTTAATGGTTGACGAGTTGGGTTTTACTGGTCGTTTTGGATGGTTGTTTGGGTTGGTTTAGCTGGTTGAACGCTTCTCTTCCGTCTATTGTCTGTGTACCGTGAGCTATTCCCCCTAACTTGTAATATTATCTGGTGCATGGCCTTGAAGCAAAGGAGCCAAGGGTGACGAAGACCATGCAGGGGGTGGAGGGGGTGGGTGTCGCTTCATTCAGCCCCAGCGGTTTAAACCAGATCACACTAGATCAGTTAAGCTTAGGTTATGCTTCAGTCAAGTTAATGTCTGGTTTGATTCATCGCAGAAGAGGATGAATTGGGTAAGACTTGAGTTAAAGATTAGGTTGAAAAAAAAATGATTGGGTGTGATAACATCTACGACTGAACGAATTCCGCTAAAATGGTGTGTAGAATTGATACGTTTTACAGAAGAATGGTATTTAGATTATTCAGACATGCCCGGTGGTGCACTCGCCTTGTGTTAGTAATCCCCGAAGCAGAGAGAGAGAGAGAGAGAGAGAGAGAGAGAGAGAGAGAGAGAGAGATGTCGGTCACATAAGAAATAATCAAACGCTTAAAGACCGAGGAGGGGGGGACAAGGGCGATAATGACTCCCCAAATTAAGGGCTTAAATGGGGGAGGAAGGGAGAGAGACGAGTACCAAAAATATTATTAAGGTATAATTTAATTTCATATGAGAATTACAGAACCATTTTAATCGTTTTATTTTGTTTTCTTATCTCCCCGAGCACTAGGGTCTGTTTCCTTGTGATTACTATTTTCCGGGACCCTCAACCTTCCCACTCACTGTGTACAAAAACGCACGGAAGTGAGGTTGGTGGCCATGGTGTTACGGCAAGGTGAGTTCCGCTTCTACAGTAGTATATCATATTTCAGGGACACCGAGATGCTTTATACTGTAGAAGATTTTATTTTTTGTTGTTATTTCTGTCAGCATCTCTTCGATTCATCTTATTGGAGTAGGAAAGCACCTGGGGGAGATGTGAGTGGAGTAGTCAAATGAGAGATGAGAGTGGAGTAGTCAAATTCCTTCCCTAGTAAAGTACAACCATTACTTTCGATCCCATGTAAATTATATACAACCCTAATTAGAAGACCATTAATAACGGTTTGATCTCCCTCATTAGCCTAACCTTCACGAGGCGTTGAGGCAAATGTAAATATTTTTTTTTAATAACTTTATCCCGGATGTTAGTTTGAACTTTGTTGTTATGTAGCGCATCATATTGTGTTCTTGGGTATATCAGGGGCTGCCGTCACACTACGCGTTCAGTGACTGCGTAGTCGAGTGAGATGATGCACTGCTTGTCATTACATACATACATACATACATGCTAACATAGCCCACCCTTTCTACACTCGTAACAGGACACCCGACATAAATAAACAAGAGTTTGTACCATAAATTTGAAGGTTCGCTCTCAGCAGAAGGACTAAAAGGTGTTAACGAATCACTTACCTCTGATACCGTTTAGAGCCCCCTAATACTCTTGTCACCTTATCTTTAACAGCAAATTTTATAAAAATCATATATTTCCTGGGTGTTAATAACAAGTCTTACGAAATTAAGTGTGTGTGTGTGTGTGTATTAATAAATAATATTATTAATAATAATAATAATAATAATAATAATAATAATAATAATAATAATAATAATAATAATAATAATAATAATAATAATAATAATTAACGGTTTATTGAAAAAGTTCTGCAGCCAGAAGACTGGAAATATACATTGGACATAAATGACTCATTACATACATTGGTGGTTTAACAAAAGCCTTCATTAGAGAAAGGTAAAGGAACATACAGATTAAGGTTTACAGTGGAGGTCACGTAGATCATGTGCGCTGAAGTGTTAAACAGCAGACACGTAGAGTAGTAACTCCCTCACAGATGGTGTTATGAGGGGCCTGACGTGGTGTAGTAACTCCCTCACAGATGGTGTTATGAGGGGACTGACGTGGTGTAGTAACTCCCTCACAGATGGTGTTATGAGGGGACTGACGTGGTGTAGTAACTCCCTCACAGATGGTGTTATGAGGGGCCTGGCGTGGTGTAGTAACTCCCTCACAGATGGTGTTATGAGGGGCCTGACGTGGTGTAGTAACTCCCTCACAGATGGTGTTATGAGGGGACTGACGTGGTGTAGTAATTCCCTCACAGGTGGTGTTATGAGGGGCCTGACGTGGTGTAGTAACTCCTGTCGAGAGTTACTACCGCTCTCTATCATCCATGAATCTATCTAGCCTCCTTTTAAGACTTTCCAGCGTTCCAGCACTTACTACAAAGTTGCTAAGCTTGTTCCACTCCTCCACCACCCTATTTGTGAACCAGTTTCTTACTATCTCCCTCCTAAACCTAAACTTATCCAACTTAAATCCGTTACTTCGAGTACTATCCTGCTCTGATATTATAAGAACTTTATCTATATCGCCTTTATTGATTCCTTTCACCCACTTAAGTACTTCTATCATATCTCCCCGCACTCTTCGTCTTTCTAGGGAATGCAAGTTTAATTTCTTTAACCTATCTTGATATGGAACGTTTCTAAGTCCCGGAATCATTTTCGCCATTCTTCGCTGCACCGACTCCAGTGAATTGATATCCATTCTATATTAAGGGCACCAGAACTGAACCGCATAATCGAGGTGCGGCCTGACTAGCGCAAGATATAGTTGCAATACGACCTCTGCACTCTTATTACTTACACTTCAAGATATAAAACCCAATACTCTGTTTGCCTTATTTCGAACATTAACGCACTCTTTTCTTGGCCGTAGGTCCGGGCTTACAAGTACCCCTAAGTCTCATTCACAAGTCGACTTCTCTAGGCTGATGTTGTTAAGGCTGTATACATTGACAGTATTTGTTCTTCCAATATTAGGTACGCTGCACTTGATGGTGTTGAATTTCATTTGCCATTTTTCTGTCCACTCCTGCAGTTTATTTAAATCCTCCTGTAGTGCATTTGCATCCTGCCCTGAATTAATTTGGGGAACCTCACATGATGCTGTAGCAACTGATTCACTACGTGGTATCGTGGTGTCGTAGCATCATTGGGACATCACGTGGTCTGGTGTCTGTGGTCCCAGGCTTCCCTATCGTGGACGGATTAACACATAGCTGTGAGCCTCAGGGGCAGTTATCTCTGGGTACCTGGGACCTCACTATGTGAAAGTTAGCTTGGGTACCACTCGGCTGTTACTGTTGAGTTGTTTTTCACTGACTTGAGCACTGTTCACCACTATTCAACACTGGTTCCATTCCTTTCCTAAATAAAATAGTGTGTGTGTGTGTGCGGATATATCATACACAATATAATATATATTTCACGTAGATCCACAATGAAAACGTGGATAAGATAAATCTTGATAAAATCACACAGGGAAAAGGGAAACAATGGAGCACCTTAGCTTTCGTCACAAGTGAGGTAAGCTTAATTAAACTCACCAAACTAATGAAACTCTTCCCTCGGTGTTGTTGTGACCTTTGAGGAACTTGCCGAACAAGTAACAACAAAAAACTACGCGGTGAACCAGAGCGTGTGTGTGTGTGTGTGTGTGTGTGTGTGTGTGTGTGTGTGTGTGTGTGTGTGTGTGTGTCTGTGTGTGTGTGTGTGTGTTTAGGTCATCGTTTAGCTATAAAAACAACGTTGACTACCAGGGCAAGGTATATCTAAAACTAAGAACACAAATAGAAAATTGTTTATTAGTATGCAGTGTTTGTTACCGACTGTAGCAAGTTAACAGTAAGCCGAATAATAATTTATCTTGGGGTATTCTGATCTGGAATAAAAATAAATAAATAACCCGTTTACGAGGCCCCTGTGAGTACATTTCTTGGTATGATAAAAACATGCTTTCAACAATCTGTGCGTAACCTGCCAATCATCTCTCTCTCTCTCTCTCTCTCTCTCTCTCTCTCTCTCTCTCTCTCTCTCTCTCTCTCTCTCTCTCTCTCAAATTACAGGTAAAGTTAAATTTTAATTGCTAAAGGTAATTCATTATTATAATTACTAATGTATAAGGCTAGGAACCCATGTGTACGTATACGCGTAATGCACAATGCGTGAAACGTATGTGTGGTGCGTATTCACTGCTCCCATATGTCGGTAAAATGTGAGGCGTGGTGAGTGAAAGTTCTTTTCTGCTGTTGAACTCTGTGTGCAGTAGGTTAGTACAGTACTTACAATACACGGGTAACCAATTTACTATAATTTCGGTATTTTATTTTTATTAATACGATTATCATTATCATTATATGGTAATCTCATTTGGAAAAAGATCAGGCAGAAATATATTAATAGCAATGTATATTGATAAATTTCAAAGACATTAGATGATAATTCAACTCGCCTGTCATCCCCTCAACATCTAGTGCTGCAGCCATACTGTTCCAAACATTGGTAAGCAGAATCGCATCCTTGTGATCTCTTCTACTTGCATCATATATTGCTGGATGCTCTCTAACCAGTTTAATTAGCTTCTCCAGAATCTCATCTGATATGACATTACGTGGCATAGTAATGACGAGTACAATTTGGCAAGAAACACACACAAATACAAAAACAGACGCTATGAAAGCAGGTGTAATAAGGCCGACATTCCGCAAACACCAAACGAGCCGGAAAAGTGTTCGGTTACGAGCCTAAATCATATGCCCAATTGCCAGTGTTTGCGGAATAATTACTCAGTAAGTGAGTACAATGAACAGATTAAGTTAGGTTAGGTTAAGTTAGTTATGTTTTTAATTCCACATTTTCCCTGTGCTTCGAAACTCTGCCCACCTTTGGTTTGGTTAAGATTGACAGGGAAAGAAGGGTTATAACGCAATAATTATGCATTTCTCCAAACTTGCATTATCACCACGGTACAGTAAGTATTCAGCATGAAAAACTGCAATAAAAAATGCCCTGCCTAAATCGTTTGCCGGTGTCTGATAAATTAATAATCCCTAACTTTCTGACATTATAGTAGATCCTTAAAATAAAAGACTGTTAGCCTTCACAACAAAGTAACCTCGTACCATGACTATAAATTCGCACCCAATGTATAATATCTTTAGACCTTCACGTCAACACCACACACACACACACTACAACACCCACAGAGGCCAAGATGAAAACTTTTCATTGTTGTATTATGTATGTGTGATTTATTTTTCGTATTCGTATAACTGACTTACAGATATAATTAATGTTAAATCTATTCAATACATCCTTTAATCTACTGTAAATGCATCTGCTTCAGAATCGATTATCGTCCCATCAGCTCATTTCCTAAATAAAGAATGCCAAATACCTCTCAGGCTTAATCCACACAATCCTGCAATTGAGCAACAGTGAAAATTTTTTCGACTGGAGGTAATGATAGTGATTCAGTCAAACCAAATTTTCCCACAAACCAGGACGTGAAGCGGTTTGTAAAGTATCACCACGTGTTGACCTTCACTTTAAGTATTTTTTTATACCGCGTATTGCCTTACACTGGCTTCGAATTGCTAAACACATAATTATTTACCTAATGGCCACCAACTAGAAGTGGCCATGCCAAGGGAAGGAGACCAGTTGCCTGTGTAGGATTCCTCCATTATTCTTGATAGTTTTGACAAGGGCTATTCAAGCCCAGTACTGTTCGCCAATCCACAGCTTGAGCTGGTAAACCGTTCCAAAAGTCTACCACCCTCTGTGTGAAGTATTTCCTTGTGTTCGTTCTGCATGATACCTTTTTTTCTTTTTTCTTTTTTTATGGGGATTAGCCCACCCGGGCACAGGTCACTGACCCACATCAGGGCCTGGGGGACGAAAATGTAATAATAATAATAATTCATATTAAATAAAATTTACAATAAAAATACAGAATTAAAAATAAAATAATAATTCATAGTAAATAAAATGTATAATACAAAATTAAAAATAAAATATTAATGATAATAATAATAATAACACTAATAATAATAATAATAATAATAATAAAATAAAGAACCACAAGGAAATGCAAAAATGAACAAATCAATAGTGAGAAACAATATATGTATGTTGCGTTGTCAAAGTAAGAGAGACAATTGAGACCTGCAATTGTGTGTAAATGAGGCAGAAAGTCAGATCAGCAACCTGGTCACAGTTTTTGTGATACTGTACCACCAGACTGGTGCTTGCACTTCGGCACCTCAGCTACCCTGAGAGATTGGAGCGCCCGAATTTGCCTAGCTTATACTACAGACGGGCAAGGGGTGACCTAATTGAGGTGTATAAGCATCTCAAGGGGCACTACTCAGTCAAGTGTCCTTACTTGGAGCTGGCGGACGCTCGCCCCACAAGGGGTCACAGCTCAAGATTGAAGAAGCCGCAAGTCCAGAAAACTGTGAGGGCAAACTTTTTCGGAGTGAGAGTTGTGAACTCTTGGAACAATCTACCAGAAGGTGTTGTGACGGCACCGAGTGTGAGCTCTTTCAAGACAAGACTTGACCAAAACTGGAGCAGGATCAGGTACAGTCAGGAGCCGGTGCATGCCCAGTACTTGCCAACAGTGCGTAACAGAGACGTGACCGACCGCCCAAGAGGCTAACGAGTCGATCAGTGGTGAAGAGGATAAAGGAAAAGGAAAAGTAACAGAAACGTGACCGATCGCCCAAGTGGCTAACGAGCCGATCAGTGGTGAAGAGGATAAAACAAAAACATTAGACAACACATTATGCTTCCAACATCTTCCCAGGTAGTAGTACCTCCCTGTTTGGTAGCTGCCTACTACCTACTACTGACCTCGGCGAGCATGTTAACTCTTCTATAAACCTTGGTTATGTCCACTCGTGTTGGTGGTGTGTCATCGTAAAGAAATGGCGAGGGTTCACGTTTTCCACCCCTTTCAGGATTTTGAAAGTTTCGATGAGATTTGCCCTATTGTGCCTTGTTTGAAGGGTTCCTAAGGCCCTCACTCTACTTGGATAATCGCGATGACATAGTTACGGAATAATTGGTTTACGGGATTAGCCCACCCGATCTTTCTGGAGTTAAATTTCCATGCATCCAGACTGGGACGTACGTGAGATTTGTACAGATGAAGGATCATTTTCCAATTGACTTATGCTTGATGTTGTTAGTACAATAATTTATTTTAACTATTAAAAGTAGTCTCAGCTCAACTATAGATACAGTATCAGCTCTTCTAGTTGTAGTAACAATACGTATAGCAGGGGTAATAGTAGGAACATTACTGAATGTATTAGCAACAATAGTTGTAGTAGTGAAAGTCTACATATAAACTCAGACTGATGTTGCTGTTATAAGGCATGATTGTACTTCAACAGCCAAGGTTTCTAAGCGCATGCATAGCAGTAACATAAAAGACAACAACAATTAACAATTAAGAAAGATTCAACTTTTTCTCAGGGAAGCATATCTGAAAAAAAATGTGATATAGATTTTTTTTTCATTAAAGAACATTGCTACTTAAATTATGTATACACGTGAAGGGATAATTGGCTTGAATTTTCACACAATTCATTAATATGGTTAAAACTTTAGGTTCTATTTCACAAGTTACTGAAGTAATGGGGATAATGATGATGATGATGATAAGGAGGAAGAAGAAATGGAAGAACACATAACAAAAGAGTAATGGTAATAATCCAAAGAAATAATATCAGAGTGCAAGAGAAACTCACAGAACAGTAAAATTGGGGGTTGGGAGAGCAGAAGGCAGAAACAGATTGGGATGAGTGATTTTAAGAGTAGTCCCCGGAGACATGCGAGTTCAGGGAGGAATTGGTAAAGACAAGCTGAAAACATTTATGGTCTTGAGGGCTGTAGGCAACAATGGCGATGGTCACCAACACACAAACAGGGAATTGACATATTGATAATTATACAGTATAGTATTGAAGATAGTGCACAAATCAACCACATCTGCGGCCACTAGACACGAATGCTAAAAAACAAATAATGAAGAAACATGAAGTAAGCAAAAATGTAAACATAAAACTTCAATTACGATTCAACAGATGCAAGGAGAGGTATGCGTTATCTACTGTATATACGTAATGTTAAACATGAGGATAGCCACGCAATCAACTGGCAGTACCGTACGTGACTTGCAAGTCAATATCAGTCCAATTCATTGACAAGTGGGACAACTTCTACGGCAGAAGGGACCTTTATGCTAGGGATGGGGTGCACCTGTTTCGGAATGGGGTGGCAACCCTGGCGGGGTCTCTAGAGGGGGGCAGTTCAAAAGATATCGAAGTCTTTAAACTACTAGGGGAACATATGGGCACGGGGGTGGAGGAGACTGCAGTGGGAGCGGATAAACAAAGTAAAAGGTTACAGGAAAATAGTGTTAGGAATGATGACAAAGCTATATTAGACAGCGAGTTAAGACCTAAACGCAGTAAAGGGAGGACTCAGAACACGACTAACCTAAATGTCTACTACGCAAACAGTAGAAGTATGAGAAACAAAATGGATGATATCAGGGCCTTGGTATGTACCGAAAAAATCGATATAATAGCATTCACTGAAACATGGATCAACCTAGACTCATGTGAGTTACCTGTCGAATACCAAATTGCAGGTTACAAATTGTTCCATACCGATAGGCAGACCAGGAAAGGAGGCGGAGTAGCAGTCTATGTCAGGGATAACCTGAAGTGTGAAATAAAAAAGAAAATAAAAACTGAGCGGAATACAGAAACAATTTGGATAGAATTAATCGACGGTAGGGAAAAATAAATCAGCGACTTATCTGGGATGAAATGGTCAGGGCTTCCATACACAACAAAGTCTGTATAGTAGGCGACTTTAACCTTGGCCAAATAGATTGGACTGACCTTACAGGTAATTCAGAATCAGAGGATTTTCTCGAAACGGTCTAGGACTGTTTCCTAAGTCAACATATAACCAAACCCACCAGGGGTAATAATATACTCGATTTAGTTCTGTAGAACAGAGAACACCTCATCAGCAATGTCGAGGTAGGGAACGAACTTGCAAACAGCGATCACAAAGAAATTAGATTCCAGTTAGATTTTCAGGGCGTACGAAAGGAAAATTCCACGAAAGTCCCAGATTTCAGAAGGGCAAACTTTGATAGTTTGAAGAGGCTGTTGAGGGAAGGGGTATCACGCCTGGGGGTGACGCACACCGACCTCACCCCACCCGCGAACCTGACGGTTGACACCGACCTGATAACGAGATCTGAAATTGCCGAGTTCCACGACAATTTAAATAATGAGTTACTTAATGCACAAAGGCAGAACATACCATACAAAAAACTCAGATCAGACAACAATGACCCTAAATGGATAAATAATTATTTAAAGAACATTATTGGTCAAAGGAAGGCTATAGATAGAAGGATATATCGTAGCGAAATTTACCTCCAGGATTATTATAAGGTATGGCGAGTAGGGTTAAAACAGAGATAAGGAAAGCCAAGAGGAATAATGAGGTGAGGATAGCAAGGAAGGCGAAGACAAACCCCAAAGGATTCTACCAAATGTATCAAACTAAAACACGAGAAAAGATTGGACCAATACGGTCAGTAACTGGCGAGCTCACTGATAACGATGGAGAAATGAGCAATCATCTGAATAAATATTTTTCATCAGTTTTCACCACAGAAAATTTGAACATGATACCCGAGGCACGGACTCTATTCAGAGATAGTGAAGAAAACAAATTAAGCGAGATAGTAGTGACTAGTAACGATGTTAGTAAGCAAATAGACAAACTAAAGCCTAATGAGTCACCTGGTCCCGATGAGATATTTGCCAGAATATTAAAGGAATGTAAGGAAGAGCTTAGTATGCCCTTAGCAAAGTTGTTTAACATGTCCTTAAAAACAGGTGTAGTACCAGAATCCTGGAGGATAGCGAATGTAATACCGATTTTCAAGAAGAGGGATAGATCACTATCCTCTAACTACCGCCCAATCAGCCTAACATCAATAGTAGGCAAATTACTGGAAGCAATCATTTCAAACTCTATTCGAAATCACCTGGAAAAGCACCGATTGATCAATGATTCCCAGCATGGCTTCACAAGCGGGCGTTCTTGTCTAACTAATCTATTAACATTCTTTTCATCAGTTTTCGAATCGATGGACGAGGGGCACAATTATGATGTGGTATATCTCGACTTTAGCAAAGCCTTCGACAGAGTCCCCCACAAAAGACTAACTAGAAAGGTAGAAGCACATGGCATCAAAGGTAATATCCTTAAATGGATTAGGGCGTGGTTACAGGACAGGAAACAGAGAGTGAGCATCAATGGCACTAAATCCCATTGGAGCAACGTCACTAGTGGAGTTCCCAAAGGCTCAGTACTTGAACCATTATTATTTATTATATACATAAACGACATAGATATCGGCATAGACAGCAACATAAGTAAATTTGCTGATGACACCAAAATTGGACGTGTTATTAAATCTGACGAGGACCCCACAAAACTACAGGAAGATCTAAACAAATTTTTCGAATGGTCTGAAAAATGGCTGATGAAATTCAAGGTGGACAAATGTAAAGTACTCAGTATAGGAGATGTAAACAGGGAAACCAGTTACCAGATGAACAACAATGCCATTGAGAAATCCGACTGCGAGAGAGATTTAGGAGTAATGATAAGTAGGAACCTTAAGCCAAGTAAACAATGTGTATTTGCTCGAAACAAGGCTAATAAAGTACTTGGGTTCATACAAAGGAGTGTTAGTTACAAGACTAGGGAGGTCAGCCTAAAACTATATCTTGGGCTTGTGAGACCACACTTGGACTATGCAGTTAAATTCTGGTCACCTTATTACAGAATGGATATAGAATCCTTGGAAAGAATTCAGAGGAGAATGACAAGGTTAATCCCGGGCATTAGGAACCTTGAGTACAGAGACAGGTTAAAGCATCTTAATTTGCACTCCCTCGAGAGACGTAGAGTGAGGGACGATATGATAGAGGTGTATAAATGGAAGTCAGGGCTGAACAAAGGGGACATTACAAAGGAACTCAAACTATCCAACCAGGAGCGAACTCGTAACAATGGTTTTAAATTAGACAAATTTAGATTTAGGCGGGAAATAGGTAAACACTGGCTTGGTAACAGAGTAGTGGATGAATGGAACAAGTTACCAAATATCATCATTAACTCGAATACGCTGGATAGCTTCAAACATAGGTTGGATGCTCATATGAGCAATAGGGGTTGGGTGTAAATGGGACTGCCCAGTATGGGCCAATAGGCCCGCTGCAGTTTCCTCCATTCTTATGTTCTTATGTTATTTTCACTAGTCATGTACACTGGCACCAAAAAGTATCGATGCAGGGCGAGATCGACGAGTTCCGAAACGATACGTATACACTGTGATATGTCGGGAAGGTTGGTAAGTATATCCTCATAACCCCCCCCCCTTCACTAGGTGTTGCCATATGGCTGACAATCAGGGCTGCCAACATACGGCTGGAGCAACTCGCCTTTCCCAATACCTATCGTCACTGGTCTCAAATTGTTCACACTACAGTATGCACCGATACTTTTTGTTGCTAGTGTACTATGGGCCTTTTTTTTTACGGGGATTAGCCCACCCGGGAATAGGTCACTGACCCATATCAGGGTCTGGGGGGCGAAAATATAATAATAATAATAATAATAATAATAATAATAATAATAATAATAATAATAATAATAATAATAATAATAATAATAATAATAATAATAAATAATAATCATAATATCTATTATTATTATTATCATCATTACAACAATTAATAAAATTGATAGCAAATTAATAAAATAAAAATAAAATAATGAAAATACTACTACTACTACTACTACTAATAATAATAATAATAATAATAATAACCACAAATAAAACAAAAACGAAAAAATAAATCAAGAGTGAGAAACGATATGCATTATGTATGTTGTGTTGTCGATAGTAAGAGAAACAATTGAGACCCTGCAATTGTATGTAAATGTGGCAGAAAGTCAGATCAGCAACCTGGGACTTGGTCACAATTTTCGTGATGCCATATGGCAGCAGGATCTACCTACCATTAGACAACACATTATGCTTCCAATATTTTTCCAAGCGGTAATACCTCCCTGTTTGGTAGCTGCCTACTACCTGGTACTAATGAATCCAATGACTGTTCAGTAAGCTTGACAGGTGATCGTTTGTTGTTATGTTTCGTGATGACTGCGACTACCATTGTTATGCCTCCTCGGCGGGGCATGACGGGACACTCCACGAAGGTCATCACCATACGTCTGGCAGCGAGAACTACTGATACTGTAATGGGTTGCGGATGCTGCCATTCGAGGCGTGAAATGTCATAAATTAAAACAACTGAAAACAATAACTTGAAAATCCAAATTCCTCGTACAATGTTGCTTATATAACTTGTGTGTAAACAAATAAATCAAAGCTCATCTGCAAACAAAAGGAAACAATTGTAAACTTGTATGATGATTTAACTGAATATTTATTATTATTTCAAAAACCCATAATCTCGACGCATTATACTGTGTGTATTGAGGATGTTAGGAAGCCTTAATTAGTATACTGTCATCGCAATAATTTTTTGCATAAGTAGTTTTAACAAATACTCTTTTAGAAACATTGCAACGACCTACAATGTAAACAACAGGTGAGAGACAATGGTGAGGTGTGACTGGCGGATATGTGGAGGGGTGTGAACCATCGCCTCAGAGATTGTGTTTTGTTTGTTTTTGTTTGTGCGTGCGTGTATGTGTGTGTGTGTGTGTGTGTGCGTGTGTGGTGTGTTTTATGTGTGCGTGTTTGTGTGTGTTTATTTGCGTATGTTTGTTTGTTAGCGGGTGTGTGGTGTGTGTTTTTGTGTGTGCGTGTTTGTGTGTGTGTGTGTGTATGTGTTTGTTTGCATGTGGTGTGTGTGTGTGTGTGTGTGTGTGTGTGTGTGGATTACCTGTAGATTAGGCCCTACAAGCTTGTTTTACCTATGATTAAACACCTAGCTTAAACTAAACTAACCTAACCTAACTTAAACTAACCTAACTTAAACTTATTTACCCCCCCCCCTCAGATAACGTTAGGATATTTAAGCGTCAGGTGAAATAAACTGGGGTGCTAAGCTTCGTGCGTTTCAAATACCACCGGATTTCTCCAGGGGCCAGCCAGCCTGACCTTCGCCCGGTTTGTATCTAGGTTATAACTCTTGTTGACTGACCCTTACAGACCCTTACTCCACACAGTCGCTATGGTTTGTGACTGGGTGTAAAGTAATTGTGTTGATGACTGTAGAAAGATGTGTATAAAAAGTAGTTTGAGATATAGATAGATATTTAGTTAAATGGCCATACCGGTTCAGATTTGTTCAGTATGTATATGAATAATAAGAACATAAGAAGAACATAAGAATGGAGGAAACTGCAGGGGGCCTATTGGCCCATACTGGGCAGTCCCGTTTACACCCAACCCCTATTGCTCATATAAGCATCCAACCTATGTTTGAAGCAGTTCAGCGTATTCGAGTTAATGATGATATTTGGTAACTTGTTCCATTCATCCACTACTCTGTTTCCAAACCAGTGTTTACCTATTTCACGCCTAAATCTAAATTTGTCTAATTTAAAACCATTGTTACGAGTTCGCTCCTGGTTGGATAGTTTGAGTACCTTAGTAATGTCACCTTTGTTTAGCCTTGCCTTCCACTTATACACCTCTATCAGGTCGCCCCTTGCTCTACGTCTCTCAAGGGAGTGCAAATTAAGATGCTTTAACCTGTCTCTATACTCAAGGTTCCTAATGCCCGGGATTAATCTTGTCATTCTCCTCAGAATTCTTTCCAAGGATTCTATATCCATTCTGTAATACGGTGACCAGAACTGAACTGCGTAATCCAGGTGTGGTCTCACAAGAGCATGATACAGTTTTAGGATGACCTCGCTTGTCTTGTAACTAACACTCCTTTGTATGAACCCAAGTACTTTATTAGCCTTGTTACGATCAAAAACACATTGTTTACTTGGCTTAAGGTTCCTACTTATCATTACTCCTAAATCTCTCTCGCAGTCGGATTTCTCTATGGCATCGTTGTTCATCTGGTATCTGGTTTCCCTGTTTACATCTCCTATACTGAGTACTTTACATTTGTCGACGTTGAATTTCATCTGCCATTTTTCAGACCATTCGAAAAATTTGTTTAGGTCTTCCTGTAGTTTTGCCGAGTCCTCGTCAGATTTGATAACACGTCCTATTTTAGTGTCATCAGCAAATTTACTTATGTTGCTGTCTATGCCGATATCTATGTCGTTTATGTATATAATAAATAATAATGGTCCAAGTACTAAGCCTTGGGGAACTCCACTTGTGACGTTGCTCCAATGGGACTTAGTGCCGTTAATGCTCACTCGCTGTTTCCTGTCCTGTAACCACGCCCTAATCCATTTAAGGAAGTCACCTTTGATGCCATGAGCTTCTACCTTTCTAATTAGTCTTTCGTGGGGGACTCTGTCGAAGGCTTTGCTAAAGTCGAGATATACCACATCATAATTGTGCCCTCGTCCACCGATTCGAAAACTGATGAAAAGAATGTTGATAGATTAGTTAGACAAGAACGTCCGCTTGTGAAGCCATGCTGGGAATCATTGATCAATCGGTGCTTCTCCAGGTGATTTCGAATAGAGTTTGAAATGATTGCTTCCAGTAATTTGCCTACTATTGATGTTAGACTGATTGGGCGGTAGTTAGAGGATAGTGATCTATCCCCTTCTTGAAAATCGGTATTACATTCGCTATCCTCCAGGATTCTGGTACTACACCTGTTTTTAAGGACATGTTAAACAACTTTGCTAAGGGCATACTAAGCTCTTCCTTACATTCCTTTAATACTCTGGCAAATATCTCATCGGGACCAGGTGACTTATTAGGCTTTAGTTTGTCTATTTGCTTACTAACATCGTTTCTAGTCACTACTATCTCACTTAATTTGTTTTCTTCACTATCTCCGAATAGAGTCGGTGCCTCGGGTATCATGTTTAAATTTTCGGTGGTGAAAACTGTTGAAAAATATTTACTCAAATTATTGCTCATTTCTCCGTCGTTATCAGTGTAGGTATAAAAAAATTACATAAACTGCAGGTTATACAATGTAGATAGTGTAGGTATACAAACAATGTATATACACGGTGCAGGTATACAAACGATATATATAAACAGTGCAGATATACAATAAACAAATCAATTCGACCAATAGCCCACCTAAAACAAGCATTAGTTTATTTTCATCACGTCTACGCATCTATCAAAATAAAAAGTAAAAAAAAAAAAAATATGTAAGATTTTATCTGATTTGACGTATGTGTGACCTTGTCCTAATATCGTCACCACATTTGCTTGCTATACAATTAACCCAAGAGGTATATTTTTATCTTTAGGTTCAAACATCTTAACAATAAAGAAACAATAAAATAAATATAATTATCAGCTTTGCGGTACCTAGTATTATTATGAATAATGACGTCACGTATCCACAGCGTCTCCAAGGTTAGCGAAAGTAGGACACTGTTTATAGTCCTTGGGTTAGTTAGCATTCTGTGAGAGCCATGAAGTAGCTAGAAGGTCCTGTTGTGGATTTCTCCCCTACAAACGCTGTTTGTCGCTGAGTAGCCGACCCCACCAATTCCCCAGTGTATGCCTCGTGGTCTAGGTCAACCAGCGCCGCCATTCATCACGGGTGTCAACTACTAAGCCACGCCTAACCCCCGCTATTTAAGACCTGACCTCGTGGTGATCTCTCTTTCTACCTACACCAACCAGCCAGCAACACCTACTCCTCCTCCGCCTGCCTGGCGGTCCTCGCTCCCGCCGGCGAGCATGGCGACCCACAAGCTGGTCCTCCTCTGAGCATCCTCACCAATCAGCTCTCTCTACATCACATAAGAACATAAGAAAATAAGGAGTCTGCAATAGGCCGGTTGGCCTGTGCATGGCAGCTCCTGTCGAGAGTTACTACCACTCTCTATCATCCATGAATCTATCTAGTCTCCTTTTGAAACTTTCCAGAGTTCCCGCACTTACTACAAAGTTGCTAAGCTTGTTCCACTCATCCACCACCCTATTTGTGAACCAGTTTCTTCCTATCTCCCTCCTAAACCTAAACTTATCCAACTTGAATCCGTTGCTCCGAGTCCTATCCTGCTCTGATATTATAAGAACTTTATCTATATCCCCTTTATTGATTCCTTTCACCCACTTAAATACTTCTATCATATCTCCCCGCACTCTTCGTCTTTCTAGGGAATGCAAGTTAAGTTTCTTTAACCTATCCTGATATGGAAGGTTTCTAAGTCCCTGAATCATTTTCGTCATTCTTCGCTGCACCGACTCTAGTGAATTTATATCCATTCTATAATAGGGGCACCAGAACTGAACAGCATAATCGAGGTGCGGCCTAACTAGCGCAAGATATAGTCGTTGCCAGTTATCAATGAATGCCCAACCATTGTTTGCACAATGTTTTTACAGTCACACCCCCTCACTCCCCAAAAAAAACTATACAAAATTATGATAAAAACATATGACACAACAGACGAAGTACTTTGACAGCCCTCCCGAGACAAGGGATGCTGCAGTGTTCATTCTGCAATTCATCGATCACCCCAACTACAGATAGTTTTTTGCAATGACTGTTTATACATCTTTAATCACCCTCCATCATCACTACACCCTTCACTGGCTCATCTGGTGAATAAAAACAGCCGATGACGTTCAGAGATCAAGTCTACACAGCAGTTTCCAGTCATAAAGATAACAAAAATGTATAAAAAAAAAATTACTTGTCTGGAATTGCCGTCCTACCCATCTGCCGCACCAACAGGCTCCTGCTGGGGATCACCTGTAGGAGTGTTATTTTAATTCCGCTTTGTGTGGTGGTGGTGGTAGGGGGTGATAGGCGTTGTGGTGACGGTTGTGATGGTGGTTGTCGCGATGGTTGTGGTGAGGGGTTATGGTGAGTGGTTGTGGTTATTGTGGTTGTTGTTGTGGTGGCCGGAGGAGAAGACAAACAGAATTATTATGAGGCAGGTAGTTAGTGTTAATTTAGTAAGGAGAATGGGGGAAGTTCCCTAACCGAGACTTCCCTCACCTTGAACAGCGGCAGCCAACCACCCCCCCCCCTCCCCCTCCCACATTGTATCTGTCTCACTCTTCGTCTACTCTTGTTTTCGTTCAGGTGTGTGCGTTAAATAATAAGCACCCGACCAATGATAACTTTAGTACACATACTCAGTGGGTGTGTGTGTGTGTAAGTAAACGCATACCTATACTTACAACAAAACTCTCTCTCTCTCTCTCTCTCTCTCTCAAACTTATATAAATACTTAAATTTCTAACACGTGGAAATTTTCAATGACCTTCAAAATAACAGGTTTTTATACGTCCGCCTACATGTCTGTATGTCTGTCTTATTGATATTTCGATTTCTGAGTTTATTGTATTTGTTTACTTGTCTTTAAGGAGAGGAAGACCCGTTCTCTCTTTAGGGTCACGGGATTAAAGGTCAACGCCAATTTAAACCATAATTTGGGGGGGGGGGGTTCCGCTGACTATAATTTGAGTGATCGTTAACGGTATATTGTGTTGGGTATTTTGACCCTGAGAAGAGAGAGTTTAACATTGATTTTGGACTTTAGTGGGGTCAAGAGGTCAGGGTGATTGTGACCTCTCCCCCTCTCCTCCTATACCCCCATCATCATCATTATTATCAAAATCATCATCAAAGGGTTAAATCATCATCATCATCATCAAATGGTTAAATCATCATCATCATCAAAGGGTTACATCATCATCATCAAAGGGTTACATCATCATCATCAAAGGGTTACATCATCATCATCATCATCAAATGGTTAAATCATCATCATCCTCAAAGGGTTAAATCATCATCATCTTCAAAGGGTGAAATCATCATCATCTTCAAAGGGTGAAATCATCATCATCCTCAAAGGGTTAAATCATCACCATCCTCAAAGGGTGACATCATCATCATCAAATGGTTAAATCATCATCATCCTCAAAGGGTTAAATCATCATCATCCTCAAAGGGTTAAATCATCATCATCATCAAATGGTTAAATCATCATCATCCTCAAAGGGTTAAATCATCATCATCCTCAAAGGGTTAAATCATCATTATCTTCAAAGGGTGAAATCATCATCATCCTCAAAGGGTTAAATCATCATCATCCTCAAAGGGTTAAATCATCATCATCCTCAAAGGGTTACATCATCATCGTCATCATCAAATGGTTAAATCATCATCATGCTCAAAGGGTTAAATCATCATTATCTTCAAAGGGTGAAATCATCATCATCCTCAAAGGGTTAAATCATCATCATCCTCAAAGGGTTAAATCATCATCATCATCAAAGGGTTACATCATCATCGTCATCATCAAATGGTTAAATCATCATCATGCTCAAAGGGTTAAATCATCATCATCATCAAATGGTTAAATCATCATCATCATCAAAGGGTTACATCATCATCATCATCATCAAATGGTTAAATCATCATCATCATCAAATGGTTAAATCATCATCATCATCAAAGGGTTACATCATCATCGTCATCATCAAATGGTTAAATCATCATCATCATCAAAGGGTTACATCATCATCATCAAATGGTTAAATCATCATCATCCTCAAAGGGTTACATCATCATCGTCATCATCAAATGGTTAAATCATCATCATCCTCAAAGGGTTAAATCATCATTAGGGCCCGGATAGTTATGCACTAAAAAACCATGAAATATGCATGCAAATATGCACTAAAACAGGGGAAATATGCATTTATATGCACTAAAATGTCACTTATAAAGCCAAGAATGCAGGTTATACGGAAACAAAATAGTTAATATAAACTAATGTTAATGTTTATTAAGCAATATACGTAATGTATTTAACATATATATGTGAAAGTGCTTCAAAAAATATATATGAACATGTATTTACATTATAGACTGACATATTTTCAGACATTACAGATTGTGGTTGCATTTGATGATGACATGGTGGCGTAAGTTCTCAAAGTTAAAACCCCGCCTGTTGTCTGTCAGCATAGCTTTATATTCTGAGAACACCCTTTCTACATCACACGAGACGATTGGTGCATGTTTCATACATAGGAGGTCTGACATAGTGAGTGGCTGTACCGTCTCGTCAATAATAGCATCACCAGACATTATCTGACTGTAATGTTGATTCGTCAGGCACCTTTTTTCCAGTATACTGTTCCAGGAATGACTTTAGGCACTTGTCATTCAGTTTATGCAATGGAATATCCGCTGAAACAAATGCCTTGCACAAATCTGCGTTGAACTGGGAACGATCAGGCCCTGACTTACTGGAACATGCAAGAAGTAGTTGTTGCTCCTTTTGTGCACTATTGGACTTAACAGCTTCGAGTCGGATGTGCTTGCTTGTTTTAAGGTGTTGTTGGACTTGAAATTTCTTGCTCGCTGTCACTGGTGCTTCACAATATTTACAAAACAGTACACTTCCATCAGTAGTAAATGCATCATCAAATTCCTTTACATATGATCTCAGCTTTTCATTTTGGTTTCTTTGTACTTTCGGCATTTTCACGAGCAGCAGAAGAGAGTAGCTCCACACAGCAGCACTGCTCCTGACTGACTAACTCACTAGTCCAATGAGTCATGACCAGGTGTGGAAACGACAGATTAAAGCGACGTGACCTCACCTCACTTCACCTAACCACACCTCACCTCACCTCCCAGTACCACGTGTGCTCATTCAGTGGCAACAAAGAGATACTGCCAGATGAATATTTTACCAAAATATGCATTTATATGCAGTTATCTAGGTAATATGCACTTATCATAGAAATCACGCAAAATATGCATTTGCATATGAAATATGCAAATGCATAACTATCATCATCATCATCAAATGGTTAAATCATCATCATCATCAAAGGGTTACATCATCATCGTCATCATCAAATGGTTAAATCATCATCATCCTCAAAGGGTTAAATCATCATCATCATCAAATGGTTAAATCATCATCATCATCAAAGGGTTACATCATCATCATCATCAAATGCAGAAAAATGAAAAGAAGACATGATTGACCAGAAGCGTAAAGAACGATATAAAAAAAAGTAAAAATAAGTATGAGTAAAAGTATTTGGGGAAGTAAAAGCATGTTCTAAAGTTTTCATAAAAAGGCAACTTCAGAGATTCGGACCATCTTACTGATAATGAAAAGAAAATTAAGCCATAATATAAACTATATATTTGTATCAGTTTTACCTGTAGAAGTTCTACATACGGTTATCGGGGTAGCTTCTATCTTTTATAGAGATAACAAAGATAATAATATCATGTAAACTCGTAATAGTGATTAGTTACTTCGTAAATAATTCGGTTATGACGAAATGAGTGGCTAAGTCCTGGTGAGATATTTGCTGCTGAAGTTTTCAGGAATACAAGGAGGAAATTAGTCTGCATTTGGTGAACCTCTGCTAACTGAGGCCTAATCGTTCATGCCGGGAATATGTACTTTATACATCATTATTAATATTGAGTAAACTGAAGGGTTAAACATTCTCTTATCACCAATTAATGTCAACAGGCCATTTAGGAGGTAAAATTGAACCTGTAGGTGAGACAGACAGGTACAGCGTTGTACATTTACACACAAATGCAGGGTCTCAATTGTTTCTCTTACTATTGACAACACAACATACATATATTGTTCCTCACTTTTGATTTTTTTTCATTTTGTATTTCTTGGTTGGTTCTTTATTCTTCTTCTTCTTCTTATTATTATTATTATTACATTTTCGCCCCCCAGGCCCCGATGTGGGTCAGTGACCTGTGCCTGGGTGGGTTAATTCCCGTAAAAAAAAAAAAAACCTAACCTACCCTTTAAGGGAAGAAGATACACCATTGCTGCCATATTTCTGAGTAAGTCGTCCTCAGCCACTGATGATCTCGTTCCGTTGCTTAACCTCAGTCGTGGCCATCTCTATCATCTGGTGGGCTGAGACAGTCGTTGTTGATATTGGTTGCCGTTTGACGCCTCGTGTGTGTCGACAGGTAGCGTTCGAGTTTCAGTGATGCAACAAGTGAAAGTTGTTATTGCTTTATTCTAATATTTATTCTGGAGCTCATAAGATTTCGTAATGTCGTAACTTGCCACCCGCACACTCCAACCAGTTAAAGAAAAAAAAATATGAAGGAAAATGCAAAGGGCCCCATTGATCCTTACTAGGTTACGCTGTTTGCACCCAACCTTTATCACTTATATCTATCCAATCTATATTTAAGGTGTTTCGTACAACTGTCCCACTCATCCACAACTCCATTTCCTAATGAAATTTAACCAAATACGTGCGCTATGCGCTAACCAAATAAACGCAGTCATGTAAAGCCACGGCACTATCTCTCCCACTACAATTCCCTTCCTAACCTCCTGCTCCTTCCTCTGTCATCTTCCCCGCTCTGACTTTCGCTACCAACAACTTGGGGCGCTTGTGGTAGAAGCGGTGCCGTTCTTGCCTCGCAAGCGAGATGTCACGGGTTCGATTCCCGGCCAGGCGTTTAGTTTAACAAATTTATTGGCAAAACTTGTAGTACAGTTTGCCTATTCTGAGTAATTCAGTCAGGTCTTAACACTGCGGGTGGTATCACTTCTCACTGCCACGCAGGACAGAGGTTCATACACAAAGAAATACATCATATTCATTAACAGCTATATATGTATAAAGGTCAGATTCATGTGGGTAATGTCACTGTTCATTGCCATGCAGGACAGAGGTTCGTACACAAAGAGATGCATCATATTCATTGACAGTACATATACATATATATATATATATATATATATATATATATATATATATATATATATATATATATATATATATATATATATATATACACACACACACACACACACACACACACACACACACACACACAAGATTTATCTTATCCACGTTTTCATTGTGGATTTATATATATATATATATATATATATATATATATATATATATAGGTCCGATTCATGTGGGTAATGTCACTCTTCACTGCCATACAGGGCAGAGGTTCGTACACAAAGAATGCATCATATTCATTGACACTATATATAGGTCAGATTCATGTGGGTAATGCCACTGTTCACTGCCATGCAGGACAGAGGTTCGTACACAAAGAAGGATATACGTCATATTCATTAGCAGTATATATGCCAGTGGATCACATACATTGGAGTCATATTCTAATTGAAGACTAATCAGTGTGGGCTAGCGAATTTGGGATAAACAGCAACAATGTCCTCAAGCACCCCTGATTCAATGTAGTAATTACATAGTTCAAGATACAATAAGTCAGGTGGCCTGAAGTCTTTGACAGTGTCACATTCAATAATATAGTGTTCGAGTGTATGCTTTAGAGGTTTATCACAAAGTTTACATGCTGAGTGTTCCGGTATGGGTACAGCGTTACTAACTTGCCAGATGTGTCTGTATCCTAATCTAATTCTGGCCACGACTACATCACATTGTCTGGTTCTGTCCTTATGCTGGCCATACCGGTACCTCGTGTCACAAAATTTGTCATATTTACTAATGCTACAACTGTCAGGTCTCTCTGCATTTCTCACTTCTTCTAGATCAGGCGGAAGTTGTTTGGACACTCTTCCTAGCCCCCTTGGTCCCTGTTCACCTAGCAGTAAAGTAGGTACCTGTTGTAAATCGAAAGGTTGCGAATTCGTATTCAGGGAAAGTTGTTGGAGCTTCTAAACTTGGAAACTAATCAATGTTTACCTGTTTCTCACCAAAATCTAATCTAATTAAAAACCGTTGTTACGTGTCTGCTCTTGGTTTGATAGTTTAATACGTACTTTTGTTCTGTCACCTTTGTTTAATCTCATCTTCCGTTTATACACTTGGATCATATCGCCCTTCACTACGTATCTAAAGAAAATGCAAATTCAGACTTCTTTTTTTTTCTATTTCCTTTACTCAAAGTTCGTCATGCCTAGGATTAGCCTTTTCACCCAACTCTGAAAACGTTTATTTTAGTTGACTGAAAAGAAGCCACTCCTGGTCTAGTCAGTCTTAAACCTAAAAAAAAAAAATGGAGGATGCAACGCGGTGTTTCTACAATGTACACCACAGCAGAAGCTATGACTCAAGCGTGTTGTTAGTAACATGAAATTCTGAAGCATAACAAGCGTTTCTTCTTCCATTACGCAGTTGCCTGTAGTCCTGACATAAACCACGCCTCAAAAAATTTATTTTTATTTATTGTATTTCAGTTTAAAAATCTCGTGCCACTTCTTGTATCATTCAAAGATTCAGGTTCCTTAGTCAATATTTAGAGGTTCAAAAGTCACTCAATAAATAAATCTATACATTTTATGGCCCACATTTCCCCGGTAATTTAACTAGCAAGACGAAATTCAGCAACAAAATAAAAAATCCCTCGGATAAACCTTCACTAATTCAAGTTTATCCAGGTCCAGTATTTTCAGGGTCTAAGATTAGGTTAGGTTAGGTCTGTTGGTCAATCTAGATGGCAGTGTATACATCACATTCCATCACTAAACTGCCTTGTGTTCTAACTCGGAAACTAAGGGGTATTGACACTATGGTCATGAAGTCATTTAACATTATGTATGTCTCGGGAATACACCCTCAGAATTATCAAACGCATTTCCCATACACCCTGGTACCCTAGTATAGTGAATAAGGCCAACAATAAACCCGGATCTAAATAAAATAACAAACATAGATGACCGTAACTCAAGATCACCGCGCAACATTACCCCGCATAATCAACGTAATATTGGAGCCATCAGTCAAACGTTACCAATACTTCACCATCAATCACTGGTTTGAGGGAGTGTTACAACCTGCATCTCTTCTAAAGAATATTTACATCGTGTTGGAATTTGGCTAACTTGGATTACCTAAACCTTCAGAAATTTTAACAGGATATTATTAAATCGTTGGGTCTTCGGTTCGCATGTGTATCCGTGGGTCCAATCTTTCGCCTTCGTACGATAACTCTTGCAATGGCGGACGAGATTTCTTGAAACATGGCACTGGCAACATTAACAAAAAGAATGCATTTTATTATAAGATATACTCCAATAATTATTATTATTACTGCGGCTTAATTTGAGAACCTTTGGGATATATCGCCTCTACGACATTCAGATGAATATTTACACGTAGCATCGAGTTTCAAAAGTGTTATTTATACAGATGGGAGATACAGCTGGAGTGATCGTGTACCAATTGTGCAGGTGTGTTGCATTAAGGGGATAAGGGCGTGTTGGTGGGGGGAGGGGCGTGTTGGTGGGGAGGGCGTGTTGGTGGGGAGGGCGTGTTGGTGGGGAGAGGGACGTGTTGGTGGGGGGAGAGGACGTGTTGGTGGGGGGAGGGCGTGTTGGTGGGGGGAGGGGCGTGTTGGATCAAGGGGAGGGAGGTTCGTGGGGAGTGGCTGTCCCTGACTCAGATAAGGGTAGCGTAGTGATTGAATAACAGCAAAAATATATTTCATAAGAGAAAGATCCCACGTTCCTTTATTACACATAAACATAATCTATTACATATTGTGATGACGTCAATATATCCAACACATACTGTGACGTGAAAATAATAATATCTTGTCTGAAGCTAAAGAGGTACGAGAGAGACCGATCAAGTATGTGGAAGAATTAAACAATGATGATAAAAGTGAAAGTAGGAAAGGAAAAGGTAATGGGGAACAATGAGTTCAGAAAATAACATGTAGTGTGTGTGTGTGTGTGTGTGTGTGTGTGTGTGTGTGTGTGTGTGTGTGTGTGTGTGTGGTGAGGATGTGTGGTGGTGAGGATGTGTGGTGGTGAGGGTGTGTGGTGGTGAGGTGTGTGGTGGTGAGGTGTGTGGTGGTGATATTGTGTGTGTGTAATAATAATATATAATAATAATATATAAATGGTTTATTATTAGAGTTGCAGCCGGTGGCTGAAAATATACAGACTTACATGTGATTTAGACATAATGATATGCGTGAGGGTGGTGAGGGTGTATGGTGGTGAGGATGTGTGGTGGTGAGGATGTGTGGTGGTGAAGATGTGTGGTGGTGAGAATGCGTGGTGGTGAGAATGCGTGGTGGTGAGGGTGTGTGTGGTGGTGATAATGTGTGGTGGTGAAGATGTGTGGTGTGTGTGTGGGTGATAATGTGTGGTGGTGAAGATGTGTGGTGGTGAAGATGTGTGGTGGTGAGAATGTGTGGTGGTGAGGGTGTGTGTGGTGGTGAAGGTGTGTGGTGGTGATAATGTGTGGTGGCGAAGATGTGTGGTGGCGAAGATGTGTGGTGGTGAAGGTGTGTGTGGTGGTGAAGGTGTGTGGTGGTGAGAAGCAGGAGGTTAGGCACAGGATGCTACCATGATTGTTAATAACTTACCTTTGTCCACCGATAAACACTATAGGTCGCTTCCGTGTTATTGTGATGGCGTGTGCTTGTCTCCACGTTGTGTGTGTGTGTGTGTGTGTGTGTGTGTGTGTGTGGGTGTGGGGGGGGGGAACCCCCAGCAATTGTACCCTAAAGAAAACTCTGAACTTTGCCTTATCAGAACTTGTTACATAGGAAAAAACCAAAAACAAACGGCTGGAGAAAGCGGGATAACACCAGCAAGAACACTGGAGAAGAACAACAAGAAATCACCGAAGAACAACAAGAAGGTAAACTAGAAATCACCGAAGAACAAGAACATCAATTTGAAGAACTAAGGAAGAACAAAGAGAACAATGCTTGAAAATAAAATACCACGAGACAGCAGCATTTCGTGATAACTGACCCCCCGCGAAAAAATCAACCCCAGGTGATCTTGCCGTTACTATGAGGGGAAATTACCTACACTTTGGCACGCACTTACTCCTTTGTACAAGAGTTGAGTCGCAGCGGTTATTCCGAACGGGCGACGGACAAAAACACAATCGTGAGCATTAACTTGGAGGGTGACAGCGCACGTTCATGTACAGTATAATACCAACCCTCTTGTAATGAGTTTTTTGGAGAAATTTTGAAAATTTATGATACATTCCAAAAGGCAAGTTTAAATTTGTCTTATTTTATTCTTCTTAGTTTTTGTGTTGAGGGAAGTAGACCGGTTAGATTATTCCTGGTGATTTTGTCATCCAAAGTCTTAAACTCCCTGCCTGAGTACGAACAAGCATGCATAGCATGATCTACATAAGAACATAAGAACATAACATAAAAATGGAGGAAATTGCAGCGGGCCTATTGGCCCATACTGGGCAGTCCCGTTTACACCCAACCCCTATTGCTCATATAAGCATCCAACCCATGTTTGAAGCTATTCAGCGTATTCGAGTTAATGATGATATTTGGTAACTTGTTCCATTCATCCACTACTCTGTTTCCAAACCAGTATTTACCTATTTCACCCCTAAATCTAAATTTGTCTAATTTAAAACCATTGTTACGAGTTCGCTCCTGGTTGGATAGTTTGAGTTCCTTTGTAATGTCCCCCCTTTGTTTAGCCCTGACTTCCACTTATACACCTCTATCAGGTCGCCCCTCGCTCTGCGTCTCTCGAGGGAGTGCAAATTAAGATGCTTTAACCTGTCTCTATACTCAAGGTTCCTAATGCCCGGGATTAGTCTTGTCATTCTCCTCTGAATTCTTTCCAAGAATTTTATATCCATTCTGTAATACGGTGACCAGAACTGAACTGCGTAATCCATGTGTGGTCTCACAAGCGCAAGATACAGTTTTAGGATGACCTCGCTAGTCTTGTAACTGACACTCCTTTGTATGAACCCAAGTACTTTATTAGCCTTGTTACGAGCAAAAACACATTGTTTACTTGGCTTAAGGTTCCTACTTATCATTACTCCTAAATCTCTCTCGCAGTCGGATTTCTCTATGGCATCGTTGTTCATCTGGTATCTGGTTTCCTTGTTTACATCTCCTATACTGAGTACTTTACATTTGTCCACGTTGAATTTCATCTGCCATTTTTCAGACCATTCGAAAAATTTGTTTAGATCTTCCTGTAGTTTTGCGGAGTCCTCGTCAGATTCAATAACACGTCCTATTTTAGTGTCATCAGCAAATTTACTTATGTTGCTGTCTATGCAAATATCTATGTCGTTCATGTATATAATAAATAATAATGGTCCAAGTACTGAGCCTTGGGGAACTCCACTTGTGACGTTGCTCCAATGGGACTTAGTGCAGTTAATGCTCACTCGCTGTTTCCTGTCCTGTAACCACACCCTAATCCCTTTAAGGATGTTACCTTTGATGCCATGTACTTCTACCTTTCTAATTAGTCTTTCGTGGGGGACTCTGTCGAAGGCTTTGCTAAAGTCGAGATATACCACATCATAATTGTGCCCCTCGTCCACCGATTCGAAAACTGATGAAAAGAATGTTAATAGATTAGTTAGACAAGAACGTCCGCTTATGAAGCCATGCTGGGAATCATTGATCAATCGATGCTTCTCCAGGTGATTTTGAATAGAGTTTGAAATGATTGCTTTCAGTAATTTGCCTACTATTGATGTTACACTGATTGGGCGGTAGTTAGAGGATAGTGATCTATCCCCCTTCTTGAAAATCGGTATTACATTCGCTATCCTCCAGGATTCTGGTACTACACCTGTTTTTAAGGACATGTTAAACAACTTTGCTAAGGGCATACTAAGCTTTTCCTTACATTCCTTTAATACTCTGGCAAATATCTCATCGGGACTAGGTGACTCATTTGGCTTTAGTTTGTCTATTTGCTTACTAACATCATTACTAGTCACTGCTATCTAGCTTAATTTGTTTTCTTCACTATCTCTGAAAAGAGTCGGTGCCTCAGGTATCGTGTTTAAATTTTCGGTGGTGAAAACTGTTGAAAAATATTTATTCAAATTATTGCTCATTTCTCCGTCGTTATCAGTGAGCTCGCCGGAATCTGACCGTATTGGTCCAATCTTTTCTCGTGTTTTAGTTTGATACATTTGGTAGAATCCCTTGGGGTTTGTCTTCGCCTCCCTTGCTATCCTTACCTCATTATTCCCCTTGGCTTTCCTTATCTCGGTTTTAACCCTACTCGCCAATATCTTATAATAATCCTGGAGGTAAATTTCGCCATGCTTTATCCTTCTACCTATAGCCTTCCTTTGGCCAATGATGTTCTTTAAATAATTATTTATCCATTTAGGGTCATTGTTGTCTGATCTAAGTTTTTTGTATGGTATGTTCTGCCTTTGTGCATTAAGTAACTCATTATTTAAATTGTCGTGGAACTCGGCAATCTCAGATCTCGTTATCAGGTCGGAGTCATCTGTCAGGTTCACGGCCAAGCGCGACACCCCCTCTCTCAGCTGCCTCTTTAAACTGTCAAAGTTTGCCCTTCTGAAATCTGGTACTTTAGTGGAATTTTCCTTACGTCTACCCTGAAAATCTAACTGGAATCTAATTTCTTTGTGATAGCTGTTTGCAAGTTCGTTCCCTACCTCGACATTGCTAATGAGGTGTTCTCTGTTCGACAAAACTAAATCCAGTATATTATTACCCCGGGTGGGTTCGGTTATATGTTGACTTAGGAAACAGTCTGCCAGTACTGACGTGTGTTTATAAATTTATACGTTGGGGGAAGAGAATACAGCTTTGTTCAGCTAAGTCCTGTGATATGTGGACATGGTTTTGGCCTTACTATTTGTGTCACTATGTCAGGAAGCCAGTTAGATGTGTTATCATATCCTCCGTTAACCGTATGATGTAGTGTGTGTCACTGGCCATATGGTTTTAATGCCTTCGTCTGGTCAATATACAACGACTCATATACAGACTTAATGTTATTAATGTACAAAGTCACCGAGTCCAAGAAGGTGTTCCTTTGTTGACTTTCAGGCTGTGATGACCCAGGGCAACGTGTCAACAATGAGATGGCCACCATTGTGTGTACACCAGAGAGCTGAGATGTGTCTTCATACACTCAGGCGTAGTGCTTCTGGTCCTCTTAACCCATTGAGTATGATGACTTAAAACTTTGAGTACAATATCATCATAATCGAGAAATAAGGCATCGTATTCAGATATTATAGTCACTGTAATCAAGGGATAGTCATTGCACTCAAAATACCTACCATACTCAAGGGATCATGATATGTAATCCAAATTAATTAATTGTACTCCCTCCCCCTAGTAACCGGAGCCATAACCAGTGAAGGCCAATAGTTCCAAAACAACCTGGCAACGTTAAGACACGGGAGAGGAGAGGGGTGGGGGGAGGAGATCAGGTGAGAGAGAGGAGAAGGGGTTTGTCCGATCGTCATGCAGTGCTTCACTTGCCATGGCTCCGACTACCAAGTGGGGTTAGCAATTCCTACTTCTAACTATACTCATGAACTTAGTCCATCGTACTCGAAGGGATTTAATCTCTTTATTAAATACTGAACAACTGAGCAGAACCCCCTTTTTTTAATTCAGATGTATGGGTTCCTTTATGCCAAACAAAGCCACAACAACTTAATGGGTGTGAACCCTAGGTAAGTCCCAGAACCCAGATCACCACCACTCACATTCTTCCTCGGCTAGACTGGAATTTCCCCTTCAGCCTACACAGGTACACAGACGATGGGGGTTACTGTACCAAGTCTAACACCACTGGATTAGACGAAAGATAATTAACACGTAACTCCTTAAGCGTAATGTATATAAGAGAGACAAGGTGTTAGATGAGTGAGGGACGTTCTATTGTGACGCTACACGGAAAAAAAACCTAAACGATTTATATACCAACAGCCAGCAAACAAGTGGAGCATCACCAGGAAAATGTCAGAATGGGAGAAGTGGAAGAAAATCTGTTTTTGACATTTAATTTCTTTTTTTTCCTCACTTGAAGCTAAAAGGTTTGTTGTGCCCAGGTTTTGAAGTGTGTGTGTGTGTGTGTGTGTGTGTGTGTAATAATAATAATAATAATAATAATTAACGGTTTATTGAAAAAGTTCTGCAGCCCGAAGGCTGAAAATATACATTGGGCATAAATGACTTATTACATACATTGGTGGTTTAACAAAAGCCTTCATTAGAGAAAGGTAAAGGAACATACAGTGAACATACAGATTAATGTAGGTGTTGAACAGCAAAAACGTAGTGTAGTAACTCCCTCCCAGATGGTGTTAGGAGGGACCTCACGTGGTGTAGTAGTTCCCTCACAGATGGTGTTATGAGGGGCCTCACGTGGTGTAGTAATTCCCTCACAGATGGTGTTATGAGGGGCCTCACGTGGTGTAGTAATTCCCTCACAGATGGTGTTATGAGGGGCCTCACGTGGTGTGTAATTCCCTAGTAATTCCCTCACAGATGGTGTTATGAGGGGCCTCACGTGGTGTAGTAATTCCCTCACAGATGGTGTTATGAGGGGCCTCACGTGGTGTAGTAATTCCCTCACAGATGGTGTTATGAGGGGCCTCACGTGGTGTAGTAACTCCCTTCACATATGGTGTTATGAGGGGCCTCACGTGGTGTAGTAATTCCCTCACAGATGGTGTTATATGAGTGAGGTGTGGTTCCAGGCCTTCCTATCGTAGACGGATTAACACATCGCTGGTAGTTGGGTCTCACGGGCCGTTATCACTGGGTACCTGGGACCTCACTGTGTGAAAGGTCAACTTGGGTACCACTGTTACTGTTGAGTTGTTCTAACTGACTTAAGCACTGTTCACCACTGTTCACCTCTGTTTAACACTGGTTCCATTTCTTTCCTAAATGAAATTGTAACTTCTGGCGTGAACTTGTTGATATTCCGGTGGGGAGGAGGGTTCAGGGGAGGGAGTTGGTATGGGCCAACATAACAGTTGACCTGGCTGCTCCGAGAGGAGCGCCAGGTACGTCTTGACCCTTCGGTGGTCAAGGATGTAAAAAGTGGCGTCTATTAACGGAGGTTTCAGTCAGCTAGAATTTTTTTCCCTCAGGACTTCAAGCAAGGAGACAAGTCCGTGTTTCATCTCACTGGCGGTGACTTTAAGATGAGGCTGAATGTTGCCTCCATAAAAATGTCAGAGGAGTAACAAAATTTTCTTCTGTTTGTTAGCATTAAATCAGTGCAATACATATATTCAGGAGCCAGTGCATGCCCAGCACTTGCCAAAAGTGTATAACAGAGAAGGTGACCGGCCGCCCAAGCAGCTCACGTGCCGATCAGTGGTGACTGGTGAAGGATAAAAAAAAAAAATTAAACGTAAGAGTAACATAACTGAGCTCTGGGCAAATACGCATTTTAAAGTCTGGTCAAGGACCTTAAAATGCCGCGTCATCTGTACACACGTCCAAGTTGTGGATCAGAACCACCGTCTCGTGTATCTACCTGTACACTCCTGTACGAGATGAAGTAGTGGACGGGTGGAGCATTTATTTTTGTTTTTTATCTGAGGAATGTTACCTACGCGGGAGTGGAACAAGTTACAGAACTTCATCATTAACTCGAACACGCTGGGTAGCTTCAAATATAGGTTGGACGGATATATGATTGATTTTGGTTTTGCCGCTTACAGCGGCTAGTTTAATGTGCACCCCGCATTCATCCTGTGAGCGGTAGCGCAAAAGGATTACAGAGTATGTTATACAAAGGGTCATAATAATTAAACCCCGTGGTCAGGATATTATGGCACCGAATGTTACACAGTATTTCAATTACATTATTTGTTTAGTTCTATACATAAAGGGTAACTTATTCACAACTGCGTGAGTACAAGAGTGTGAGGCATTATGCCTGGCCGCACACTCTGTTATTCACATTTGCGTGAGAAGTACTCAAACACAAAGTGTGTTTGGTTCTATACATAGGAACTGATATAGTTACTCAGTGCAAAAAAGTGGATACAATCTTAATATGTCGGCTATCTTGCCATTAGAGATGAAGTGTTGCGCCATTTCACAAACAGTGTGCTTGGACCTGTCCCTAAAAGGTTCTATCTTCACACAGTCGAGGACGTAGTGTTCAAGTGTGTGGCCATATGTTTGGCCACACACTTTACATTTAGTCTTGTTTACATCTGCTTGAGGAGCATACTGCCAGAGGTACTTATATCCTAACCTTAATCTAGCGGTTACAACATCTTGTAATCTTGTTACTTGCTCCATATACATGTTTCACTTGATACATCTTATCATGGTAAACTATGGATCGACTAGTGCCTGTTTGCACTTGTCTACGCGTCAAATTCATCAGTAAGTTCTTTCCTAATTACAGTTTTAAGAGTTCCTTTTGACAGACCCAAATTGTATTCAACAGTGTCTTTGTTAGACGCGAGTTTGGCGAGGGCATCAACTCTGTCATGTTCTTTGAGGCCTATTTGAGAGGGGACCCACAACAGTTTGATCATAACGGTCAACAAGGTACGCATATTTGTGTCTGGCTTCAGAGACAAGCGCGTGACAACTTGAGTTGAGGGTGTCAAGAGCAAGTTGTGAGGATAGAGTCAGTGATGATGCGACTGTCAGTGACAGTGGTTTCAATGAATTTAATAGCTGTGAGTATGGCAACTAATTCAGTTTGTAGAGTGGATGCCCAGTTGTTAATTCTAACTCCATTCTCAATTATATTACCGTCATGTTGAGTCACAACAATAGCACTTCCAGCCCTCCCACAGGCGGTGTTAAGAGATCCTTCAGTGTAGATGGTCTGTGTGATGTTATCATCAGTCTATAGAGTGTGTATGTGTTCAAGAGCTCTCACTTTGGCAGTGTGTTGGAGATAAATACTTTGTAGGGAAAAAGAAAGGAGTATATAGAAAAGTTAAGAAAGGCGAAAATCACTTACTTGGTTACTATCAGAACCTAACAAGACAGGTAAAAACAGAAATTAGGAAAGCAAAGAGAAATTATGAAATCAAGGTAGCAAACGAATCGAAAAATAACCCCAAAGCTTTTTATCAACTGTATAAATCAAAGGTTAGAGATACAATAGGTCCCCTTAAAACTACGACAGGAGAAATGAATGATGATGAATTAGAAATGTGTCGTACGTTAAATAGTCATTTTCGCTCCGTATTCACAAATGAAAACCTAGCACAGTTTCCAGAAGTTCATAAGGTATATAACGACAGTATAGAAAATATGTTGATGAATATCAATATTACTAGGAACGATGTGCAAGTAATTAACAAACTGAAGCCTCATAAATCGCCTGGTCCAGACGAGGTATATGCTAGAATATTAAAAGAATGTAGAGATGAGTTGAGTAATCCATTAGCAGTTTTATTTAATAAGTCATTAGAATCGGGCCTAGTGCCAGAAGCTTGGAAACTTGCAAATGTAGTTCGATTTTCAAAGGGTGATAAATCAATAGCATCAAATTACCGTCCCATTAGTCTCACGTCAATCATAGGCAAGTTGCTAGAGTCAATTATTGCTAAAAATCAGAAGCCACCTTGAAACATTCAACAATTCATTCTTCTCAGCACGGGACCACAGGGACGTTCTTGTCTCACAAATTTGTAGCTTTTTCTCAGAAGTATATGAAGCGGTAGATAATGATAAGTCATATGATATACTTTATTTAGATTTCAGTAAAGCATTCGATAGAGTCCCTCATGAGAGATTGATAAGGAAGGTAGAAGCACATGGAATAGGTGGATCAGTATTAAAATGGATTAGGTCATGGTTAACTGGTAGGAAACAAAGAGTCAGCATCAATGGATTAAAGTCAGACTGGGGTGCGGTCAAAAGCGGAGTTCCCCAGGGATCTGTATTAGGCCCTCTGCTGTTTGTTATATTCATTAATGATCTTGATTTAGGCATAACTAGTAGGATTAGTAAATTTGCGGATGATACCAAAATGGGAGAGTGATAAATTCAGACAGTGACTTTGAACACCTTCAAAGAGATCTGAATACCTTACATAATTGGTCAGTAGACTGGCAAATGAATTTTAATACTGATAAATGCAAGGTACTACGGGTGGGAAGACAGAATACAAACGTTGAAGGTATAAGCTTCATTAACACGGAAATAGAAAACTCAGTTTTATGAAAAAGATCTGGAAGTGTATTTGTTAACGACTTGGGAAACCTAGAAAACAATGTATTAGCGTTCGCAACGAGCAAACAAGTTCTTGGGTTCATATCTAGGTCTGTGAGTAACAGAACTGCTGACGTTATCTTGAAACTTTACCTAGCATTAGTGAGGCCACACATGGATTATGCGGTTCAGTTCTGGTGTCTCTTATAGAATGGACATAGATTCTTTGGAGAGAGTAAAGAAGAATGACAAAAATGATCCATAATATTAGAAACCTTCCATATGAAGAAAGACTGAAAGCTTAGGCTTACATTCATTAGAGAGCGTAGAGTTAGGGGAGATATGATAAAGAGGTGTACAAGTGGGTAAATTGGGATTAACAAAGGGTAAAATGGAAGATGTTCTGAAGCTCGTAATAACGAAATAACTAGAACAAATGGCTTTAAATTAGATAAATTCCGATTCAGAAAGGATATGAGCAAGCACTGGTTTGGTGGTAATAGAGTTGTGGATATGTGGAATAGGCTACCGAGTGCTATAGTAGGATCGGGGACGCTAGGGAGCTTCAAGACGAAGTTGGATAGGCACATGGAAGTGCTGGGATGGGTGTGAAAGGGATCTGCCCTGTATGGGCCAGTCGGCCTCCTGCAGTATCCCACTTTCTTATGTTCTTATGTTCTTATGATATTTGGTAACATGTTCCATTCATCCACTACTCTGTTTCCAAACCAGTGTTTACCGGTTTCACGCCTAAATCTAAATTTGTCTAATTTAAAACCATTGTTACGAGTTCGCTCCTGGTTGGATAGTTTGAGTACTCCAGGGTGTTACTGCTATAGCGTCCGGTTTACAAAGTTAGGTTAAGTTAGCAATGTTGTCGGCGAGATTTTAGTTTCTTTATTATCTTGAGGACAAGTTCCTTAAGTGAGGACACACACACATGTATATTTTCAGCCCTCGGGCTGCCATGTTATCTTAATAAACCGTTAATTATTATTATTATTATTTATTAGTACATACACACACACGAACAACACATACATACAAGCAAACACACAAACAAATAATAAACAACTCCTGATTTATGTATTGCACAGCCCTGTAAATGCATTCAACGCATATTATGTCATTATGTCTAATCAAATTAAATCTGTATATTTTCAGCCACCAGCTGCAACTTTATTAATAAACCGTTTATTATTATTATTATTATTATTATTATTATTATTATTACACACACACACATAAACAGCACATAAACACAAGCAAATAACACACACACACACACACACACACACACACACACACACACACACACACACACACACATACACACACATACAAACACACACACACACACAAACAACACATACACACACACATACACACACACACACACACACACACACACACACACACACACACACACACACACACCACATACACACACATACAAAACACACACACACAAACAACACATACACACACACACACATACACACACACACACACACACACACACACACACACACACACACAAACAGCATACACAAAGCAAATAACACACACACCACATACAACACACACACACACACACATACAACACACACACACACACACACACACACACACACACAACACACAAACAAATAACACACACACATAAAAACAGCACATACATACAAGCAAAGACACAAACAAACAACACACACACACACACACAAACACAATCTTCATATAAATGTTTGTTTACGATTTAATTAAGGTACTTGCATGTTAACTACACGACAGCTGCGTCATGGAGTCCGCGGAAACTCAACTTCCCCCGAGTCATAAAATATGTTTTTGCGTTGTATAAAATCACTATATGCACCGTAGAAAATAGTAAACTTCAACATAATTCCTATACTGTTATATCAATTAGATCAACAATACGTAAATTATTTGCAAGATAAAAAAACAAAAACGGTAAGTTTAGAATCACCTCTCTCGTATAGTATTATTGTTGCTTTATCTCATCTGCACAGTGTATTTTAATGCAACTTGATCTAATAAATGCCATATAAATAAAATATACTACAAGCAAGTCTTCCCTCTTCTCTGTCTACCAAGCTAAGAAAACAAACTGGAGGTATCTGACAACTGCAATCTGTTTTCTGAGGGATAGACCAAGTATATCTTTACGTTTTCGTTTAAATCGCAATAATATAATTAGTATTTACATGGTTTTATCTGATGAAGCAAATATTAACCTAGAACGTATTAAAAAAGTCCCATAATAATGGCAACTCAACATATGAACAAATATGACTTGACAACTAACCACGCAGCCGGTGTACCAACCCGCTGGACCCGGGAGTAACCGTACTCAGTTGACGTGTCTTGACGATTCGTAGTACTAATACAGTCAGTTTGCCTGTCGTTGTGGTAGAGTGAGGAGGTTGAACCGACCTTGTGCTTCGTCGCTACTTTACTATTATTTTTTTTCCATATGGAAGACAATAAGAAATTTTCAAGCATTTAAATGTTGTGAAATTCAGAAAGGATGTATTGTAGGGCCAAATGGAATGAGAGTCGTTCTCATTTTCCCTCCAGATCCTAGTTGTGAAACACCTGACAATACCTGGGCAAGTACCTGGTTATTATCTTTGCCCAAGGTGAAAAACAAAAGCAACTACGAGACAACTGTAAAATAAACAATAAAATGAACAGCTGGTGCGTAAAAATTGCGTGAAATGGCGGGCGTGTGATACAACATTGTTTTTTGGGGGGGGGGGGGGGGTACTACTTCTGTTCTGGATGGCACATTCTAATTTTTCCTGCGATTTTACCTATTAATTACACCGCTGTTGCCGCTGCCTATAACGTAGTGTAAGATTGTCAATAGAATTTCCGTCTGTGTTCATCATTTTGCTACATAAACCTGGAATGAGTGACTCGGGCGGGTGTGATAACCTAGTGACACGTACGTGAAGATAGCAACTGGAATCATGTATATAATGTATAAGTTCGCATAATGTTAAAGAAATATTCATAGTACCTCCTTCTTTCCTCACAGCCAAACTGTGGAATGCTCTGCCTTCTTCTGTGTTTCCATGCTCTTACAATGTCTCACTTTAAAAAGCTGTTTTTTTCCGGCATCTTCGTGTAGATTAATACAGTATAACCTTTTTTTCTATATTTTTAATTTCTTTCCGTTCTTTTTTTTTCGCCCCCCAGGCTCCGTTGTGGGTCGTTTGACCTGTGCCCGGGTGGGCTAATTCCCGTAAAAAAAAAAAAAAGTCAGTTTTATATGCCGAGCAATCTGATTAATATTTAAAAAAATATAACTGGTATGAATCGTGTTTATAAAATATGTCTAGGTAGAATCAGTTAATAAGAAATAACCCACGATTCTTTGCCTTTCCATATTCCATAATGTAGGACATGAGGTAGGGGATACGGACAAAAAACCCACCGGACAAAAAACCCACCGGACAAAAACCCCACTGGTAAAAAAAAATTATTTAAAGTTTTCAATAACTTTCTTATAAATCCACTTTGACAATATCTGTTACTAAGACAATGTATGTATGGAACATTATGAAGTGTAGGTTATATGGTAATAAGATAAATTAAAGCTCTATTTAAGTCTCAATATTTACCTCGTGGTAGAAAAAAAAATTCTTACAAATAACAGTCTGAAGAATAGGTTATATGGTAAAAAATATATTTAAGCTCTGTGAGAGTTGGAATCGTGGATTCCAATAGCTGGTGGGCTACTCTCACCCTACTGTATAGATGTGTGGGTACCAAGATATGTGAACACGCCTGACGGCAGGACTCCGTTACCATTCATTGTACCATTTATTCACATGTCTGTATTGCTACATATTATTATACCATGTCTGATATCTATGCCTATGTTCACTTACTATGTCCCGATATACTATGTCTGTACCGCGCTAGTCGAGTAATTAGAGGACCTCATTTATTGTCCTAGTGATGTCTAGCGACTCTCCTTGCCCAGCTAGACAACTTCTCTCAGATCAGCCTCGGCCTACCTACGGCCCGGGGTCCCTTGTGCCCGCTTCTGTATCGGTCGGCTATCACGCCAAGTCTTGTACTACTTATTGAATATATCTACCGCTCGTGCTCTGGAGTTTGAAGAACCTTGTCTAGGGTTGCATTCCACCACACCTACAATAAGGATTGCTATTGAGTGCATCAGAAAGACGCAGCCATTGTGTCCATGCATCTTACACTTGACGCGAGAGGACAATCACTTCAAAAACGAGCAAGACGGGAAACCAGAGACCTTAAAAACGACTCGGAAATCTCTGTTGATTTTAGAGATGGCCGGAATATTGGATGAAATGCTCCGAGGCATTGGTCATAATATACGCTTATGACATGACTATAGTCCAGTATAACCTACACTTCATTTGGTCCATACATCGTCTTAGTAAGAGATATTGTCAAAGTGGATTTGTTAGACATTAATAAAAACTCCAATAGATTTTGTCTTATTTTTTTAACATGGGGTAAATGTTGATGCTTTTAAATTTTTAATTTATTTTTATCATATAAATTGCATTTCATAATGTTCGCTATTATAAATTTTCAAAAGATTTTGTTTTATTTTTTACTATAAAGGGATTTTGTCCGGTAGGGGTGGGGTTTATGCCCGGAGGGGTTTTTGTCTTAGGGGATTTTGTCCGGTGGGGTTTTTGTCATGGACCCAGGGTAGGGCTGGTATGTAGTACGCACGGTGTTGTTGTCTCGGGAGGGAAGCGACCAAATAACAATACTTGCTCGCCAATCGTTCAGGGAAATAAATAACATACCAACGTGATATAAAACACCATGTTATTGATATTGTTTACATGCTTTCGTTTTACAGGTTTAAAATGGGAAATAAATAGAGGTAGCAGAACAAAAAGATAAATTTAAACATCGAGGATTACAAGTAACGTAAACAGTACTATATAATGGGCAGTGCGTCATGTTATTAACAGGGAACACACTGACCTTGCGTCCCCCGTGAGATAACTCCTTTAGCAGCGTCTAGGTCTCTGCAAGCTTCTAAACTGATATGTTCTAATAGTGGAACATTTTTTTTTACTTTTTAGAATTTTCATAACCGATTGCAACGTTACTTTAGAATTTTCATAGTTGATGGCATTGGTATTTTGTTTAGACTCGCAAAATAGTTTTTGCCAATATGTAAAATCGAATATCAATGAAGAAAACAGTAAGTTGAATCATCTTCACAATAAATATAAGTACAAGTATAGTCTATTGATTTTGTTCCTTATGCTAAGGTGAAATAAACTACCCGTATTATCTTGTAAGGACTTATGGTTAGTACATTGTAAACTTGACCTCGTCCCTCACTGACCAGATATCCCTCCTCCTAGAGACAGGCACTTGACATTATTAGGGACCTACCACGCTTTGCCATAAACAGATGAATTGTACCGGGAATCCCCCACACACACACACACTCATCATTCTGTCACTTTATGTAACTTGCTGACAAAACCCATGGCCCTTTAGGCTTTTACGCCCTGAATGCACGAGTCATGAAGGCAAGCATGAACTACGCATGCTTCCCAGGTGGGAGCTGTAAACGCTTTTGCGCTTCACCTTGCACAGGATGTAAGGGGGTGCCCAATAAACTAGCCCCCTCGCGGGAAAATTATAAAAAAACAATCTAAATCGCAAACTTGAAAGTAACGCAGGGGGTCATTTCCAGATTTTGCTGGACCATTATGTGCAAAGAGTAGGGGTCAAAATCCATGCTCCACCGTTGTGCCGCCGGGTGGTACTGTTACAGACGGAACACGTTCCAACACGTTTTATATTTTCAATTTGCATCTGCCCGGTGTGGACCGTGTGGTGGCTGCTAGCAATATGACTGACTTCCTTGCTGCTATTCTGTTTATAAATGATAGGCAATGGGAACGATGAAAATAAATGAATACTTATCAATTTGTTTAATTATGCATAGCAAAAATACCATTGAGATGGTCTCTCCAAATCCACTTACAAGAAAAAGGAATACAGCCCTTCGGAGGGGCAAGCTAGGTCATGGGGGGAGTGCCCCCCAATGACGCCCCTGGATGCCGGTGAATTTCAGTACTTTATTTATTATACTGTACCGGGTTGTGGCGGAAGAGGGAATACACTACTCAATTCCTGTCCTTCGGGGTGTAAGCGGCCGAGAGCAATAGTTCTACTCACGACATAGAAAGTACACGACACTAGTTAATTTATCAGATATCTATCAATAGTAAGTCACGGGCTCGGGTCCAGGCCCAAGACGCAAGTGGGAAGCGTATTATTGTATCAAACGTTTCGGGTTTCCTCCAGGTTCATAACAAAGTGAAATGAAAAATTAAATTAAAAATGAGAAAATATATGTCAGTTCTGGTCTGTGCTGCAAGAGTTTCGTTTTATATGAAAACTGAACCGCGAAAACCATATAAACGTTTTGGGGGGGGGGGTAATTTTTTTCTTCAAATAGTACTCATCAGTGCCATCCAGAAGCAAATCGGCTGAATATTTAAAGATTTTTTAATATGTTGATAGTTTATATTAAGTCCTTAGTGGTCATTAAGACTACTTACTCATCACACGCACCAATCCAAATATTCAGTTATTCGTTGATTTTAAGAAGCGCCACGTTGATAAACACATAATACCGTGACAAATGAATATTTTTATTTTTATTTTAGCAGAAACTAAATTAATATTCGAGAAATGCCCCAATAGTTAAAATAAAAAACACCTAGATTTGACTTCATAGAAATTGTGAGGCTGTAAGGAAGGGCATCAGCCTAGTGAGTGACTGACCATGCTGATAAACTTACCAACGGTAGTACGATACTGGAGGACCGTGGTGGTGGTGCTCACGCCACTCATATTCTGCTTCATCCCTTTGGTCTGGAATATAACGGTAAGTTGACCTACTGTGTAAACTAGAACAGGACTAATAAATTATCCCATCACACATTTTGTTTGACCGCTGATTTGACCATTTGTCGATTTTTTATACTGTGTATTTTTGTAATTTTATCTTTATAGTGAAATTAACTTATACCTGTAGTAATTGTCCTTCTTTTAGTATAATTGGAATCACACATAAAGTAGGCTTGTCTTGAAACCTTCATCACATCAATTCAAAAAGTACGGCTGTGTGCTCGTGTCTTTATGCCGTGCGAAGATTGTATCGTGCTGAAAATTAATTACTCCCTGCATTTGAGCACACTACAGATTCGCGACCAAACACCGGTAAAGTCTATGGAAAATTCACATATTGATCGTGTTCATGCGGGATTCTTCTTGTGTGTATGTTCAATTGTTCATCATCTTCATGCCACATTTCAGCTCTAGCTTCAAAACTGTACTCCATCCCCTTATTTGCCATTTGTCAGTATAAATGGGGCATTACTGGGCATATGCGGGCTTGACCCTGGGAGATTGTTATCTTGCATCAGTGCACCCGTTACTGAATTTAGAAGACGAATTATAATTTAATACGGTATCACTTGACATCATTGAGAACTTCGTCCAGCTGTCGCGAAGGTAGCTCACTTTTATTTTAAACCTATTAATAGATGCGACATTTTTAAAACAATCTCACACAAGTAAACAAAGTACACGAGGTTTGGTGATGTTCAGCTTCTCACCATTAAAAAACAAAACAATATCATTGCTTCTGGCGCTATAATTTTGTTTCGCTTTAACACGAGAGATGATTTCCCGCCACAAGTACAAGGTCCGGTAAGTGCGTTCGTGCACTGTAGGTAAACACAAGGTTCATTACAACTTGGATAAACATTGTGAGTGGCTATAGTGGCGGCATCAGGGTTACAAGCCATAATGATGCCACACTGAGTCCTTAATACTCATCCAATACGTACTTCCAAATACCTGTAGATTGACAGTATGTAAACAGTACGAATGAGAGTAGTATTTAAATTATGGTACCAGTGTGTAATATGATTATTGACTGACCACTTATTTTACCTACATATAGTGTATGCTTATAAATAATCGTACCCGAGGGATAAGTACGCAGCCACCTTTTACTGCATTGTGAAAATGAGGTCAAGTGAGACTCGGCACACCGTCCACAGCTGCACATGTTTCATAAGAAAGGTAACAAGACATACGGCCACCAAATAAACTCATCCGGCTGGGCTGTAATTTTTTGTTTGTTGAATTATATCTCACTTCATTATTTAAATTACAAAATTATTGGTAGCAGCATATATACGTACATCTTTACATTATCTTAATTTTGGCAACTATTATGCACCATTTTTTTATATTCATCGAGCCTGGGAAGATATTGGAAGCATAATGCACTGTCTAATGGTAGACAGTTGCCATATGGCATCACAAAATTTGTGACTAAGTCCCAGGTTGCTGATCTATCTGTCTTTCTGTCTCATTTACACACAATTGCTTCTCTTACTTTGACAATACAGCATACATATATCGTTTCCCACTATTAATCTTTTTTTTTCTTTCTTTTTTAATGTATGGGCCTTTATTATTATTATATTACATTATATTATAATTTATTGTATTATATTATATTTTTTATTTTTTATTCATTTTATATTATTATTATTATTATTATAATTTCGCCCCCCAGGCCCTAATGTGGGTGTTTGACTTGTGTCCTGGTGGGCTAATCCCGTATAAAAAAAGAAAAAAGAAAAAAAGATTCGTTCATGGTCTCCGTGCGGTATGTCGGGAATAACGAGGTGTGTTCAGGATGTGGCGGGAGGATGGGGGCAGCGTTCAGAGAGGTACTTGGGTAATTCTGATGACGTCATGGTAATATGTTCATTTCTTTTTATCAGCTCGTTGTAAACTACATAATCACACCATGTGGTAGTTACATCATAAAGTGTTGAGTGCTGTAATCTTATAATACTGTCAGCTCTATTGTCATGTTAGAACTAATCATGGTCTTGGTTTTTGGATTGTCTGAGGGGATTTATCACCCAGTTATAATATAAACGTTTAGACAGCAGTCACGTATATAGTCAGTTAACACTCAAATAGCAGTCACGTATATAGTCAGTTATCACTCAGCCAGTTGTGCAATGAATTTTAATTAATTTTCAACCCGAATTTTCATACTTTTATTGGTAAATAAGGAAACAGAGTGGCCTTTTATTTTGTGGTGAATAAACTACTACTACTAATAATAATTAAATTAAGGCAATTTGGCCGAGGATAGCACACAAAACCATGATATGCGTATTTCCGGTAGGGTCCTTTAGTTTATATTGTAGCGTACTGTATGTGGCCAGTTGTCAATTCTCTTTAGCTGTCTATTATCTCTTTGTATGGGCACACAAATGTACGTACATGTAGATATCTCACACTCAGGAATGAGGTAGGATAGAAACTCACAATGCGCTTTCTGTATATATATTGTTGTACAGCGCAGTGCTTAGGAGTGACTAGGTAAGGAGAAACCATGAACGGTTACGAGTTTGATTACGTGGCGCGGATACGAAGGATACGCCGACCTGCCCCAAGAAACTAAACCTCCTAGTTCTCCAGAAGTTCTTTGAAACTAATGGGATCGTGGGGGTCACCAAGGTGGAACGTCTAAAGCTCCATGGTGACATCAAGATCACCTTCGTCGAGAAGGGCATGCCCGTACAACTCGCGGAGATCCCAGACATCAACGGCATTCCATTTAAAATGATTGCCTACATGTGGGACAACTTGAAGCTGGGAGTAATCTCCCACGCCGAAATTGCCCACATGGACCAAGCAGAGCTGAGTGAGCTCCTCAAGGGGCAACTTCAAGTTGTGAAGAAGCTGTCCGACACCACTGCCCTCTTCGGACACCACTCCACCTTACCCAAGGAGGCTCAACTGGCGTGGGTAACTGTGCCAGTCAAGCCCTACTGCAGACCGAAACGGTGTTACAAATGCCAGCACTATGGACACACTGTAAACAAGTGTGAGGCGCAGGAGGACACCTGCTCCATGTGTGGCAGCCCTGGACACCGCTACACGGTCTGCCCCAACAGAGTAAAAAAATGCGCTGCTTGTGGTGGCCCACACTCCTCCGCCGATCGGACCTGCCCCAAATGGAAGGAGGAATGCAGGGTAGCCAAGGCTCGTCTTGAGAAGAAACTGAGCTACAAAGAGGCCCTCCTTGCTGTATGCTCCCAAGAAAAGAAAAAACCAGCAGAAAAGAAAAACCAAGAAAAGAAAACTCAAGAGAAGACGCCCACCACACAGAACCAAGAACACCACGTGGCCCGTGGAGCTGAAGCCCACGTGGTCAACCTCACCGTCTCTGACTTCTTCCACACCTATGAGGACTTAATACACGAGGAAGACGAACAACAAGACCCAAACACAAACGAATGGACACTTCAAGAGAGCAAGAAGAGGAGGAGAGTGAGAAGAAAATCGACATCAAGCTAAGAAGACCAAGACATCTCCTCCACACAAGAAACCAACACACTCAATCAAGCCGACCAAGCACTGTATATCCATTGCCCAACCCAACAAGCACCTGACGCTAGCCGGGCTCTGTCTTAACATAAGAACATAAGAACATAAGAATGGAGGAAACTGCAGCGGGCCTATTGGCCCATACTGGGCAGTCCCATTTACACCCAACCCCTATTGCTCATATGAGCATCCAACCTATGTTTGAAGCTATCCAGTGTATTCGAGTTAATGATGATATTTGGTAACTTGTTCCATTCATCCACTATATTTCCAAACCAATGTTTACCTATTTCCCGCCTAAATCTAAATTTGTCTAATTTAAAACCATTGTTACGAGTTCGCTCCTGGTTGGATAGTTTGAGTACCTTTGTAATGTCCCCTTTGTTTAGCCCTGACTTCCATTTATATACCTCTATCATATCGCCCCTCACTCTACGTCTCTCGAGGGAGTGCAAATTAAGATGCTTTAACCTGTCTCTGTACTCAAGGTTCCTAATGCCCGGGATTAGCCTTGTCATTCTCCTCTGAATTCTTTCCAAGGATTGTATATCCATTCTGTAATAAGGTGACCAGAATTGAACTGCGTAATCCAAGTGAGGTCTCACAAGCGCAAGATATAGTTTTAGGATGACCTCGCTAGTCTTGTAACTAACACTCCTTTGTATGAACCCAAGTACTTTATTAGCCTTGTTTCGAGCAAATACATATTGTTTACTTGGCTTAAGGTTCCTAAATCTCTCTCGCAGTCGGATTTCTCAATGGCATCGTTGTTCATCTGGTAACTGGTTTCCCTGTTTACATCTCCTATTCTGAGTACTTTACATTTGTCCACGTTGAATTTCATCAGCCATTTTCCAGACCCTTCGAAAAATTTGTTTAGATCTTCCTGTAGTTTTGTGGAGTCCTCATCAGATTTAATAACACGTCCTATTTTGGTGTCATCCGCAAATTTACTTATGTTGCTATCTATGCCAATATCTATGTCGTTTATGTATATAATAAATAATAATGGTCCAAGTACTGAGCCTTGGGGAACTCCACTGTTGACTTGCTCCAATGGGATTTAGTGCCGTTAATGCTCACTCGCTGTTTCCTGTCCTGTAACTACGCCCTAATCCATTTAAGGATATTACATTTGATTCCATGTGCTTCTACCTTTATAATTAGTCTTTCGTGGGGGACTCTGTCGAAGGCTTTGCTAAAGTCGAGATATACCACATCATAATTGTGCCCCTCATCCACCGATTCGAAAACTGATGAAAAGAATGTTAATAGATTAGACAAGAAAGCCAGCTTGTGAAGCCATGCTGGGAATCATTGATCAATCGGTGCTTCTCCAGGTGATTTTGAATAGAGTTTGAGATGATTGCTTCCAGTAATTTGCCTACTATTGATGTTAGACTGATTGGGCGGTAGTTAGAGGATAGTGATCTATCCCCCTTCTTGAAAATCGGTATTACATTCGCTATTCTCCAGGATTCTGGCACTACACCTGTTTTTAAGGACATGTTAAACAACTTTGCTAAGGGCATACTAAGCTCTTCCTTACATTCCTTTAATACTCTGGCAAATATCTCATCAGGACCAGGTGACTTATTAGGCTTTAGTTTGTCTTGTCGCCTCCCGGCCGCGTCCAGGCGAGTTGCTGCTGCCTCCATCTTATAATCCCTCACGCAAGCGGTGTTTAGCCACTGCATCTGTTTTCTCCTCCTAAAATTCACTTCAATCCTGCCTTTATTCTTCCCCTGAACCTCCTTCCCCCCTGTCACTAGCAATTTTCTGATTCTCTCTGGCTGTACACTGATTGGCTGGTAGGCGCGCGGCCGGAGCTCAGTTGGAAGTTGTAGGGGAGAGGAGCCACTACAATATGCCAACAGCATTTGGTGTTCCCCAGGCAGTCAGTCACCCATCCATGTACTAACCAAACCCAACGTTGCTTAACCTCTCTCATCGGACGTGAAGCGGCGTTTTGCACATGTTTTGCTGTTATTCTATGCTTAATTCTTTACTTGTTCAATAACTATTCGAGGGTGGACGTAACAGCGTGGCGCAGGGAGAACGGTGTGGAATATAAGAAGACGAGTGAGCACGTGCCAGATGCTTCTGGTGTTATTGTACAGGGGTACCTAGTGACAGCACAATAATAAGGGCAGAGAAGTGTAAAGCCACGTACACACTGAGGTACACATTGTCTCTGGACTGTGTAGCAGCTGTCTCAGAAAAATCTAAATTTGTTGCGCAACTGTTTCTAGACAATGTATCTTTGTGGATTATTGTTTTTCAAAAGTTCGTTCGGTGAATATTATTCGTAACAGGAGATAAAAGAATGTATTAACATACTAGCGGGTCGGACACATCTGTTATGAACTCTAGGCAAGTAATGCTGGGCATGTACTGGTTCCTGAATCTATACCTGTGTCAATGTTCATCAAGTCTAGTCTTGAATAAGATTACACTCGGCGCTGTCATAACACCTTCTGGCAGGTTATTTCATGAGTTCACAACTTTAACTCACCCCCTATAAAAAAATAATAATAAATAATAATAATAATAATAACACCGAAAATTTTCTGTGCTTGTGGTTTCTAACTTGCGGCTAAAATATGAACACTTTGAGTGAGTTATGTCCTTTAAAGTGGTTATAAACTGCTAATTCACCCTTTGCCTGTATATAACTATATGCGAGGAAACTAAAGACGTTCTCGCCTACTGTTTATTGGTACCTGACGTGCCGGAGTGCAGGCATCAGTTTGGTGGCCTTTAACATATTCCGTAGACCAAGAGGGGAACGCATTATGGGGGACAGACCATCTAAGTACGTGTAAGATCTTCGTACAAGTCTAAAATAAGTTTTTTTTCACGAATCGTCGTTTTCCCACCAAGATCCGAGAATGTAGGACAAAAATTCGCTAGGATAAATAATAATATATATTTTTTTTTTTAATAATTATTTTTATTTTTATTATTTACAGTTTATGAACACTTCTCTGACATGAAAAATATTACATTTATTATATTAAAAGATTGCAATACCTAACCTAACCCAATCTAATCTTACCTAACCTAAACTAACTTAACCTAATCTAACCTATTTTGCACTGTAAGTGGCTTATGTCTTACTTTGCACTTAAACTGAAAGGGTTTTGTCCAGCGGTATTTAATCCGTTTTTTTTCCTAGGAGGCCTTTGTCCGGATCCCATCCTTACCATTGCTACAACCTACTGTAGGCATATCCTCATACATTTCATGTTGTTAAATCTCAGCAGCCATGCCTTTGACCACTCCTAAAGTCGTTAGAGATCTTTATAGTCCTGAGTAGTAATAGCATCTAGCACATTTTTTATGAAACAATTGAACGTCATCGGTCCCAACACACTGCCCTTTGGAACATTACTTGCACGGATACACTCGTCCACTTCGTTCCATTAATCACCACACATTGTTTGTCGTCATAAAGAAATCCATAGCAAAGTCGCTTAAGTTAAACACGTAGGTTTCAAGCCTGATAATATATTCATGCAAAAAAGGAGGAAAAATTCCCAATTTGTTTATTTTTCATAAATTAAATTTGATAGACGCCGTAGTCATTGTTTGAGCAAGACCTGACATCACTACTGTAAACGATCAATTTGTTTGGATGATTTGACCTTTTATGCTTTCCATGCGCTAGAAATAAACGAAATTAATATACTGTATGTGCATTAATATCAACCAGGATATATATATATATATATATATATATATATATATATATATATATATATATATATATATATATATATATATATATATATATATATATATATATATATATATATATATATATATATATATAAATATATATATATATATATATATATATATATATATATATATATATAATATATATATCGTCAAGATAACAATTGGATCGATCGTGCGTCCCCTTAAGTGAGGCTGTATACGTGTGGGGTTCAGGATGTTTGGTTCACACTCAGGATGGGATGGAGAAAGGAAACTCACAATGTGCTCTCTGTATACATATTGTATTGGATGTACAATGCAGCTTGGTGCTGGGGGGTGGCAGCGTAAGTCCAAGCGTGATGTAGAGAGAGCTGGTTGGTGAGGGTGCTCAGAGGAGAACACAGCTTTTAGGGCGGCATAGTCGCCGGCGGGAGCAAGGGCCGCCAGGCAGGAGCGGAGGAGGTGTTGCTTGCTGGTGGCTGTAGGTAGAAAGAGAGAGGTCACCACGAGGTGAGGTCTTATATAGCGGAGGTAGGCGTGGCTTGATAGTTGACCTCAGTTATGTTAGGCAGCGCTGGTTGCCGACCTTGATCACGAGGCGCAGGCTGGGGAATTCGAGGGTCGGCTAGTCAGCAACAACGGCGGTTATAGGGGAGGAATCCACTACATACGTTCAACAGGTTTGTAGTCTTGCTGGATTCGATAAGAATTAATCGGGATCTCGACCGACGTCACGTCCAGTCAACGGAGGAGAGGTAACGGTTTCCGTAAATTTGTTCTTTAAACATATTATTTCTCATCTTTGGAAAGGTAGGTTATGTTCTAGTTTTATTGCTATACAGTAGTTAAGTGTAGTGCTCTTAATTTGTGGAAATTGTTCGTAGCTTGGGGGGAATTAATAAATGCAGAAACCTAACCTGAGATGTATCCTTATTGATTCAGGGAAGTGCCCTAGCCTGGGCCCGTTGTTGTTTCTTTCATAAATGACATGCCATTAAACATGCACTCTTCCACACAAATGTTTACGGGCGACGCTAAGTTATTCAGGGAAATTAAGATCCAAACGGACTGTGAAGTACTACAGGAATGGCTGTTAAGATTCAATGACATTAAATGCCAAAGGATGCAATTAGGTCGTACCAACAGTAAAAAAGAATACCACAAGTGAAAAGGACCCGAGTATGCATGTTGCAAAAATTTAAGTTCTTGGACCATTGTGAGAAGAGGGTAAATCAATTAAATAAGTTAGTAAGTCTTATACGAAGGGTTTTCACATACTTACAATAGATGATCTCTCTCTCACAACGCTCTTCAAAAGTGAGGCGCTTCCCCATTAATTAAGGCGGCGGCACACTGGGCACTTTCCTCCCAACATGTTTGGCAAACACGGACCGGCCAGCAAAACAAAGAGATGTTTGCGTCACACTGGGATGCTTAGGTGGCATATCTGCCCATAGCAACGAAAACAACAACAAAGCGTCTAGACGAGGTTCACCATGGACCCCGTTACTACAATTGAGGCCTTGCAGGATTGTGCTATAGTTCTTCAATTGCTGAAACAAGTAAGGCGCCTGTTAAAGCTAAAGAAAAGACAATGGATGCGTCGTGAAGTTTGTTTAAAAGTGGAGGCGGCTGGCTGGTCAAAGAAGACCCTGAATAATGATTTAATAAAACTAAAGATGTTTTAAAGTGACGAATAAATAGAAACATGTAACCGTTTTGAGTGTTATATTTTAAATTATTATTGTTTGGTGATTTATTTAAATTTTTACTTGAATTAAGTTGAATATTCAACACTTAATATGAACCTCATTTGAGCACTAATCCAGCCAGCAATGCTCACAGCCAAACAGTTGTCCATTTCTCGCAACAACCGAAATCCTGCTGCTTGCTGGGCCACCAGCGGCCAGCAAAACGGGCGACAAGTTTGGAGGAAAGTGCCCAGTATGCCGCCGCCTTTAGGAGTACTGCCATCCCGTCAGGTCCCCGAGACATACTAAAAACTGCCAGTTGATTGAAAATGTTCAAAAGAGGGCCTAAACTCCGACACCTCAGGTACGCCTGAGAATAAATTGTCTCTAGCTTATACTCCAGACGGGCAAGGGGTGACTTAATAGAAATCTATAAGCACCTCTAAGTACATTACTCAGCCGATGTCCGCCCCACAGACTCAGGTTGAAGAAGCCACAAGTTCAGAAAAATGTCAGGGCAAAGTTTTGTGGAGTGAGAGATGCAACTCTTGGAACAATCCGTCAGTGTCGTGAATGGATATAGAGGATGATGACAAGACCAACCCCAGGCATTGAGAACCTTGAGTACAGAGAGATTAAAACATCTAAATTTGCACTCCCTACAGAGACGTAGAGTGAGGGGCGATATGATCGAGGTGTATAAATCGAAGTCAGGGCTAAACAAAGGTGATGTAACAAAGGTACTAAAACTATCCAACCAGGAGCGAACTCGTAGCAATGGTTTTAAATTAGACAAATTTAGATTTAGGCGCGAGATAGCTAAATATTGGTTTGGAAATAGAGTAGTGGATGAGTGGAATAAGTTACCGAACTTCAACATTAATTCGAATATGCTAGATAACTTCAAATATACGTTGGACGGATATATGAGCGATAGGGGTTGGGTGTAAACGGGGCTGCCAAGTATGAGCCAATAGGCCCGCTATTGTTTCCTCCATTCTTATGTGACGGCACAGGTATATGTGAGTCTACCTAAAATAAAATTGGGAGGTTTATTTTTCTTTTTTTCTTTTATCCTCTTCACTGATCGGCTCGTTAGTTGCTTAGGAGGTTGATCACGTCTCTTGTTATGCACTGTTGGCTGGTACTGGGCATGCACTGGCTCCTGAATGTGTCTGAACCTGCTCCAGTACCGGTCAAGTCTGGTCTTGAAAGAGCTCCCACTCTGTGCCGTCACAACACTCACTGGCAGGGTTTTCCAAGAGTTCACAATTCTCACTCCGAAAAAGTTTGCATTCACAGTTTTCTGAACTTGTAGCATCTTCAACCTTGAGTTGAGACCCCTTGTGGGGCAGGCGCCCGCCAGCTTCAAGAACGGACACTCGACTGAGTATTGCCCTTTGAGATGTTTATACACCTCAATTAGGTACCCCCCCCCTTTCCTTGCTTGTCTGTAGTATTAGCTAGACAGTTGCAGGTGCTCTAATCTCTATGGATAACTAAGGTGCCGAAGTGCAAGCACCAGTCTGGTGATCCTCCCTTGGACATTTCCAATCAACTGACAGTCTCTAGCATATCTCGGGGACCAGACGGGGTGACAGTACTCTTAAGCGGGGAAGCACCTCACTCTTGAAGATAGTTACGAGGGATGGACCATCTAGATATCTGAACAACCTTCTTATAAGACCTACTAGTTTAGCTGCTTGATTCACCTCACAATGGCCCGAGAACTTCAGTTCATTGTCAACATAAGCACCCAAGTCCTTTTTGCATTCGATCTCTATTAATGCAGCTTCTTCATCCCATTGGGCCATTGAATCTTAGCAGCCATTTCTTCGACCACTCTTGAAGCTCACAGAGATCTTTCTGCAGCTTTTTGCAGTCTGTTTGGTTCGTAATTTCCCTAAATTACTTGGCATCATCTGCAAACATTTGTATGGAGGAGTGTATAGCTTCTGGCATGTCTTTTATGAAAGAAACAAACAACAATGGGCCCAATACACTGCCCTGTGGTATCCCGCTTGTAATCTCGGTTAAGGGTTAACTGATTTGAGAAATAGGCAATTTCCTTTGTCAATATTAAAGGTGAAGATATGACTAAAAAAATATGTTTTGTTTAAGTGATATTTTAGTAACGTGAGGTGTTGTGTTTCAGGCAGCAAGATGTGGGTACGTGATCACTATTATGGCAGTATACTGGATGACGGAGGCGCTGCCACTGGCTATTACAGCGCTCATCCCAGTGTTCGCCTTCCCTCTGCTAGGAATTCTTTCCACCGGATCTGTCTGCATTGTCTACATGAAGGAAACTAACATGATGTTCCTGGGTGGCCTAACAGTTGCTATCGCTGTCGAGCATTGTAACCTGCACAGGCGCATTGCTCTCGGAGTTATTCTCTTAGTTGGTAAGTAAAGACCCAGGGAATTTGATTGGTTGGGCAAGTTGTAGGGGAAGGGAGGAATTCAGGGTTACTAGTGTATATGAAACACTAAGTTTGGAAGTCAGTTATAGACAAAAGTCTGTTTTAAAGTACAGCAAGTGTATACTGTACAGTTTCAAATATATAGTACCAGGGGGTAGCAATAATCAGTCGCTGCACTCTTCTGCCAAGAACATGCATCATATCTTAATACAGTACAGTACTCTATAAACAATTAAAAAGAAGATAACAAAGTACTGTACTGTACAATAATTCCCCAAATATATATCTGACACACAAATTTTATATCCCAATTATTTTAGTCTATTGACAAGCTTCCATAAAATTTTCTGAATTATAAATTCAATAAGTTTTCTAAAATGAAGGAAACAATAATGTACACCAGACTAAGCAAACATCATGAAACAAAGAAATCTATACATTCTAATACTGTAGTTGGTAACCTTTCCTGCACTGTCAAAGTTGGAGAAGAGTTAAACTAAAATAGTATCAACTTAAATGTCAAAGTGTGTTTTTGTCAAGTGTGGACTTGGTACAGGTACAACTTTTTCTTGCAGGTCATTCCTGGAGTTCACAACTCTTACTCCAAAGTAGTTAGGTCTGAAAATTTTCTGTACTGATAGCTTCTTTAACTGGAGGCTGGGACCTTTAGTGGAACAGCCATCCGCTAACTACAGATAAATGTATGTACACTTGACTTGAGTAATGCCTTCTGAGTTGCTTATAAACTAATACTAAATTGCCCCTTGCCCTTCTATTGAAGAATGTTGAATCACTTTTGGTACATAAGGTGTGTGAGTGCCAGTTGGCAATCTTTAATCAAGTGTATCTCAGAGACCAAACAGAATAGCATCTGGCACATCATTTATGAAACAAATGAACATTGGATCAGGTGCAAAGCCTTGTGGGACTGATTGTCACTGGTATACCTGATGATTTTATGCCATTAATCACCATACAGGTACTGTATATTCTCGATGATCATTAAGAGTCTCCAATCCATGTAGGTGTTTCAAAAGTTCTGGATATACAGTAGTACACTGCATGCATTTTGGTAATTTTGTATTAAGAACTCCATCTCTTGAAGTAAAGTTCATTTTACCGACATGAATTTATATACAATTTAACACATACTGATTCACTCTTAATTACTATACAGTCTCTCCTCGACTTACGACGGGGTTCCGTCCCGACGACTAGGTCGTAAGTCGAAAAGGCGAAAATAATACATAGAAATTCTAAAATGGGTGTCTCTTTTTCTTCTCAGCACTGCGAGAACTCTCACATTTACACTTGCCAGCCAATTGAAAGGGAATTACAAACGAAAATTTTGTCAGTACACAGCGCGATCACTAACGTCGGGACTGCGATCACTAACGTCGGGACTCGAAAATACGTAATATGAAAAATATTTTATACGACCATGGCCGTTGTATGTCCAGGTTTTTGTAAGTCACTTACACGTGGACTGCTGCACCTCCCCATGTCTCCTCCTTAAAAACCTTTCAACTGATTTGTTGCTTTCCTTTGAACTAATACCTCATAATTGACAACTTCTGTTGTCACATGAGTTCCTTCATTTAACTGTACACAAATACTGAATAAATACCAACACTAGGTAGATGTTAGTATCAATTTAATATCAATCTTTCAGGTCAGTCTCCACGCAGATTAATGGCAGGATTCATGCTGACTACAATGTTTTTGTCTATGTGGATCTCCAACACAGCCACCACAGCCATGATGGTGCCCATAGTGGATGCCATTTTGACAGAGTTGTACTCGGTAAGAAAGGGATTGAGATCACTTGTTAGTTAATAGTATTCTTCATCAGAAATTACATCGAGCCTAACACATCAGGACACAAGAGCTACCTCTGTAAAAATCATAATTAGTCAGGTCCTTCACATCAATATTTATAGATGCATGTACTCAATATAAAACAGTGAGTGCCCACAGCAGGTAGTCTACCAGGGATCTCATTCCAGGATCGTACATTCAGTTATATATTACAGATTTACAGGAGTTGATCAGTTGACTACATTGTGATATATTATATGATCACATTCTATTGTATATGACTATGCTAAATTTTATATTAAATGGGCACACTGAACTAGGCCCATCTCCAGTACAGTATTATCCTTATAAACATAATCCACATAAAGTTATCCAACTGACCAGGCTATATCTGTTATTCTTTACGGCCACCAAATCCTGGATATTGTACTAGTGGCCTCACTATTCATCACTACTGTATTGTCCTAACATCCACAGACCCATGATGGAGGGGAGACTGGCACAGATGGTATGGACCTGAGTGTATATCCTCCTCACCAGAGTCAGTTGGAGCTGGTCAACAATAGTGAACCGGTCTCCAGGTAAATTTACAAACTTTTAATTCATCTTTTAAATTAATAGCTGCTTAATTTAATATATAATTCATGCATAAATTAATGGTTTAAAAATCATACCAAAATGCACAACAATATACAGTACTGTACAGTGTTATAAATTGCCTGTAGTACTGTAGGTCTCGAGTAAATTATTATTAAAATTTGTTCAATTGTGTAAAGTTCATGTTATCCTAGAACAAGGGATGGGTGAAAAGTATTGGTTTATTTGAGGAATGGTTTTTTTTGGGGGTGCTTTGTTACTTCATGGATCTACAGTACATAAAGGTTATACGAGAGATCCGTTTTGCTGTTGTATGAATTTCTCTACTGTTTTTTTTCAAATCAGCAGACTGTGAACAGTTGTAGTTGCACACCTATAGGAGCGTGTTAATGTACCAGATTTAATATGGTAATTAGTAAGAAAGTTATTGTGAGATTTTTCCAGTTACTAAGTACTGTACAGGCAGAGAAGGTAGGTTTTACTAACTGTTGCAGGAAATGTTTTTTTGGTCTTCCAGAAGTAATAGGTCCCCAAGTTTGTCAATAATAAACTAACTGCAGCAACACTTCTCAGCGTACATCCTGGCAGCGAGTGCAAGAATGGAAAACTGGAAAAAGTGATTGAGGATACAAAGGTTGATCAGGAGGATAAGAAGCCTGAAGGCCACACAGGCTTGACCCCCATACCTCCCAACGAGGAGTGCCGTGCCCTCAGGGACATGTGCTTCTTGGCCACTGCTTACTCGGCCAACCTGGGAGGCACTGGTTCACTCACAGGCACTGGGCCCAATCTGGTGGTGAAGGGCGTTCTTGCCAGGTTACTAAATTTTGTTTATGCATGAAAGCAAAAAGCTTAATAACTCCTACTGTAAGCAGTGAGGGAGAACTGGATAATTCTTATCACTTTATCATAACTTTTAAAGCCACTTTGGTGTATTAAGAGTCATCATATGACTTAAAAGTATTATTAACTGGAGATCTTCTCACTGAAGGCTGCCTGCAAACTAACCTTACACTACTGCAGTTGTTCTGCTTTAGGAAATGGTTTCTCTTACTAATACACTGTATACTTCATAAAGGTTTAGCATGTATAAATTTCCTTCCTCTATCCTTGGCTTACTATGTACTAATGCCAATATAGTATAGTGATGATATGGGCCATATGTGAAAAACATATGATTTCCTTTTATTGCATGTTCACAGGATACTCTGTGGGTGATCACTTAAGGATGTCTAGCCCCCAAAATGGTCCAACAATAGGTCCTTATAATATTTATTTTTATTTTTAAAGTCCTTGGTATAAAGATAGGGGTTTTAAGACACAGGTTTTGGGTATCAGGTCCTGTTAACTATTGATAAGAGGACATACTACTGTACATATGGAAATGTAAAAATAGGTCTACAAATATTATATGGCACTGGAGATATGAGTTTGGAAATACAGTACAGCATCTCAGTCAAAGGGTGTAGTTAGAAATAAAGAGTAAATTAGCTGCCAATTATGAAGTGTAATCCCACATCCTAGGCCAACTTTTCTGCTTATACAGTACAGTACTGATAATAATGGCAACTTTGAGGATAACAAGTCTGTCTGACTCTGGGATCAGCAGGTTCTGTGCAGATTCTGTGGCACCTCACCTGAAATTTCTTGAATCTTATCTTAACCAAATTTAATATGTTTACTTTTCTACTTTTATCCTCTTCGCCACTAATTGGCTCTTTAGTCTCTTGAGCGGGAGGTCAATCTTACTTTTTACTTTTTATCCTCTTCGCCACTGAACGGCTCATTAGCCGCTTGGGTGGTTGGTCACGTCTTTTACACACTGTTGGCAAGTACTGGGCATGCACTGGCTCCTGAATGTATCTTAACCTGCTCTAGTGTTAGTCAAGTCTCTGGTCTTGAAAGAGCTCGCACTCGGTGCCTTCACAATACAGTACTCTCTGGCAGATTGCTCAAGAGTTCACAATTCTCACTTTGAAAAACTTTACCCTCAAAGTTTTCTGGACTTGTGGCTTCTTCAACCTTGTGGGGTGGGCATCCATTAGCTCCAGGTATGGATACTCAACTGAGTAATGCCCATCTGTATTATAAGCTAAGCAGTTGCAGGCGTTCTGAAGTGCCGTATTGCAGGCACCAGTCTGGTGGCCCTCCTTTTGACATTTTCAATCAACTGACAGTCTCTCGCATATCTTGGGGACCAGATGGGGTGACAGTACTTCAAACAGGGAAGATCGTTACGAGGGAACGGACTGTCTAGATATCTGAACGACCTTCTTTTAAGACCTACTAGTTTAATTGGTTGATCCACCTTCTTCTCACAATGGCCCGATAACTTCTGTTCATTGTCAACATACACACCCAGGTCCTTTTCACATTTGGTGCCTATTTATGCAGTTTTTTTCGTCCTGTTGGCAAGTACTGAGCATGCTGGACATGCACTGGAATCAATGAATGGGAAGACTGAGAGAGCAGACTACAACCTTAATGACCAAGATACAGGATTGGACAGAGATCGTAAGAAGGATCCTGTGGTCAGGAATACACGGGTAATGCTTTTAATGTCAGTGATGTATGCTGCTAATATTGGAGGCACAGGAGTACTAACAGGATCTGGAACCAACTTGGTACTCAAGGGATTTTTGCAGAGGTAAGAGTGTTATTTGTTAGATGATATAAAGTACTGCATACTGTATGTTTAATTTACCATCCTTATAAGTTTAGAAACCCAAGCATATTCATGTCAAAGACCAGTTTTTAGTTTTCCATTGTACACACACGTCACATTAGCTACATACTGTAGGAATAATCATTCAATTAAGCCTTAAAATGCAAATACTGTACTGTAATGTTTTTGCCATGTATGGGAAAATATTTTCCTTCTCATTTAAGACATCAATTGCTATCTTAATACACTGTAACCAGATTATACCTACTTGTATAGGTTAGGTAAGATTGGGCTACATTAGGTTAGCAATGATGCTTTTCATTTATAATTACAGTAGAACCATTTTATGGTTATCTTCATGTTTACAAGCTAGTTTGACCTGGGGGGGGGGGGACAATTTATCCATTTCACAATTATACTTTTTTAGCATCTCTCACACACTACAAAAGTTCAGAATTTACAAAAAGATAAAATGGGTATTTTTTTATACATGTCATCAAACTCAGGCACTGATAATTGCCCATAAATCCTATAAAAAGGCAGGACAAAAGATAAAGATCTTATAATAAAATGCATGAATTATGGCATTTTTCAAAATGCTTCCTTTAAATCTGCTTTACCAGCCTTTGCATGCTTACCAATGCATGTTGCTTATTTTATCTAAGCTTGTATGGAAATGCACTTAGTGGAGAGGGATAATTTATTAGTACAGTATTTGTGGTGAGAATGCTGCCAAGCATGGTTAGGTTGTTGTGAAAATGGTGACAAGGGCAGAGTGGTGGAATACTGACAGGGTGATGTGTTCTTTCATATGCATGTGTGATGGGTTGTATGTGAATTGTTTACATATCAAGGTTGAGTGGGTGCCAGTGTGTGTGTGTGAACATTGTAATTTATTTGTTTGTACGATCTTACTTGAAATTATGATTAACTTGACCCTTTACAATACCCCATAACTGTCTTCTTCACATATATTATTATAATTTGTACATAGAGTACAGTATATGGAGGTCTAACAGTGTCCCATTAGTAAATGTAATTGTGGTAATATTGTTTCTTCCTGTAAGTTTTGTACTTGATGTAGTTACTGTAGTTATCATGTACGTTTACTTAATAATAATAACAAATATTTTATCATCCATATTAATATTTTACAAAGTTATAGCACAAAGATTATAGTTAAACAGATACTTCCCCTCTGTCCCATTACCCCAAAGTTGTGAGAGATGCTAACTGATGAACCTCCTCCAATAGTTCCTACAGCGAGCCCACTGGCCTCAACTTTCTGTCGTGGATGGTGTTCAACATTCCCGGGATGTTGATCTGTGTTTTTATTGCCTGGATATGGCTACAGATCTACTTCTCAGGAGCATTATGGTGAGTCAACTTACAGATGGAGGTTAATGTAAAACCCTATTTACCTATTTTAATTTATAACATGATAGTGACCTTTCCCACATACTGTACTGCCTCCCTGTTCTCTCACTTGTTTGAAAATTTGATCTCTCTAAATTTATGCATCTTCAAGCAATATTTCAGTTGAACACATCTATGAGGACAGAAGAGCCTCGCCTCACCTCACCTCACTGGTAACCCAAAACACCCCAGAGTTTGTCACAATTCACCAGTCCTACTCCTCTAAACACACATAGAGTCATATACTGATACTGTGCCAACTGTTATATTCAGGAGCACTGATTCAGCAAGTGTATAGACCACTGGTTACTCCAGGATGATATAAGGAAATAAACTGAGGTGTGCAGTACAGTACAGTACATGGTTGTGATTGAATATTTTAAGTACCTGTATTATCATTAGTGTGTCTTATTCAGTACTGTACAGTACACTGTATTCATGTTTCATAATCAAACCATTTTAATTTGTACTTTATAGTTTACATGTGGAAGTAAAGTACAGTAAGTGCTCAATACATTCCAGAAAACCCTCACATAAACCGAAATTGCATTTATCAAATACTGTACATGGTTAAATGGGAAAAAATAGAATGTATTCCATAACCCAAAATGAAAATGTTCCAGACCTATTTTCAGCACAATTTTAAGATAAATAAACCATAAAACAAATCATTATAATATTATTATTTTTAAATAACAGATAAAGCAGGGGTACAGTACAGTGTACTTGCCAATAAAAGCAGATACTGTACAGTACTGTACATTAGTTGGGTAGATGAGATGGTGGTGGAGGATTTACATAGTAGGTGATGGTGTTGGAGTGACATCTGCAGGGTCATCGGGGTTGGAATCCATATCAGGTAGTGTGACATTTTGTCTGTATTCTTAATATTTCAAATCATGGACTCGCATAAGGGTGAACTTTGCTCGCATTAATTGAATTCCTGGTAGGAATAGGGTCTTTATGTATGGTGAACTCACATATATAGAGCATTTACTATATGCTCCATATTTTACAATTCAACATTAATGCTGGTAATCATTTCCCATTTTAGAAAAAAGCAAATTTAATATTCTCCCCCATTGTAGTAATAAATTTCTTCCTCAGTTGTCGAAAGACGAAAGTGATCCAAGAACCAACTAATGATCGGAAGGCTGCAGTGAAGAAGCTTGTGTTGTCAAAATACCGTGAACTTGGTCCCATGGCCTTCCAAGAGGTTGTGGTCTTGACACTCTTTATCATTCTAGTATTACTCTGGCTCTTCAGAGCTCCAGAGTTTATCCCTGGATGGTCAGATTTGTTTACGGATGCTTTTGGGGTGTAAGTTGACAAAATTTTATGTTTTTGGTAACAGAAATGGTAAAATTTAGTAATTTCTTTTGGGGATTTATAACCAAAGACAAGTACTGTATAGCCCATGATACACACACATCATTTCAACATGACAGAGGCCATTTGTGCCATACTCCCAAAGTACAATGAGAAAGTAACTATCATTCCACCAAACCCCAGTCCATCAATTATCAAGAGAAAAAGGTCTCGGAATTACATGGGTATTGCTGTTCCAAGGCCAAAGAGATTGGAAGGCTTTTAGCCCATTGTGTATGAGGTTCCCTCGAGCTAAATTAAATTCTCTGGGAATCAGTGGTTAGAAAGTTAGCTCACTGTAGCATTGTCACTGGGCTCCTGTTGTCATATTGAGACAATGTATCATAGATTACCATAACTTCAAACAGTGTAGTAGATCATAACACCCGATTTTGAATGGCCCAGCATACTGATAACTCATCAAAGTACCTGTTGATTCTGTTGACAAAGGTCATATTTCAGCTTAAGACTTATTCTAAATTCTCACAATTACTTTTCATAATGTATCTGCAAATCTATTAAATACTGTATACAGTAATGTCAAAGACTACATTGTGTGCATGAAGAATTGTGCTAATTATTTTAAGAAATTCACTAATGAAACATGTGCACTGTTGCACAATAGGGTTACACCATATAAGAAAGGTAAAAAGAAGTGAAGGAATCCCAATGAGTGCGATACAGAGCTTGGTGGCTTCATCCATTAGTCAAGATTTTTAGTGTTTCCTTGTCTCAACACATTTTTCTGCAATTGGGCAAAATCTATGGTGTTTTCATGTATTATTGCAGGAAAGTTGATGATGCAACACCAGCAATCCTAATAGTCTTTCTGCTGTTTGCTCTGCCAGCAAAGCTTAACTTCTGGTGCTTCAGGCAGCCTAATGGTTAGTAACATATGTGCTGTACTTCAAATTACATGTACAGTGACCCCTCGTTTAACGAACACCTCGGTTAACGTAATTTCGATTAACGAACTGCCTTCCATAAGGATCTTCAATTCGGTTAACGAAAAAAAATTCGGTTAACGAAGTTCTTACGAACCGACCTCAACATGTTTTCGCTTGCACTGACCGGGCAACCAGCTTTAGTATCAGTCCGCCAATACATTAATCGGTTCTAGGGCTTAAATTCCTTACTATTTTAGTAAATATCAAGAAGTTTATACTATTCAATAATTTTAAAAGTTTAATATTCAATTTTTTAGTCATTTTAACAATTATTGAACATAATTGAAGGTAAAGTGACTAGTTTAATGCGCGGCATCCAGCCTCTTAACACAGCAAACAGGAGTTAGTCTCTCTCTGTTTTCACTGGAGGTAACATCTTGCTTGAGACTCTCTTCAACTAAACGCTTTTTTTCTGTGTTTCCAAGCAAATTATTGGTCACTTTTGAAATATATTTTACATATTGACAATATATAATGCAGTGCCGTGTTGATATAAAGAAAATAATCTTGAAATACACCAAGAGAACTAAAATTTTATGGATGAAATGGTGCCATGGGGTGACTTCTCTTCCACCCCAATGCCTTTTCTTCTTCCTTCTCCTCCACCCCCATTCTAATTCCCATCATCATCATCATCATCCAGGAGCCTTCTACATACACACCTCAAAGTAAGTGAACTTTTCTACCATTTTTGTTGAATTTAGGAAATTTTCGGTGAGCTGGAACCAATTACCCAAAAACCCATTGAAACAATGGTTTCGGTTAACGAACTTTTCGGTTAACGAACGACCTTCTGGAACGGATTGAGTTTGTTAATGGAGGGGTCACTGTACTAATTTTAATCAAATTTTACTTTGGTTCAACAACTTTCGAATATGCTCATATATATATTTTTTTTCACTTATTCATTTTCCCTCGGCTCTTGGCTTTAAGAATTCTGATTTGTAACTTACACTAGGATTGCACAGCTCTTTATAGCCAACAAGCCTAGAGGTTATGACCCCAGACCCCAAATTGTAACTTGGGGTCCAAAGAGTGAATACAGTGTAGTGTATACAGTAGCAGTATCTGATAAATAGATCATCCTTCATTTTGATGCTGGGGTCCTGAAGATTGTACAATTCGTAAGAAGGTACCCTAAAACGGGAAAAGTTTAAGAAAAATATGCTGTGAGCGCAATATGAAATGCAGTATTGTTCTGTAATCCATTCCTTTAGTGACATTGTTTACAAAAGTGGTCAATCAACCCAGATCTCTACATGACCGCAAGCAGTGTGTGGTGATTAATGGCATGAAATTATCATGTGTAACCGTCACAAGCGGGGTACCACAGGGCAGTGGATTGGGCCTGCTGTTGTTTGTTTGCTTCATAAATGACATGCCTGACGCTGTACATTCCTCCACACAAATGTTTGCGGATGACGCCAAGTTATTTCGGGAAATTAAGAACCAAGCAGACTGTGCGGAGCTGCAGAAAGGTCTCTGTGAGCTCCAAGAATGGTCGAAGAAATGGCTGCTAAGATTCAATGTCACGAAGTGTAAGAGGATGCACCTGGGATGTACCAACGGTAAGGAGGCGTATCATATGTCCCAACAGGAAGAAAAAATTGCATTAATTGAGACTGAGTGTGAAAAGGACCTAGGTGTGTATGTTGACAATGAGCTGAAGTTTTTGGGCCATTGCGAGAAGAAGGTAAATCAGGCGACTAAATTATTAGGTCTTATAAGAAGGTCGTTAAGATATCTAGAGTTCTAGATGGTCCATCCCTCGTAATAATCTTTAAGAGTTAAGTGCTTCCCTATTTGGTGTACTGCCACTCCGTCTGGTCCCCGAGATATGCTAAGGACTGTCAGTTGATTGAAAATGTTCAAAGGAGGGCCACCAGATTGGTGCCTGCACTACGACACCTCAGCTACCCTGAGAGATTGGAGCACCTGAACTTGCCTAGCTTATACTACAGACGGGCAAGGGGTGACCTAATTGAGGTGTATAAGCATCGCAAAGGGCACTACTCAGTCAAGTGTTCTTACCTGGAGCTGGCGGACGCTCGCCCCACAAGGGTTCACAGCTCAAGGTTGAAGAAGCTGCAAGCCCAAAAAACTGTGAGGGGTAACTTTTACAGAGTGAGAGTTGTGAACTCTTGGAACAATCTGCCAGAGAGTGTAGTGACGGCACAGAGTGTGAGCTCTTTCAAAACCAGACTTGATAAGCACTGGAGCAGGTTCAGATACATTCAGGAGCCAGTGCATGCCCAGTACTTGTCAACAGTGCGTAACAGTGACGTGATCGATCGCTCAAGCGCCTAACGAGCAGATCAGTGGTGAAGAGGATAAAAGTAAAAGTAAAACAGGGAAATTCTACTAATACTCTGACCTTGTGGACAACTAAGAATACTGTTCACATTAACAGTATCTCAACAGTATTATATTGTTGAGAAACATTTGGGATACAAGAAGAAACTTGCCTGTCTCACAACAGTACAGTGCCGTAGACACAATGTTGTCCAATAGTTCAGAAACAGTACAGGTACATGTATCCATTTTTTTTAATTGGATCTTCTGAAAAGTTGTATCAGATTTTTATGCTGCATTTTCCTCTTTGGGATTATCTTAAGTGCATACTGTATAATATACTGTACTCTCAGGGTTTATTACATATTTTCATAGACAGTATAAAGCATAAAGGAACCTTTCAGAGGATTTGAAAGCCAGTTAAATATAAGTAGGTCATTTAGTGAGAGCAGTTTTAGATAATCTTTACAGTAATTTGTTGTTGGCATCATCAGCACAATTAACTGTGGTTCACCATGAATCTGTCATCTCCCCACAGATCCAGAGCCAGACCGTTCAGATAATAATTCCTGCCTGACGTGGAAGGTAGTACAGGAGAAGATCCCTTGGGGTGTGGTGCTGCTTCTAGGTGGTGGCTTTGCCATGGCTGAAGGTGCCAAGGAGTCTGGTCTGTCACAGGTGCTGGGGGACTCATTAAAAGGTTTAGAAAATTTTAACAGTGTAACCATCGTGTTGATGACGACTTTTGCAACTGCCATGCTAACAGAAGTAGCCTCTAACACTGCCACAGCTTCTATACTGCTACCAGTCCTGAATGAGGTGGTAAGTGACCAGTTCTTAAGTCTCTCCTTCTCCACTTGTAGTGTTTCCTTGTTTTTTCTTGTCTTTGTATCCAATGCATTTTGTAAATACTGTAGACATATTGAAATTAGTTTGATGAAATAAATTCAGACAAAGGAATGGTTTCCCAGCTGGAGATTTAGAGCCAGTCAATTAGATCCAGAATGTCGATCCAAAATCTCTTACAGTTCCTTTCAAGACATCGAAGAAATATTTTGTGCAATCAGTAACTGGTGATTATAAAGGCCAGGAAAAATGTATCAGTAAGATATTTTGAGTTAATTAACATCCAAATTTGTTCCAAGGTCAACATGACCTACTCTGAAGGCATTATTCTGTGTTAGTGTGTGGCACAGCAGTCAAGAAATTACTCAAGCTCTGAAAAAAAAATCCAGAGCAAGAGAAGATAACTGAACTCTTGTATAAGTTTCTCAGTGACAGGGGAATATACTAAGATGAGGCCAGATCCACCAGAGGAAGAGAACATTTCAGAAGCTGACAGGAAAATAAGGATAAAAAAAATGCCACCACAAGACCTTTCCTTATTACAAAAAGATATAACTGGGAACTATGTTTTTTATTCACCAAAGAAACATTTCCTTGGCTAACAGATTCTGTACCTGAATTTCTAAAGCAAGAACTTGTCTAAGCAGATAACACTAAAGATCTCGTGACAGATCTAATACTGTATTACAATACAGTCAACCCTCACTTTACGCGGTCCCACATTCCGCGTTTCCACGGTGCCCTGCCAGAACCCAGGATGCTCACATTCCGCGGTGGGTGTACCCCTTTACACGGGTGAAGTATAATTTTTTTATTTAGCTCATAAAATTCATACAAATTATCCGGCCAGAATATAATTTACATTGCTGGAATTCTTACAATTTGATGATCATTTTGAATATAAACATCATAGATTTTGCATTAGACATACAAATTTTAGATATACCAGGTAATGTTTACTCTGAGTAAATATGTTATCTTTTGTGCAAAATATATGACATTTGTATTCAAAATATTCCTGGTCTTACAAGGAATCCAGCAATGTCAATTATATTATCCTAACTTTAGTTTGAGGTATTATTTATTACTATACCTGGTTTTCCCCCCAAAATTTCTCAGAGAGGGAAGAGCCAGCGAGTGTAGTGTGAGAAGAGGGGGAGGGAGTTGAGTCCATTATTTGAATGGACATTAACTTGGCGACTGTATTTCTCTATTTCTCTTAAGTATTAATTGTGTGCATGTACCATCATAAAATTAAGATGTTATTTTTACTAGAACATAGGTATTGTGTTGGAAAAAGTGGAGTTTGGGGGTCAGCTGGTCTCTATTTCATTTAATTCCATATGTTATGTTATTCACTTTACGCTTTTCTCACTTTCAGCGGTACCCTGTGGGTTACATTAACCTCGTAAAGTGAGGGTTGACTGTACAGTACTCCCAATAATCGTGTAAGGATCCTCAGGGTTACTTCCAGTCTAAAAGAGCCTGAACAAGACAATTGTCATTCAGATAAAATAACAAATTCATCTCAAAGCTCCTAAATAGCCAACAGTTGGCCCATCACACATGTCTACAGTACTCATTTACACAAAACAACTTGTCCTCAGTAAAAAATGTGGCTTCTCTTGTCCTCTGAAAAATTGTCAGGACAAAGTTTTTTGGAGTGCGAGTTGTGAACTCTTGAAACTTTCTGCCAGAGAGCATTGTGATGGCACTGAGTGTGAGCTCATTCAAGACCAGACTTGACCAATACTGGTGCAGGTACAGATACATTCTGTAGCCAATACAGTACTTGCCAACAGTGTGTTACAGAGATGTGACCGACTGCCCAAATGGCTAACATGCCAATCAGTGGCAAAGAGGATAAAGTACCAGTAAAGTAAAAGCCGAGATACACTGCCACATGCCACATGCTTTAATGGAAATTTTTGGTGTACACAATGATAAGTAAATATTAAACATAATAAGCGAAATACATGCGGTACAGTACAGTTATAATTTTATATCTGTATGTACGAGAAACTGGACAAGACCAGAAACAAAGTAAACAGTACAAAATCTTTAGCCAACTTCTGAAATAATTATGTTAACCTAGTAATGCATCGTACCTCATTATATAATTGGATATACTTTCTCCATTAAAAAATATATAAAGTATATCCCACGCTCAACCCCTGAAGTGTTAATGCATCATCCTATGCTTTGATTAAGTAGCACAAATGATGCAGTCAGAGAGCTATGAAAATGCTGGTTCAAGCAAAAGGTCAGGTCAGGCAAATTTGTTTTCCTAATTTTGGGGTTTTCATTTTTAAACAAAATCATAAAAAAAAAATGTACCTATTAATTTTCATAACTGCCGCTTCATTAATCAGGGAATGCCCAAAATTGATTGTCTGTGTTCCTCTATTAATTTTGAACTTGAAGGTAATAGCTGTAGTTACATGTACAAAAAATGATTGTATACAGTACAGTGAACCCTCACTTTACGCGGTTAATTCAACCCACGGCGGCCCGCGTAAAGTGAACAACATAACATATGGGATTAATTGAAATAGAGACCGAGCCGACCCCCAAACTCCACTTTTTCAGACACAATACCTACGTTGTAGTAAAAATAACTTCTTAATTTTATGATGGTATGCACACACAATTAATAATTAAGAGAAATATCAATAATATTAGGTTTTTTAACACTTACATTAGTAGAAAAGATGGCTGGGCACACGGGGATGGGGGGGGGGTTGGTTCCGAGGCAGAGGGCAGATTATTGGCCCTCACCTGTATCAATTGTATCACTATCCACCACAGAGGCTTGCAGGGCCTCTTTGTCAAACCCCTCAAAGTCCATATCCTCACTATAATTATCACTATCATTGACTTGGGCCGGCTGTGGTGGGTGGCGGATGAAGAACTCGGTAATGTTTTGATGACTGGGCGACCTTGTGCGCACCCTGCTCGCGCCGCTCTCCGCGTAAAGGGGTACACACACCACGGAATGTGAGCATTCCAGTTTCGGCAGGGTACTGCGTAAACGTGGAAACGCGGAATGTGGGACCTCGTAAAGCGAGGGTTGACTGTATTTAAGTCTTACAAAAATGTAGACCACCAGGATCAGGAACATTTATGAAGATAGTGCAACATATCGCTACCATTCTAACCTTTTAATTTATAAAAATCTGTAGTGTATTGTTAGTAGGCTATTTTGAGTATACTGTTGGTATAATTTACAGGCATTGAACATCAATGTGAACCCTCTGTACCTGATGCTGCCAGCTGCTATTTGCTGCTCCTATGCTTTCATGCTACCAGTTGCCACACCTCCTAATGCCATAGTCTTTGGGGCTGCAGGCATGCGTTCCATTGAAATGGTAAGTACAGTTGCTCCTCTGAGTTTTATAACTACAGTATTAGTACAGCAATCAGTGAATATGAACCATTTGTCTGTAAATTATACTGCATTTGATATTTTAAAATAAACTTTGTTTTTAGTGCAACACAGAACACTTTTACTTGAAGACTAAATAGTTTAATCTTCTCCAGATACTTGCAGGAGGCATGATGAACATTCTCTGTGTCGTCGTCATCAACATTATGATCAACACTTACGGGGTCTACCTGTTTGATCTCAACACAATGCCTGCCTGGATCAATTCAACAACGATTCCATAACAACACAATATGACAAGATGTGACCAAATTACTGTAATGATGTGATATTATATTCTTATTATTAGATTGTGAAAAAGTCACATTGGAATATACTTGTTATAAAACCTCATTAAAATATACCTAAGATGATAATTTTTGTTATGTCCATAAAATATGTACAAATTTTTTTACCTTCATGTCAAGTTTTAACACTTGGAAATACAGGTACAGTATCTTTGATTTTCATGACTTAGAATGACTGTAAATAATAATAATATTTTTTTTTTTTTACTATACTGTACATCATTCTTTCTTGATAAAAAATAAATTAAGTGCAGTTGGTAGCAGTAAGGTAGGTTTGGTCTGCCCCTCAGTCACCATTTCCAACCTCACACACATAGCCAACATCAGCGATTATTATGAAAATCAAAACATCAGATTGATTAATACTGTTTCCTGAATAAAATAAAATAATGATGTGAAATATTGTGAATATCAATCAGTATTTAATGTATACAGCTGTAATGTATGTATTACAGGCATGTAATTGTTGAAAAGAAAGAAGAAATGTTTGTACAGTGTCAGTATAGTGCTGAACAACCTTACCCAAAATCCACTTCTAAAATGTACATATGCGATGGTGATGAATTAAGTACGAGTATCATCTGGTGTAGCCGACATTGAAGTAACACGAGGTGAGAAAGTCGAGTTAACAATATACAACACAGTGGTCTTTTACTACCGTCAATAACATAACCTTGATCACCAACATCAATAACACTGGTCAACATAAAAAAGAAAATTCTCATGGTTCTGGATCAAAACAGTCTGATTCTAGTGTAATTGTATGTGCTGAACTCAATTATGACATTCGTATAGCTGTATCAGGCTCAGTTTTCCAGAACCAGCATATCTATATATTTAGTGTACCATGCTATTCATACAGTAATTTATATGATCATTGGCTCCACTTATGCAATTATTTTGTCCTGATTTGTGCTTTTTTGTTTGTTTCAGTTTGCTGATTCATGATATTGCATATCTACACCTGCATGATTTGTAATTACTGTACTCTGAAATTAACAAAACATGGAACGTCGCAAGTGTGTGAACGGTGCTGACAGTTTTTGCTACATATGTGGTGCCTTCACTCCTGGTAGCCTCAAGAAACCAATCACAAAAGCTGTTCGACTGAACTACAAAAGTTACTTCAAATGTCATTTGGGTGACCAAGACAAGAAATGGGCACCTCATTCAGCCTGTAAGTCTTGTGTTCACCACCTGAGCAAGTGGATGTGTGGTAAATGAAGTTCAGGAATGCCATTTGCTGTACCAATGATATGGCGTGAACTTAGAAGACCACAGTAGTGACTGCTACTTCTGTCTCACAAATATTAAGGGAATAAAAATCAAGACATGAGGTAAGGTACAGTACCCCAATATTGCTTCTGCAATCCGACCAGTGCCGCACAGTGCTGAACTTCCAGTCCCAAATCCACCGACTGAACAAGAATTGAGTGATTCCGATTCTACCTCTACCTCAATGGAAAACGACTACCAGGATGACTCTGAAAATACCAGGCTTAAACTATTTACTCAAGAAGCGCTTCATGATCTCATCAGGGACCTAAACTTGTCAAAAGAAAAGGCTGAAGTTTTGGGATCCAGACTAAAGCAGCGTAACCTGCTAGAAGATGGAGTGCATATCACTACAGCGCGTTACCGACATAGACAGCTGTCTGCATTTTTCAAGATGGCAAACAACCTTTGTTATTGCGAGGACGCAGTATCTCTCATGCAACAACTCTGCAAGTCTGAAACATACAAGACAGAGGATTGGAGGCTGTTTATAGACTCAGGAAAAGACTCTCTGAAAGCTGTTCTTTTACACAATGGCAATCTGCTTCCATCTGTCCCAATAGCACACGCAACAAAAATGACTGAGAGCTATGAAACAATGAAAATTCTGTTGGCCGCTATAGAGTATGAGAAACACCAGTGGAAGATATGTGGCGATCTCAAAGTCATCAGTTTACTACTGGGCCTTCAGAGTGGCTACACAAAGCACATGTGCTTTTTGTGCTTGTGGAACAGCAGAGCTGATGCAGAGCACTATGTGAGAAAGGATTGGCCGACAAGACCAAGAGATGCGCCTGGAAGGTTTAACTGTGATCACAATCCGCTTGTAGATCCAGAAAAGATATTTTTGCCTCCACTGCATCTAAAGCTCGGTTTGGCTAAAAATTTCATCAAAGCTATGGATCAATTTGGTGCTGGGACTCTATACTTATCTCAGAAACTAGGTGGTGTGGTTTCCGAAGCCAAGTTGAAAGCAGGTGTCTTGAATGGACCACAAATTCGTATACTAGTTAATGATAGCGAATTCACCAAAACATTGAACCCACTGGAGAAAAAAGCATGGGAATCATTTGTCAATGTGTCAAAGAATTTTCTTGGAAACTATCGTGCTGACAACTACAAAGAAATCGTAACAACCATGCTTCAGAATTATCATGCACTGGGAGCAAGGATGTCCTTGAAATTGCATTTATTCCACTCTCATATTGAATTTTTCCCAGGTAACCTTGGAGACGTTAGTGATGAACACGCGAAAGATTTCATCAAGATATCGCCATAATGGAGAGCAGATATCAGGGACAATTCAGTCTTAACATGATGGGCGACTATTGCTGGACACTGCAACGAGAAGAGAGCAAGCTGTACAAGAGAAAGAGTAAAGTTCAGAAGCACTTTTAGAACTTCATATTTTGTCATTATAAAGGATTTGAACTTATGTTTTTTGGTACAATTTTTTATGAGCTTATCTGTGATAGGTTTAAAATTGTATCTTGCATGACGCGATAATGTTACTATATTTACTATTTTTTTTATTCTTTAAGAAAGTAGGTCTGATGGTAGAATGAAACATCCAATTAATATTCATTAATATGAAATTAGTCATGAAAGCACAGTCACATGAGATAATCTCATCTTTTGCACGACACGTGATGGAATATTAAATATTTGTACCTATTGATTTTTTTATAAAACCTGGTCTGATAGAACAAAACAAATATCAGATTCGAATTCAGCAATATGAAATTAGTTGTGTGAGCATGATCTCATATGTGAACCATTTTGGCTGTTGACCGGTGTAATAGTCCATCCTTCAACACATCTCGGAGGGTTACAGAAAACGTCAAGGTTCTTAATATTTCACAGGGGGGACTGAGCTTTTACTCGGCTGGTACTCGGTAAAATCGTTATACAAGTTCACATTGGTACAATATTAACCTAGAGACAGTGAAGGTACACAAACATCTCTCACTGTTGTGTCCTTGGTTCATGTCCTGGCCCGAGACACACTGGAGAAGGGTAATACATGTTATCCAGTGTGACTCCCCCTAAGATGGCAGGTTTTACTGTACTCCAGGCACTAACACACCTGTACCTGTATCTTGTGCCCAGTATTTGCCAACAGTGTGTAAAAGAGAAGTGACCAACCGCCCAAGCGGCTAACGAGCCGATCAGTGGCAAAGAGGATAAAAGCACAAAAAGTAAGGTCTGGAAGATGGATAGCAACAAGAAGGAGTACCTGGAATACAAACACAGGCAAATAAAAAATATACAAGGCTAAAAAGTGGGAATGGGATGCATTCACAGATACTACTGTATACAGACTAGTGATGCAAAAAGCGAGGTACAGTATTAAGAAAGCTTAATTATTATGGATCGGGTGACCACTTGCAAGAGGTGGCAGCCTTTGGTCTGCACTATTGTACATTGCTGCTAAAAAGTTACCTGCCTACCAATAAGGTGTAAAAAATGATGACGGTGAACAAGACACATCAAACAAAACACACTTTTGACATATATGGCAGGCTGGCAGCAGCCCTCTCCTGCCCTGGCCGAGACACATACTTATGTCAAATAAGGATGCCAAACTCCCAACCAGCTCAAATAAAATACACAAAAGTACAACACAAAGACAAAAAACAAGGCACACTACTTGTTCTGTACTGGCTTAACACATACACTAACAGAAATTCAACCCAAATCTAAGAAAACCTAAGTTAATAAACATGCCTTTCATTGTTGCAATACACCATATTGATACCGTACTTGGGTATACCTATAAAATTTAGCATCTGCCTCAAACAAATGAAAATATATAATGATAACACCTGTATGACAAACTACCACACTAAAATGTATACATTCATATTGGCAGTGGCGGCTCGTGAAAAATAAAATGGAGGGACTGCAAGCCTCACACAACAGTAGGATACACAAATTTGACCTACCTCAGGTATGAGTTGTAGTTGATGTCCACGAATTCCCAGGGCATGGTAGTAGTGTTGGTGGTAGAAGGGATGGCCGAGGTGGTGATGGACCAGTATTAATTGAAAATAAAGTCGGCGTGTCTGCATTCGATGTAGCAAAATTGTTTATTACTATTTCATTAAAATCCTTTATTTCTGTTATCATTTTATTTTCAATGGATATCACTGCTAAAGCAGACAGTCTGTCATTCTGATAAACACTGATGTTAAACTGGCGTGTATATTCTTTGTTCCTGCTTGTACTGTTCTGTTGAATGGATAAAACTGGTGTAGGTCTTCCTCTTGCTTTGATTTCAGTCTTTTCATTTAATGTCAGCTGGGAAAAGTTGATGTTTTGCAAATACTTCACTCGATTTTCCATCGTCAAAGGGTAATTAAAGAAAGCACGATTTAACCACACCGTCCACACGTTGTACGAGACTGAGCTGCTTCAAGTGCAGCTCATTGTGCGGCGGCGCCAATTAATAACAGACATGAATCGTACAGCATTGACAGCAACTATGAAAGTAACTTAAATTTTGGTCTGATTTTAATGAAAATTCACTTAGCAACGTATTGAAAATAATTAAATAACATATAAAATTATATATATGTTGGTAGTGTATTATTCAGCTGTCTCTCTAAAGGAATCATACGCCTGGCAGTGAGTGTCTGGGGGGACTGCAGCTCTGCAGCCCTATGCACGAGCCGCCACTGCATATTGGTATCAAAAGTACCACTAAAATACTGAGACCTTATTTAGTCAAGGTTGTCTTTAAACGGTCCGACTAATTACCCAAATGTAGCCGCAATGAAGTCAAATAATGGTCCTACATGAATAAATCGGACTGCTAATCACTTCTCGATTATTATTTGGTGTCATAAAGTCACAAAAAATTGGTAAACTTAATTTAATCTGAGTTGTGTTAGGTTAAGTTAGGTTAGGTGCATGCACTTGATCTATTAACTCAGATTAAATTAAGTTTACCAATTTTTTGTGACTTCGTGACACCAAATACTAGTCGAGGTTAGGTTAGGTTAGGTTAGGTACATGCACTCGATCTATTAACTCAGATTAAATTAAGTTTACCAATTTTTTGTGACCTTGTGACACCAAATACCAGTCGAGAAGTGATTGGCAGTCCGATTTATTCACGTAGGACCATTATTTGACTTCATTGCGGCTACATTTGGGTAATTAGTCGGACCAGTCTTTAAATTCTTTCACAACTGCAGTTTGACAGATGTACTATAGAAATGAAGTGACTACTCAAATACAATATTCATTACGACTATGTTATATGGAAGGAACATTTTGAGATTAAAAAAGAAGGTATTTATTCCTATGTTAACCGAGTGACATGGCCTTTACTATAACCTATCATAAACTATTTAAAGTCGCTGAAATTTGTCTTCTATTGGTTTCGGACATTTTTAATTGAACACTTGGGAAGAGGAGATAAAAGTACAATAAAAACAACTATAAAGAGGGGATAGGGAGGTCAATAGATGGGTGCTAGGCCAATAAATAACATAAACAGACCAACGACCCGAATGGCTAGTAAGCAAGTGGTGATATTACGATAAACTACGTATTACGCACCGACACTATTTATGAACTCACCTTATCCACAGTTTTTCGAGAAGTAAATCCTTAGCTCTAGTATTTCCTCAGTTTTATCGCACAAAGAACACAACAGTGGCAGAGGTGTGAAGACTTGTTTGTAACTACCGCCTGACGCAACAGGGATCCACTGCCATCTCTGGGACAAACATCCAACTAATAGGGATTCAATTACAGCACTCACGGAAGTTATATTGCTTAAGATTTTTCCTTGATTACGGCGATACAAAGGAGTGTGACAGGATTTTTTTTTAACCGAGAATGGAGAACATCTTGCCCAGTGTGATGCCGCCTACAGTTTCTCGAATTTGAATGTGTTTTTTTTATATTCCTTTATCTATACACACACACAAGAAAGTTTATTTTGATTTTTCTCATAGCTTAATTTATATTCTAGATGTATACAGTATATTGAGAAATTAATTGTAGAGCAACATTACAGAAAGATGTATACCCTTATGATTTGTGTAGTGTGGGGTTAAGGTTGTTTGGGTTCACACTCAGGATGGGATGGAGAAAGGAAACTCACGATGTGCTCTCATGTATACATGTTGTATTGGATGTACAATGCAGCTTGGTGCTGGGAAGGCAGCATGGTTACAAGCGTTGAGTAGAGAGAGCTGGTTGGTGAGGATGCTCAGAGGAAGACAGCTTGTGGGTCGCCATGCTCGCCGGAGGGGAGCAAGGGCCGCCAGGCAGCGCGGAGGAGGAAGTGTTGCTGGCTGGTTGGTGTAGGTAGAAAAGGGAGAGGTCACCACGAGGTCAGGTCTTAAATAGCGGGGGGTAGGCGTGGCTTAGTAGTTGACCCCCGCTCCGTGATGTATGGCGGCGCTGGTTGACCTAGACCACGAGGCACACACTGGGGAATTGATGAGGTCGGCTACTCAGCGACAAACAGCGTTTGTGGGGGAGAAATCCACTACAATACTCCCCCTTCCCTCCAGGCCGTGGAGGAGACCTGTTGTCTGCAGGGTTGCATAGCACATGTGAGGCAGAACGGGCGGTGCATGCCTCATGTGAGACAACGGCGATGGCGTGGATGAGCCGGTCGCTGGATACAACTGTCTAGATACACAATATCTGTGGGAGTAGAGAGGGAGAATAAGGGTGTGTGGAGGCGATGAATGTTGTGCTTCCCTCACGGCAGGTACAGAGTCGTCAGATGCGCCTGCTGGGGTGTGTGGGCCTGGATCAGGAGCAGGGGCTGCGTCAGCAGAAGCGGACGAGGGCTCGTGACAGCAGCAGCGTGCAGGACAGTAGCAGGGAGTACCTGAGGGAGAAAAGAGGGGTGTGTGGGTCCGCACTCAGGAACAGGGGCCGCGTCAGGAGAAGCGGCAGGGGGTACTGCTGGGCCGGGGTCGGCGTCTGAGGCAGGACGGGTGTGTTGGTCCGCGTCAGGAGCAGAGGCCGCATCAGGGGCGGCAGGGGTTACTGCTGGGCCGGGGGCGGCGTCTGAGGCAGGACGGGTGTGCTGGGGTCGGTAGGACGTGGTTCTTGGGGCAGGAAGAGGAGCTGGTGTCTGCTTAGAGAAGCAGTGCTGCTCTAGGGTGTCTAACCTGCGGTGTAGAGACAGTAGCTGTAGAGCAGATGAGAGCTGCTTCTGTGTGGATAAGCCAGTCTTCCATGTTGCTTGAAGACTGGGAGAGTGATCAGTTTCTCCTCCATCCTGTGTGAGTGCGAATCTCCGGGGGTCACCATTAGTGGGGTGGCTGATGTTTGGTTCACACTCAGGATGGGGTGGAGAAAGGAAACTCACAATATGCTCTCTGTATACATGTTGTATTGGATGTACAATGCAGCTTGGTGCTGGGAAGGCAGCATGGTTACAAGTGTGACGAAGAGAGAGCTGGTTGGTGAGGGTGTTCAGAGGAGGACCAGCTTGTGGGTCGCCGGCAGGAGCGGAGGAGGTGTTGCTTGCTGGTGGCTGTGGGTAGTAAGAGGTCACCACGAGGTCAGGTCTTAAATAGCGGGGGTAGGCGTGGCTTAGTGTTGACCTCCGCCATGTAAAGCGGCGTTGGTTGACCTAGACCACGAGGCACACACTGTGGAATTCTCGGGGTCGGCTACTCAGCGACAAACAGCGTTTGTAGGAGAGAAATCCACTACAGGGTAACCATGTCAAAAATGTAAAATTTATTTTTGTAAAAAAACCAAAATGAGATTCAAAATCATAAAAGTTAAAAAAGAGGGCAAACAAAATTCCAGCTTATCTGTTTTTAACACTTTGTGCTCTGAGCACTTTGATATTTCATGCAGGATAATGCCAGATGATTACACTACTGCATTTAAAGAATAACAGTGAAAAGGTTAAGAAAAATGTGAACAGGATAATGTGCACAGCAGCATTTTCAGTTATCCTATAGTGTGGGTTTAATTTTAGGTGTGTATTGTCAACAGCTGTTACTGATGATGGACAAAGTGAACCCAAGCCTTTTTTTGTGTGTGTGATCTCGCACACCACCAACACATGGGGACATAACTTCAAACTTGCTAGGTTATCATACAGCACGAACATAAGGAAATACTTTTTCACACAGAGGGTGGTAGAACTAGGGAACAGTCTACCAGCTCAAGCTGTGGAATTGAGAACAGTACTGGGCTTCAAAATAGCCCCAGAAAAAAAAACTATCAAGAACAATGGAGGGATCCTACACAGGCCACTGGTCTCCTTCCCTAGGTATGGTCACCTCTAGTTGTTGACCATTAGGTAAATAAGAAAAAACAAAAACAATCATAACTATTTAACCATTTCACTGCAATTCCTGCACTTACCATTTTATTCCAGCTACCGCCAGACCATTTTATTCAGCTTAGGGTAACCTCCCGCAGCCAAAGGGTTAAATGTTTTTAAATATATTGCAGGGTATAAAGATAGGTACTTCGCTGATACCAATAATTATTTAGAATTCTATTTATATAAGAATGTCTTTTGCAAAGAATTATAATATTACCAATATCACCATTGCAACTCAACATTAGACATCACAATAGCTGAAATTAACTAGAAATCCTGTGCATTTCCACTGGAAACCCTCGTTTGTTTTAGTCCTCAGATTGCCATTTTCCAGAGGAAAATCTGACTGCATAAGGCGGTATTGCATCTTCTCTTGAGGAATGATGACTTTTGCCCAATGAGATAGCGATAGCCTCTTTAGCCTGCCAATGACTTCACCTTGGAGTATAAAAAACTACTTTTCAAGTGCACTTGCCCAGCTGGCACTCAAAGACAAGGGATGACTCGGCTGACTCCACAAACAATAATGTGAGTTGGATCACTCTGAATTTTCTTGTTAAATCAAATATTTACAATTCTTTCACTGAATTTTTATAACCCAAAATATTAATCATTAAACAGAATTACATTAGTTGAGTACAGTACTCGTTCAGCTAGACCTTACAGCATTTTAGTTTAGGTGTCATCTGACAGCTTGTGTCTCAAGCTCCTGAATTTATTATAAAATAAATTCCCATTTTAATACAATAATTAAGAATTTATAAAATTATTCTGCAATGCTATGCCAGGGTATCTTGTGTGTTGTATTCAAAACACTGTGCTCCTAATGACAATGGTGCCCTAATATTTTTTTTTAACTTTTTTTTACTTTTATCCTCTTCGCCACTGATCGGCTTGTTAGCCGCTTGGGCGATCGGTCACGACTCTTTTCCTTTATATTCTTCACCAAAAGGTCGGCTCGCTAGCCGCCCGGGCGATCGGTCACGTCTCTGTCACGCACTGTTGGCAAATACTGGGCATGCACCGGCTCCTGAATGTACCTGAACCCGCTCCAGTGTTGGTCAAGTCTTCTCTTGAAAGAGCTCACACTCGGTGCCGTCACAACACTTCTGGTAGATTGTTCCAAGAGTTTACAACCCTCACTCCGAAAAAGTTTGCCCTCACGGTTTTCCGGACTTGCGGCTTCTTCAATCTTGAGCTGTGACCCCTTGTGGGGCGAGCGTCCGCCAGCTCCAAGTAAGGACACTCAACTGAGTAGTGCCCCCTGAGATGCTTATAAACCTCAACTAGGTCCCCCCTTGCCCGTCTGTAGTATAAGCTAGGCAAGTTCAGGCGCTCCAATCTCGCAGGGTAGCTGAGATGCCGAAGTGCAGGCACCAGTTGGTGGCCCTCCTTTGAACATTTTCAACCAACTGACAGTCCCTAGCATATCTCGGGGACCAGATGGGGTGACAGTACTCCAGATGGGGAAGCACTTCACTCCTGAAGATCGTCACGAGGGACGGACCGTCTAGATATCTGAACGACCTTCTTATAAGACCCAATAATTTATTTGCCTGATTTACCTTCTTCTCACAATGGCCCGAGAACTTCAGCTCATTGTCAACATACACACCTAGGTCCTTCTCACACACAGTCTCAACTAGTACATTTTCTTCATCCCGTTGGGACATATGGTACGCCTCCTTACCGTTGGTACGCCCCAGGTGCATCCTCACTATTATGCTTGTGACCAAGTACAGTACTGTACATGATACATAATAATCCTCTTTGAGAAGGGTCTACATTTAGTATACAATATAATAAAAAGCACATAGTTCAGTAGAGTAAATATGGAAAATTACCAGTACTGTACTGTACTAAAAATAGCAGTTATTCCTGAACATGCATTAGTTTAAAAGCAAAATGTCCAGGACCATTATATTTTCAATCAAGATATAATAGTCCATCAGTTGTAAAAAAAGAAAAAAAAATACCAATTACCCTGTACTGTACATAAGTTTTGAAACCTGACATGGAGGTACGCTACTGTAAAGATATCAACTTATCTATGTTAAAACTTCAGCAAACTCTTAAACACCAATGTAAACTCTATATGGCTTTTCACAATCTAATAATAAGAATTTAATACTCTCACATCACTACAGTAATCCGATCACATCTTGTCATTGTGTTGTTATGGAATAGTTGTTGAATTGATCCAGGCAGGCATTGTGTTGAGATCAAACAGGTAGACCCCATAAGTGTTGATCATAATGTTGATGACGACGACACAGAGAATGTTCATCATGCCTCCTGCAAGTATCTGGAGAAGATTAAACTATTTAGTCTTCAAGTAAAAGTGTTTTGTGTTGCACTAAAAATAAAGTTTATTTTAAAATATCAAATGCGGTATAATTTACAGACAAATGGTTCATATTCACTGATTGCTGTACTAATACTGTAGTTATAAAACTCAGAGGAGCAACTGTACTTACCATTTCAATGGAACGCATACCTGCAACCCCAAAGACTATGGCATTAGGAGGTGTGGCAACTGGTAGCATGAAAGCATAGGAGCAGCAAATAGCAGCTGGCAGCATCACATAAAGAGGGTTCACATTGATGTTCAATGCCTGTAAATCACACCAACAGTACTCAAAACAGCTCACTAACAACACATATTTTTGTACTTGGTTATTAAACTCTGTACTGTACAGGTATTATCTTCACATATAATTTAGGTGTTCTGCTGTCATCCTGATCTACATATTTAAGACTGTTGTATAATATACACTTAAAAACTTAATCTCTAAGTTTAAAATGATTATAGAGGAATACAGACCGTCATACTCTGCTTACTTGTAAAAGTAAAGTACTGTAATGTACGTAAAATTTCTTCATACCTTGGCACAGTGTTGTAATATGGCTGTGAATTTGATATGCAAAAGCATGCGGGAAGCCTTGAGCTCCTTGTAGTAGTCTTATACTGTGCTTCATACTATCACCATTTCGGTTTAAAACACATACATTCAAATATATTCTATCTGAATATATGACTATTTTAATGGATAGCAAATTATTTTCCATATAAGGTTGAAAATTCCAAGCTAGGTCAGGCTAGAACTGGAATATTAAGAGTGGGTTTATAGTATCCAGTTAACCTCCTGACAATAACAAGTGCAATGACTTATCCATTGTAATTAATTAGCCTGTATTAGAATGTGGTAAATGGACATAAATTGGGTTCCTTTTAGACAAATTCATAAAAAAATTGGATAAATTTCAGTAAGTTTTCAAAACGTGAAGACCTTGTTTTTAACAGAGAAGGATGCTGGCATTAGATTACATGGTCAGTTTACAGTTGAATACAGTTACAGGCTGTACCCACAGTAAACCCAAGCTTCAGTTACATATTAATTATTTGGATCCCTATGTCATAGGGGTCCAAATAATTCATATATTTTATTGTGTTGGTTGGCTGGATTAGATTTAACTTGTCCCCAAAATAAGTTTGGATTGATTAGGTTTGGTCAACGATGTACACTTTCAATGGTGTCAGAATTATACCCATTGTCTAGCTGTTAACTTTCAATGGTTATAGGCTTTAAAAGGACCTAGTTACTGATTGCAAAAATGCTTCTTTGATGTCTTGAAATGAGTTGTAGTGATCGTGGATTGATATTCTTGATATACGTAATTGACTGGCTCTAAATCTCCAGCTGGGAAACCATTCCTGTATGTATATGATGTATGCTGGATTATGTATTATGTATGTATATTATGTACGTGCTCCATTTATATTTATTCAGCCTAGCTAGCAGCGTGTGGCAATGTTATTACCATATCCCACACGCTTAATTAATGTGCCTGGCGACGTATGGAAGCTGCTAATGTATCACTTGCCATACGTCGTCTATGGTAGTTGACCAGGACCTTAGCTAGGGAGCAGTGCTATCCACCTCTGTGTACATACTCTTATCCAGTAAACCGAACCTACAAAACTATACAGGTGTTTGTGTTCTCTCCTGTATATAGAACTTATTACCCAGAACATCTAACATGGCGCAGTGCGTAGTTTTACTGGATTATTACGAGTGATTAGTGCAAGTTTGTGGAAAGCCGGCTGATGGATCCCCGCCTTGGGTCAACCCCGCGTCATCCCTCGAAGAATTTCGCAACTTTGAGCAGTGTCAGTGACAGTGATTTTCTGTGAAGTGTTTAGTGCATTGTGTGTTTCGTGCCATTCATGTGTGACCTTGTTCGAACGGATTTCCAAGGTATACGGCATGTTCTGGGCATTTGTGGGGTGTAGAGCTCAGCGCACCCTCCTCTGACCGTTTACAGAGAGCGACTGAGCTACTCCTATCTCCACCCCCCTCCCTCACAGCGCCGCCTCCACCCCCCCTCACAGCTGGGGCGAGACGCTCTCCTTGCGTGGGACACACACACATACATGTACTAACACTTGCTGACCGCGCGGTTTCTTATATATATTTTATATATATAACCTACTTATCTGTGTATTTAATTAAATTTTTTTGTCTGAAATCTTGTTGATACGACGGGCTGACCGGTCAACACTGATTTAAGACACAGTACACAGATAAAGTAGTTATGTCTCATGCCTTACGTAGCCGTGGACCCAGCGCCTGGATGAGTCAAGCGGATGATAGTCCCCCAGAGATGGATGACCAGGCCGGCCCAGCTCCCACAACATCGCGCAGCCCTTCACCTCAACATTCAGCGTTATCTCCAGAGATAATTGCCTTAATGAAGTTTATGAGAGATGAGAGACGCGAGGATGAAGCTCACAGACGTTTGGCGGATGAGCACAGAAGGCAAGCAGAGGCAGAACGAGACCACCAACGGAGAATGGAAGACAGTGCACGGTTTGAAGCCTTGATATCTCGCCTCACTGTTAACCAAGCCCCTGGCTCTAACACTGCCTCGGTACTGAATGGTTCAGATACCTCATCCATGCTTCCTTCACGCCCCCCAGCCCCACCTAAAGCAGCAGCTCAAACACCGCCCATCTTGGAGCCTGATGTAAATTTCCAGACTTTTCGCGAATGGCGGCGGCGGTGGGCTGATTATGCTACAATGGTGGATCTCCAGAGTTTGTCACAGCCTAAACAACTCATCCAGCTGCGTATGTGCCTGTCCTTGGAAGTTCAGCGTGTCTTAGAACATACGTTGCAGGTACCCCCAACCTCTTCGCTGTCTGTAGAGGAGGTACTGGACGTTCTACAACGGCACATCAAAGGACAGCAGAATGAAGCTCTGCGCAGGAGGGAATTGTTTAGCTGCAGACAGATGGAGGGTGAGTCTTTTGACGCTTTTTATGTACGTCTTAAGAGAGCCTCGGAAGAGGTAGATATATGTTTAGGCCACCACCAGCAGTGCGAGGAGACCCAGTTGAAGCAGGTGATCCTGATGGGTGTTAAGGACGAGGAACTTGTCCAACGCCTCACCTCCCTCGACTCTTCCTCTTCTCTTCAGGATGTGTTGACGATATGTCGCTCCTATGAGGCTGCCAGGTGTGCCACCTCTGCCATCCGAGCTCCCCCTACAGCTGTACGCGCTGTTTCCCGGTACAAGAAGGACAAGAAGTCTGCTCCTACGCCTTCGCCCACCACGTCCACGCCCGGTTCATTTTGCAACAACTGTGGTAAGCAGCACGGAACACAGGTATGTCCAGCTGCTCAGTCTACCTGCAACAGTTGTGACCGTATGGGCCACTGGTCGCTCACAGTGCGGTGCCCAGCTAAGTACGTACAGTGCAATGTGTGCGGTCGTCTGGGCCACTATGACAAGTGTTGCCCTACCCACGAACCCAAGGGACAGCGTCGGCGGAAGCTTCGGCGCCCTTCTACCAGTGAGGGCCGCCCACAGTCGCCAAATCAGAGGCACGACGACCCTGGACAAAGCCCGACCCATTTTAGGAGGGTGTACTCCTCGCATCCCAGGACCAAAGTCACCCAGTACATCAGCGCCATCGTGACCTACGGCGGCGTGTCATCCCGTCTTCAGATGTTGCCCGACACCGGCGCTGATGCTACAGTCATCGGTCCCCAGCATTTGCGATGCTTGGGGCTCTCTCCAAGCGATCTAGGACCGCCTCCCGAGGACCTCTGCGTCATGGCAGATGGTTCACAGATGGCCCCAGCCCTGGGTTCACTCTATGCACATGTCACCTTTGGCAACAGGTCGTGTCAGGCCTGGATTGACGTGCATAATGGTGTCCCGACTCCCTTGCTGTCCTACAGACATTGTCAAGAGTTGGCCATCATCTCCCAGGACTTCCCAACACCGATTCTCGAGGTAAATTACGCCAACAGGGTGCATGAAGGGAGCAGCAACTACCCTGCTGCCGCCCTACCCCTACCTCTGGCCAGTGACACCTCTCCTTCGGTAGTTGTCCCTGCTGCATCACGTCCCCACGCCTTGGCTCGCCTTCACGACAGTCACCGTGGAGCTGAGGCCACCAAACGACGTGCACGACAGACTGTGTTCCGGCCTGGCATCGACCCCGACATCTCCAATGCTGTCCAGGTGTGTAAGCCCCGCCACGTATTACAACCCAGCCAGCAGCAGGTACCCTTCATGAGTGACGACAACCCCACCCGCCCCTTTGAGTCTGTGTCGGCCGACTTTTTCTGTGTGTCAGGAAAGTCCTTCCTGGTTATCGTCGACCGTCTCTCTGGTTGGCCGGTTGTCATCAAGGGCGGTAATGACACGACGTCTGCCGCCACCATCAGCAAGTTCCGCCACTACTTCCGTGACGTGGGCGTTCCTGTACGCCTGCGAACCGACGGAGGGCCTCAGTTCACAAGCCGGGACTTTGCTGCGTTCCTCGACCGATGGGGAGTCCGGCATGTGTTGTCATCGCCCCATTACCCGCAGTCCAACGGCCACGCTGAGGCTGCTGTCAAATCCTTGAAGCACCTCATCCTTAAGGTGGCCCCTTCTGGGAACATTGACTGCGAGGCCTTCGACCGGGGTCTTCTTGAACTCCGCAACACACCCAACTACACCGGACGCTCCCCTGCCCAGGTTTTGTATGGGCGCCCCCTTCGTTCTTGTGTCCCTGCTCACCCTCAATCCTTCTCCAAGGAGTGGCAGGCTAAGACAGAGGATTGTGATCGCCGAGCCGCCGAACGTGTTCAGGACGTCGTCGCCCGCTACAACGACCACGCCCGTTCCCTCCCCAGGTTGAGTGTCGGCACCCAAGTCCGTGTTCAGGACCCGACCTCCCTACGTTGGGACAAAGTAGGCGTAGTCATGGGTCTCGGCAGGTCACGGGACTACCAGGTGCGGTTACCCAGTGGTCGTGTGTGGTGGAGGAACCGCCGTTTTCTCCGCCCCGTAACAATGCCTTCTGCTGGCCCCGCCACCAGTGTTGAGTCCCATACCCTTCCCAGTGATGAAGTCCCTCGACGCTCAGAACGGATCCAGAAGAAAAGGTCCGCTCAAGACTTTGCTATGAGCGTATAGGGGGGAGGGAGGTGTATGTATATGATGTATGCTGGATTATGTATTATGTATGTATATTATGTACGTGCTCCATTTATATTTATTCAGCCTAGCTAGCAGCGTGTGGCAATGTTATTACCATATCCCACACGCTTAATTAATGTGCCTGGCGACGTATGGAAGCTGCTAATGTATCACTTGCCATACGTCGTCTATGGTAGTTGACCAGGACCTTAGCTAGGGAGCAGTGCTATCCACCTCTGTGTACATACTCTTATCCAGTAAACCGAACCTACAAAACTATACAGGTGTTTGTGTTCTCTCCTGTATATAGAACTTATTACCCAGAACATCTAACCATTCCTGTGAGTCTGAATTTATTTCATCAAACTAATTTCAATATGTCTACAGTATTTACAAAATGCATTGGATACAAAGACAAGAAAAAACAAGGAAACACTACAAGTGGAGGAGGAGAGACTTAAGAACTGGTCACTTACCACCTCATTCAGGACTGGTAGCAGTATAGAAGCTGTGGCAGTGTTAGAGGCTACTTCTGTTAGCATGGTAGTTGCAAATGTCGTCATCAACACGATGGTTGCACTGCTAAAATTTTCTAAACCCTTTAACGAGTCCCCCAGCACCTGTGACAGACCAGACTCCTTGGCACCTTCAGCCATGGCAAAGCCACCACCTAAAAGTATCACCAAACCCCAAGGCATCTTCTCCTCTACCACCTTCCATGTCAGGCAGGAATTATTATATGTGTGATCTGGCTCTGGCTCTGTGGGGAGATTGGCAGACTCATGGTAAACTAGTTATTTGTGTTGATTATTTTTTACTATGATTAAATATAAAATGTAAACATTAATTCTTTTTTTTTAATTTACCTCAAATTCGAAGATTGATCCTAAAATCTTGTATTATAACTGAGTCAGATCGAGCAACTTTGTATATAGTAGTGAACATGTCTAGAGGTCTTGACTCAATGCTCCATGGCCGCAAGTAGTACTGTACCTAAAACTGGAAGCTCAAAACTGAATAAATTTGAAAATTACCACAGCGGGTGGAGGAACACATTTCTGCAACTGTACCTTCTTGTCATGTGGACATCCGTCATAGCCCCAGTGTGTAGATGCAGGATAATCTAATTGCTGTATCACATTTACCGATAATCAGTTTTTAAACCTGTCACAATTTGGGCCTGGAGTCGCAATCTCTAGACTCGTTAGCTATACAGAGCTGCTCGAGCCTGATGAATCCTCTAAAGTCAGAATTCTTAAAGCCAAGTGCTGTGAGGGACAATTAATAAAGAACAAAAAATTTGAGTATACTGTACTAGAACGTAGTTAAGCCAAACCAGAACTTGATTACGACTAACAATTTGAAGTACAGTACAGTACTGTATGTCACAAACCATCATGCTGACTGAAGCACAGAAAGTTGAGTTTAGCTGGCATAGCAAACAGTAGAAAGGCTATTAGCATTGCTGGTGTTGCAGCACCTACTTTCCTGCAACAAACATGAGAACACCATAAATAGACTTATCCTTTTCAACAAAAGGTGTTGGTACAGTGAATTATCCTAATTTTTCTGCTTTGAATAAGTTAACCTATTTAGAATCTTTCAAGATTATTTTTTTTTTTGTCTTAACACAAGATTCAGGTTATCAAAATTCCAATTCCATAAAAAATACATTACCTATTGAGAAATGACACACACTAGGATTACAGCAACACTAAATTTTTAAGCAAAAACTTTTTCAAGAACAATAATTCTATCAGAATGGTCATGAGGCCAAACTCCCTTCAAATGAATACTGTCAACTCAGCACAGTTACCCAAATACAGTAAATCCTTTGCAGTGGTGAAGGACAACTGTACAATCATCCAACATCTAACAACATACAATTCCCTTAGAAGAGTTACTGTATTGTGGACATGAGTGCGATTGAGAATGGTCAATTTCCAATCGTACCAAATACAGTACTCTACTCGGTACAGTAAATGCTTCCGCTAAGAAAGTACACCAGATTAATTCAGTACATAAATTTTTCTAGATTCAAAGGGATTACAAATCTCATAACTCCCTTTTAACTGAAAACATTTTATTCCTTCTTTCCCAATGTGCTCTGGGAACAAGATGCGGTGGCTCTTGTCACACTGAGTTTATAATGGACTATACAGTAGCACTGTAAGCTGTATTTGCTTTTGATCATAAAAGGGGATTTCAGATTAAATGCCCAATTTTAATCAATCTGGTTCTCAATTCTACCATTCTTTTAACCAAAATGTAAAGTAATTTCTGAAAGAAACTAGAAACAGATTTTTGTCAACTTACACCCCAAAAGTATCCTTTATTAAATCTGACCATCCAGGGATAAACTCTGGAGCTCTGAAGAGCCAGAGTAATATTAGTATGATAAAGAGTGACAAGACCACAACCTCTTGGAAGGTCATGGGACCAAGTTCACGGTATTTTGACAACACAAGCTTCTTCACTGCAGCCTTCCGATCATTAGTTGGTTCCAGAACATTATTCTTCTTTTGACACCTGAGGAAAAAATCTGTTACTACTACAGGGTATGATAGTTAACATTCAATTTGGCTTTCCCATTAATGTTTAATTATAAAATATGGAGCATACAGTACTTCCATATGTAAACTAGAAAGTACAAATTTAAATGGTGTAATAATGAAACATGAATATAAGACACACTAATGATAATACTTAAATCACAACCATGTACTGTACTGCACACCTCAGTTTATACCCTTATATCATCCTGGAGTAACAGTGGTCTATACACTTGCTGAATCAGTGCTCCTGAATATAACAGTTGGCACAGTATCAGTATATGACTCTATGTGTGTTTAGAGGAGTAGGACTGGTGAATTGTGACAAACTCTGGGGTGTTTTGGGTTACCAGTGAGGTGAGGTGAGGTGAGGCTCTTCTGTCCTCATAGATGTGTTCAACTGAAATATTGCTTTAAGATGCATAAATATTGTGGGATAAAATTTTCAAACAAGTGAGAGAACAGGGAGGCAGTACAGTATGTGGGAAAGGTCACTATCATGTTATAAATTAAAATAGGTAAATAGGGTTTTATATTAACCTCCATCTGTAAGTTGACTCACCATAATGCTCCTGAGAAGTAGATCTGTAGCCATATCCAGGCAATAAAAACACAGATCAACATCCCGGGAACGTTGAACACCATCCACGACAGAAAGTTGAGGCCAGTGGGCTCGCTGTAGGAACTATTGGAGGAGGTTCATCAGTTAGCATCTCTCACAACTTTGGGGTAATGGGACAGAGGGGAAGTATCTGTTTAACTATAATCTTTGTGCTATAACTTTGTAAAATTTTAATATGGATGATAAAATATTTGTTATAATTATTAAGTATACATACATGATAACTACAGTAACTACATCAAGTACAAAACTTACAGGAAGAAACAATATTACCACAATTACATTTACTAATGGAACACTGTTAGACCTCCATGCACTGTACAGTATGTACAAATTATTATAATATATGTGAAGAAGACAGTTATGGGGTATTGTAAAGGGTCAAGTTAATCATAATTTCAAGTAAGATCGTACAAACAAATAAATTACAATGTTCACACACACACTGGCACCCACTCAACCTTGATATGTAAACAATTCACATACAACCCATCACACATGCATATGAAAGAACACATCACCCTGTCAGTATTCCACCACTCTGCCCTTGTCACCATTTTCACAACAACCTAACCATGCTTGGCAGCATTCTCACCACAAATACTGTACTAATAAATTCTCCCTCTCCACTAAGTGCATTTCCATACAAGCTTAGATAAAATAAGCAACATGCATTGGTAAGCATGCAAAGGCTGGTAAAGCAGATTTAAAGGAAGCATTTTGAAGAAATGGCAAAATTTTTGCATAATTTTTTTAACGAATCGCTTAGCCTTTATTTCTTGGTTTTTATATCGCTTTAACCATAAAGCTAACATATACCTATTACATAACCTTAGATTTAGAGAAGCAAACATAAGCTCATCATAAGTGGTGACCTATCTCTCGGAACTCAGAGATTTCCAGTAAAACTTTTGCAAGTGGTGTTTAGGTCAACACGTCTAAGGTTTCTTGTTTTTTCTTGAACTCACAGGCATGATCTTAGGTACGTTTACAGTAGATATTTACCATCAATATTTCACTTTATCCACTTGTCATTTTCCAGGAAGAATTCACTTCCTTATTCTTTACCAGGCCAAGCCAGTCAATGTTCCTTGCTTCCGCTAATATTCTTTGTAATTATCATTATAATATTTGAACCTTGCCATGCTCTTATTTGAATGATAATGGCATGTGATGGTTAGTGCCTGAGAGCTAAATGGTCTACACTGGTCGTCATCCCCTCCTAGTTAGTTAATATGAGTTCTAGTGGTTCAGGTGGCTGCTTACCTCTACAAGTCCCGGAAGTTGGTTCTTCTAACACGTTGATGCATAAAATAACCTCCCAGAGTTCCTACAAAAAATTTGGGGTTATTAAGGTCCTTTTGTGTACAGTACAGTACATGTATTAGCAGTGCTGAAATGATATCACCCAATACCAGGAGTTGGTTAGAGTTTACTGTTGTTGCACTGGTCATTAACTCTGAAACAGTGGATGTTTTACATTCCTTGCACTCCAGCTTTTGTGCATATGGGGGAAGATTAGAGAACCTCTACATATTAGTGATCTGTTCATACATCCCGTAATGAGTTTATTTTCACCAGTTTGTCTCTTCAAAGTCATCTTCCCCTTTGTGCTCTTAGCCCTTACTTGACTAGATCCAAGATTCTTTCTAGAAAAAATTTGTTCTGCAGAGTAAACCAAGGAAAGGCAAATTTATACATGCTAAACCTTTATGAAGTATACAGTGTATTAGTAAGAGAAACCATTTCCTAAAGCAGAACAACTGCAGTAGTGTAAGGTTAGTATGCAGGCAGCCTTCAGTGAGAAGGTCTCCAGTTAATAATACTTTAAGTCATATGATGACTCTTAATACACCAAAGTGGCTTTAAAAGTTATGATAAAGTGATAAGAATTATCCAGTTCTCCCTCACTGCTTACAGTAAGAGTTATTAAGCTTTTTGCTTTCATGCAAAAACAAAACTTAGTAACCTGGCAAGAACGCCCTTCACCACCAGATTGGGCCCAGTGCCTGTGAGTGAACCAGTGCCTCCCAGGTTGGCCGAGTAAGCAGTGGCCAAGAAGCACATGTCCCTGAGGGCACGGCACTCCTCGTTGGGAGGTATGGTGGTCAAGCCTGTGTGGCCTTCAGGCTTCTTATCCTCCTGATCAACCTTTGTATCCTTAATCACTTTTTCCAGTTTTCCATTCTTGCACTCGCTGCCAGGATGTACGCTGAGAAGTGTTACTGCAGTTAGTTTATTATTGACAAACTTGGGGACCTATTACTTCTGGAAGACCAAAAAATATATTTCCTGTAACAGTTAGTACCAGTACAATGAAATCTTCTGTTGAGCTACAATTACACTGGTAGTTTGGACCTGAATAATATATTCACCATTACTTAAAACTCCACAAATTAAAATGATACACTGTAACATGAGTAATTTTTCACAAACCCACCTTCTCTGTGTAAATATTACCCATGATACAACAAAATGACAATTAATACTCTGAAAAGAATCTTCAACTATATTTTTCCCTTTTACCTATTAAATCTGGTACATCAACACTCTTCTGCTGTTGTACAGCCACAACTCCTCACAGGTCTACTGATTTGAAAAATAAATCACTATGTTGACAGTACAGTACTTAAAACAATTTGTTACGTCCGTTTTAATGCTTAAACAAACTATGACAAAGTTTAGTAACTGCTGTAAAATTTAGTGAGAAATTATAATTTTCACTTACTTCCTGTCAGTGCTGGGAATAGCACTGCTAAAATTAGAGGCACTAACAATATTCAGTGCAGTACTAGTGATACTACTATTTTTTAACATTGTTTATGAAACAGGTAGCAGCACAAAGTTAAATCTGCAGGAAAAAAGTTATCATTGAAACGGCTACAACACTTTACAGATACGCAAGGTGGGGGACTTTACCACAGCTCAAGATATTTTCACCACTCAACACACTTTTAATTTGAATATTATGAAACACTTTTGACTATGGGTATTAATTGAGAGTAGTATTTGCACTAATTCAATGGAATACTCTGGTAGAAGTAAATAACAAAGGTCTTCGAGTTTAAGTTACGTCCCACATCCTCATACAATTACTGTATCTTTAAACCGTGTTACTAACCTTATGATCGCACCTTAGTTATTGTTAAAAGTAGCCTTAAATATCTATCGTAGGTTAATATTAATGAGATAACCGCCGACACGTTATTTCTTTTGATGTTGTTTTTTCTTACTATATTTTCATCAGTGAATTCTGATATGATATTCATTTCTTGGGCAAATCCTTCGTTTCATAGATAATTAGGTGCCAAGGCGCCCACGGCAGGTGTAAAGTTATGCCACGTTAGGTTAGGTTAAAATTATAAATAACCACTTTTTACCTTACAGTAGTTGCCCAAACTATGTGCCCACTGCAAAACAGTGAAATAGTGGCGTTATTAAACCAATTTTCTATGAAAACTCGCCGACGGGTATATCGTCAATAATTGCAGCATCTTTAAGACCATTAAACAATGGAGTATGCTTCTGATTTTTATCTTCGATCCAAATACTTTAATGTCTCTCCATGTCTTCCATAATCACACTCTTGCTTTCCCACTTAGAGGAGTTGTATATTAGCACTTTCTTTGATTATTTCTTCATTCTTACGAATGACTTTCACTGTAGATTCCACCATCCCAAAAGACCGTGAAATATCCACTGACCTCTCACCTTTTTCATATCATTTCAACACATCTAGTTTTTCGGTTTAGCTTATATACACTTTCTCTCAGCTCTTGCGCTAGCACTTGCTCATTTTGAATAGAGGCACAAAAATGCCGTAATAAACATCTGAGAAAGTCTTCATCCTGATCCGGTACAGTAACATGTAAACGAAAAGTCCGCCAAACAGCGAAATGTTTTGTTTATGTAACAAGGAATATAGAGGAAGGACCTTTTACTCCCACATGTAAGAAGAGATGCCCTGGAGTATGTCGCACATATCGTAGATGGCGTTGATTCCACTGAGTCTTTGAGTCTTTTGCTGCATGTTTTATAAATTGGTCCGTGCGGAAAGTTGTTTTTTTAATGATAGCTGTGCAACACGTACGCACAGTACGTTATTAATTGTGAAAATTTTATTGTAATTGTTATTATTATATTTTCGTCGTAAATACGACTAAATTAACAATGGAAATTGAATTAGGTCCTAAATTAATTTTAAATATGAGTCGTCGTAATTCTAAAATAAAATGATCTCTACACAACTGAAGAAATTTAACTATTAAAGATATACTACAGGTAATTTATAACACTGTACTATATTTTGTTGTGCATTTTCCTATGAACTTTGAGTCATTAATTTATGCTTCAAACATACATTAAATTAAGCAGATAATCTAATAGATGAAGTAAAGTTTGTAAATTTACCTGGAGACCGGTTCACTATTGTTGACCAGCTCCAACTGATTCTGATGAGAAGGATATACACTTAGGTCCATACCATCTGTGCCAGTCTCCCCTCCATCATGGGTCTGTGGATGTTAGGACAATACAGTAGTGATGAATAGTGAGGCCACTAGTACAATATCCAGGATTTGGTGGCCGTAAAGAATAACAGATATAGCCTGGTCAGATGGATAACATTATGTGGATTATGTTTCATATAACAGATAATCAAGCATGCTTATATAATATACTCGGTGACTTACCTAGCTTTTCCTAGGTAGATGGACAGGAGATAGTACAAAACCATCCATGGCCTAGGTCAGCTGACGGATATGCATAAGGCATACATGTATAGTACTGAATACACACACATGCACAAGTACAATCACAAAGTGAACATACCTTTTACTTTATCCTCTTCACCACTGATCGGCATGTTAGTTGCTCAATATTTACTGTAATGTCTAAAAGTTTGATAATTATTCATTAAACAGGGTGTAGTCAAGTGACCCGTTTATGGCTAGACTACAGAGGTTCCGATGCAGTCTGGAGTCAGGAACATGGCCATAGTGAAAGTGGGTCCCGTGGGCATGACTGCCTGTTAGGGACAGTGTGGATACAGCACACTATATACTAAGTCTTCGGTACACAAGAACAGCGGGGAGATATGATAGAAGTATTTAAGTGGGTGAAAGGAATCAATAAAGGGGATATAGATAAAGTTCTTATAATATCCGAGCAGGATAGGACTCGGAGCAACGGATTTAAGTTGGATAAGTTTAGGTTTAGGAGGGAGATACGAAGGAACTGGTTCACAAATAGAGTGGTGGAGTAGTGGAACAAGCTTAGCAACTTTGTAGTGAGTGCTGGAACGCTGGAAAGTTTCAAAAGGAGACTGGATAGATTCATGGATGATAGAGAGTGGTAGTAACTCTCGACAGGAGCTGCCATGCACAGGCCAACCGGCCTATTGTAGACTCCTTATTTTCTTATGTTCTTATGTTCTTATGTGGTTGGTAGCTACTGTCGACACCTTCACTTCCCCAAGCTGTAAACTTAGGTACCGAGGAGGTGACCACTGTATCCACTGGACCGCTGCGCTCCTACCCCAGTAGAGTACTTGCCAACAATGCATAACAGATGCGAAGAGGATAAATAAATATTCTTCCTTTCTTACCATGCACAACTCCTTCAAAATGGCATCCACTATAGGAACCATCATAGCTGTGGTGGCTATGTTGGAGATCCACATAGACAAAAACATTGTAGTCAGCATGAATCCTGCCATTAACCTGCGTGGAGACTGACCTGAAAGATGGTGAAAATTATCATTCATGATTATGGAATGAATCTTATTTGAATATATTTATTTTTCATTTTACAATTACCCACTTATAACTTTACTAAATTAAGGTATATATAGTAATTGGTAACTCAAGGGACTAACAATGTCTTTTGGGTGTCACACACCAACTAGTCGCAATAGAATTTAATCGACAATTTTTTTTTTTTTTTTTACAGGGAATAGCCCACCCGGGCACAGGTCACTGACCCACATCAGGGCCTGGGGGGCCAAAATATGATAATGATGATAATAATGATAATAATAATAATAATAATAATAATAATAATAATAATAATAATAATAATAATAATAATAAAAATAAAAATAATAATAATAATAATAACTATTACTATTATTATTATTATTATTATTATTATTATTATTATTATTATTATTATTATTATTATAATTAAAAAAATAATAACAAAATACCTGTACTAAAATAAAAATAATATATTAAAAATAATAATAATAACCATAAATGAATACAAAAATGAGAAAAAATAAATCAAGAATGAGAAGCGATATACATTGCAGACGATAGTAATCTCTATGCCAGCAACTCAGACCTCCATTCCTTGATGAGAACTATGAACACTGAATCGACTAAAGTCGGGACCTGGGTAATACGTAATAAACTGACCTTAAACCTTGAGAAAACCCACTACACGATCTTTCACAGTAGAAAAAACTTACCTCCATGGAGACTTGAACCCCCTGTACCTTGGTAATATAGTCCTCAAACGCGAACAAAATACTAAATTCCTCGGAGTTATTGTTGATGAGAAACTTAACTGGAGAAACCACATACAAGCCATTCACAGTAAAATCAATAAACAGTGCGGTATCATGTATCACACTCGACAGTCACTCACTCTCACAGCAATGAAAGAAATCTATCATGATCTTGTTTACCAACACCTGATACACTGTCACACACTATGGGGGGCCTCTGGCTCTTCAAAAACACAATATCTGGTTACTGCACAAAAGAGAGTTGTACGTACAATGACCTACTTGAAAAAACAGATCACACAAACGAAAAATTTGCTATATTGATTTTTTTTAAATTCGAGGATATAAACACTTACTGCTGTGCCCTCTTTGTTTACAAATCTATCAATCACTTGCTTGACAATAATTACTTCCAGTTCCGGAATAATCAGAGACACAACTTAAAGCACCCCCATGCGCTCCTCTCAGTCCCAGACCGCCATAAAATATCATGGTGTGAAGGTGTGGAACAACTTACCCCCACACATCCGAGCAAAGACTACGCTCCCTTCCTTTAAATCATCTCTAAAAAAATATCTATTGTCGAAGTATTAATATTTCTTGTAACACTTACTATATTTACAGTACCTGCTTTTATTGTACCATCAAATCCGTTTTATCGGAAATTATCATGTAAATAAATAAGTAATTACCATTGCAATAAACATAATTGCCAACTAGACATAATCCTGAAAGATCTGTCCTCTTGTTCAACCTTATTACTGTACAACCCATGTTGTACTGCTCCCCCATTATACTTATGTTTTTAAATTCCACTCTAATTTATATGTATATGTGTATGTGTATGTGTGTGTATATATACGTATATATATATATATATATATATATATATATATATATATATATATATATATATATATATATATATATATATATATATATATATATATATATGTGTGTGTGTGTGTGTATATATATGTATATGTATTGTATGTGTATATGCATGTATAAATAAATAAATAAAAATAATAAATAATAAAATAAATAAATATTGAAGTGATAACCGTGGTAACATTATGAGATGTATTTATTACTACCATGCTATTGTACTATTCCAGATGTTACTAAATGTTACATAATACTTCCTTGAGATAAATGTATAGTATATATCAGGTGCCTCAAAGAGAGCTCAGGTTCTCAACTGGCTCAGCCATGTTAATATTGTTATTAATATTTTTTTTAAGGGGATTAGCCCACCCGGGCACAGGTCACTGACCCGGGGCCCGGGGGGCGAAAATATAATAATAATAATAATAATAATAATTCAAAGTAAATAATATTTATAATACAAAGTAAAATAAAATATTAATGGTAATAATAATAATAACAACACTGTGATAATAATAATAATAATAATTACAAAGAAATACAAGAATGAAAAAAAATCAACAGTGAGAAACGCTATATGTATGTTGTGTTGTCATGTAATAGAAACAATTGAGGCCCTACAATTGTGTGTAAATGGGGCAGAAAGTCAGATCAGCAACCTGGGACTTGGTCACAATTTTTGTGATGCCATATGGCAGCAGGGTCTACCATTAGACAACACATTATGCTTCCAATATCTTCCCAGGCGGTAGTACCTTCCTGTTCGGTAGCTGCCTGCTACCTACAAGAGGATTAACCACAAAACCACCAGAAAATTGCAAGACGTGTTACTGACAGTTAAGGCATTATGTTCATATAGAATCAATGTGTTTTGAGACACCCGACATATCTAAAAGGAATTTTGACTTAAATGTTATTTACAATTTGAATGTTTTAGGCACACTTGTACCCTTGAGTACTCCGTTAAAGTTTGCCCATCAAATTCTCCGGAAATTTACTTACCAACTAATAGAATAACTCTGAGAGCAATGCGCTTGTGCAGGTTACAATGCTCGACAGCGATGGCGACTGTTAAACCACCCAGGAACATCATGTTAGTGTCCTTTAGGTAATGGATGCAGACGGAACCGGTGGAAAGAATTCCTAGCAGAGGGAAGGCGAACACTGGGATGAGCGCCGTAACAGCCAGTGGCAGCGCCTCCGTTATCCAGTACACTGCCATAATAGCGATCACGTACCCACATCTTGCTGCCTGAAACACAACACCTCATGAGCATATTTTGGTACTGTCATATCTTCACTTAAGTTCAGTATTATCAAAGGAAATCACCTATTTTACAAGTCAGTTACCCTTTAACAAGAGACAAATTTTATCGGTTTTATTTCAGGTTGACCTACACATATAGCTGCCATACCCACACAACTACTGTATGTTACCCAAGAACTCGGGAGGTGTGACCTGTCTACTGTTTAGACACTAAGGTAACATTACGAGTTACAGTAACACAGAACTTGTACAGTTTTACTTCTTTGTGATGTACTGTTCATGGAAAATCAGCTCATCATTATGACTAAGTTGATCACAGATTGTTTTGTTCATCTTAAATAAACACGTAGTTGAAAGGTGTCATACCACATGGACACTCCCATCTGGACGACCATCTGTTGTATGTAATTTTTGCTATCCCACTTAGACAATTAGGTTGAGTTGGATTAGGTTAACTCGCCACTTTCCAAAATATCTTCATAACTCAAGGAAAATTTAAGTCACAACAGCCAGCCCTTACGAGGGACTGAAGGTAAAATGTGCCGCAATTCCAATAGCTCACAATCTGACAAATAAAACTGTAACAAATTATTATGCTATATTTTTGGTATCATCATCAAGTCCACAGAAAGAGGATTGTAAGTGAACATTTAGATTAGTGGCTCTTCTATCCAACTGTTAGATAGGGTGGAATCAAAGGCATTTCGTCTTATTAACTCTCCTCCTTTAATTGATATAATCTGTCGTCCCCTTCTCCTCGCCGCAATGTTGCTTCGCTCTCTCTCATTTACAGGTACTTCAACGTGCAATGTTCAGTGGATTTGGCATCCTGTGTACCGCCGGCAAGGCCGTGGGCTCCTAACACTCGTCTTGCCCGCGATGCCCACCGTTTCTGTGTGGATGTCGGTCACGCTAGATTCTAGAATAACCCGTTATAGTACTTCCTTCTTTTCTCACACAGCCAAACTGTGGAATGCTTTGCCGTTACCCCTAGTGGGGCGGGCATCTGTCAGCTCTAGGTATGAAAACTCGACTGAATAATGTCCTCTGAGGTGTTTATAAACTTCTATTAATCACACGTTGCCCGCCTAAAGTATGAGTTAGGCAACTGCATACGTTCAAATCTCTCGGGATAACTAAGGTTCCGTAGTGTGAAGGATGTTTTCAATCACATGTACTCCAAACGGGAAAAGCACCTCGCTTTTGAAGAGCGTTATGAGGGATTGAGCATCTAGGTATCTGAACACCCTTCTTATAAGACCCACTAGCTTATGTTCACGATTCACCTTCTCAAAATGGTCCGAGAATTTCAGTTTTTTGTCGACATGCACAATGCACACCCAGACACTTTTCACACTTGGTCTCCGTAAATGCATCCTCTTGCATTTCGTGACACTAATTCTTAACAACTATTCCTTTGACCACTCTTGGATTTGACAGAGATCTTTCTGCAGCGCTTCTCAGTCCGTTTGGTTCTTAATCTCCCTGAATAACAAATGGTCATATCAGCGGTAAAAAAAAAATGTCTGATGGGTCACAGGTTGCCCACCACTGCTCTCGGATCATTTATTAGTCCTGTTCTAGTTTACACAGTAGGTCAACTTACCGTTATATTCCAGGCTAAAGGGATGAAACTGAATATGAATGGCGTGAGCACCACCACCACGGTCCTCCAATAACGTTGCATTGCTGGCAAAATTATCTGCATGATCAATCACTGGCTGCCCTTCCTTACTGCCTCAATTTGTAGGACGTCAAATCTGGAAGTTTTTATTAAATTATTTATTTTATAGTGTACTCAAGATATATGTTGTTGCAATGTTTATCTTTTTTTAATCAAGAACTAGTATATTTTGGTAGGTGCAAGTGGTGAGAAAGTCGCCGTAATTTGGTGACCAAAGACCTAGAACCATTAATGCGTAAAAAAACCCGCTAATATTTGGATCTTGACTGTTGCAAGTTTTGGTGGACAATTTTGGTCTCATTGTGCTTAATATTTGATGCTTAATGCAATGGAGATAGTCTTTTTTATGGAAACACTAAAATAATTGCGTTTTTTGTTCTTCAAGTTCCGAGTTTAGACGTTTCTGTCAGCAGCGGAGAAAGTTATCGACAGAAGATGGTATTGTGGGGTATGGGATGTTTGGGTTTACACTCAGGATGGGATGGAGAAAGGAAACTCACAATGTGCTCTCTGTATACATATTGTATTGGATGTACAGTGCAGCTTGGTGCTGGGAAGTGGCAGCGTGGTTACAAGCGTGATATAGAGAGAGCTGGTTGGTGAGGATGCTCAGAGGACCAGCTTGTGGGTCGCCATGCTCGCCAGCGGGAGCGAGGGCCGCCAGGCAGCGGCGGTGGTGGTGGTGTTGCTTGCTGGTTGGTGTAGGTAGAAAGAGAGAGATCATCACGAGGTCAGGTCTTAAATAGCGGGGGGTAGGCGTGGCTTAGTAGTTGACCTCCGTGATGTATGGCGGCGCTGGTTGACCCAGACCACGAGGCATACACTGGGGAATTCGCGGGGTCGGTTACGCAGCGACAAACAGCGTTTGTAGGGGAGAAATCCACTACAATACTCCCTCCTTCCCTCCAGGCGGTGTAGGAGACTTGTTGTCTGCAGGGTTGCATGACACATGTGAGGCAGAACAGGCGGTGCATGCCTCATGTGAAACATAACGGCGATGGCGTGGATGAGCTGGCCGCTAGTGGAGGCAACTGTCTAGATACATAAGATCTGTGGGAGAAGAGAGGAGAAAGAGGGTTGTGGAGACGATGAATGTTGTGCTTCCCTCACGGCAGGTACAGAGTCGTCAGATGCGCCTGCTGGGGTGTGTGGGCCTGGGTCAGGAGCAGGGGCTGCGTCAGCAGAAGCGGATGAGGGCTCGTGACAGCAGCAGCGTGCAGGACAGTAGCAGGGAGTACCTGAGGGAGAAAAGAGGGGTGTGTGGGTCCGCACTCAGGCGCATGGGCCGCGTCGGGAGCAGGGGCTGCATCAGGAGCGGCAGGGGGTACTGCTGGGCCGGGAGTGGCGTCTGAGGCAGGACGGGTGTGCTGGGGTCGGTAGGACGTGGTGCTTGGGGCAGGAAGAGGAGCGGCTGTCTGCTTAGAGTAGCAGAGCTGCTCTAGGGTGTCTAACCTGCGGTGTAGAGACAGTAGCTGTAGAGCCGATGAGAGCTGCCTCTGTGTGGATGGGAGCGTGATAGGTTTCTCCTCCATCCTGTGTGAGTGCGTCACTCCGGGGTCACCATTTGTGGGGTTATGAGATATTTGGGTTCACACTCAGGATGGGATGGAGAAAGGAAACTCACAATGTGCTCTCTGTATACATGTTGTATTGGATGTACAATGCAGCTTGGTGCTGGGAAGTGGCAGCGTGGTTACAAGTGTGATGTAGAGAGAGCTGGTTGGTGAGGATGCTCAGAGGAGGACAGCTTGTGGGTCGCCATGCTCTCCGGCGGGAGCGAGGACCGCCAGGCAGGCGGAGGAGGAGGAGGTGTTGCTGGCTGGTTGGTGTAGGTAGAAAGAGGCAGGTCACCACGAGGTCAGGTCTTAAATAGCGGGGGTTAGGCGTGGCTTAGTAGTTGACCTCCGTGATGTATGGCGGCGCTGGTTGACCCAGACCACGAGGCATACACTGGGGAATTCGTGGGGTCGGCTACGCAGCGACAAACAGCGTTTGTAGGGGAGAAATCCACTACAGTATCGTCCCAATACCTGTGAATTCTTGATCATTCTCCGCACCAGCCACTCCGTGACAACACGTTAATAAGGTTAGCTTAGGTTAAGTCATGATTTGTTGTGCTTTTGACTAGTGATTCTCAACTTAGAAGTTGAAAAAAACATTTTTTTTGCGTCCCCCCCCAAAATTGTCTACCAAAACTAGCAAGTCAAGATCCAAATACTTACCAAAACGATCCTTAACAAATACTTCTGGATGGCACGAATAAGAAGTATGTTTGAAGAGTAAATTTAAAATTTACACGCCCATAAAGATACAAAGATTTTTGCTTTTGTCTTGTATCATTAAAAAAGTAGAGTACCTGCAATACATGTCACGATGAACACGGTATTCCCATACGGGTTAAATTCTACAACAATATTGTAGTTTATTTTCTGCATCGTAATCTTGGGTGTAGGAAAAAATTAGGTGGGTTAGGCAAGGATACACCATTTTCCTTTGTACCCGGTGAATAGATGATATTTAATTTTTCTCCTAACAATGAGTATTTAGGTCACTTGACTGTGAACAAACATTAAAGTTAGTTATGCGAATGTAGTTCGTTCATTACAGAAATAAAAAAAAATAGCTCCTACATTCTCTTGTGTGGGTCCGTGACTACTATAAAAGCGTAGATATAGTTAACAACTTAGATCATCCTAACTCTCCATCATTGACAATTTACTTTGAGAGTTGCTGACGTCCCATGGCGACAAGTTGCCTGCGAATGAAAATTTTTAGTGACAAAAATCAACACAGAATAAAGACGAAAGCTAAGGTACTCCGTTGTTTCCATTTTCCCGTGTGATTTTATCAAGATTTATCTTATCCACGTTTTCATTGTGGATTTACATGAAATATATATATATATATATATATATATATATATATATATATATATATATATATATATATATATATATATATATATATATATCGTACATTAGATTTGATGTACTTGCACATTTAGATTAATACATACAGGTATCGAGATGTGACGCTATTGGACCGTGAGCACCACTGCTGGACATACTTATATACTCATATTCAATACTTAACCCATTTTAATTATTCAATTGATTATAAGAACCTTTTAAAGAAATGAAGGCCGTTTTTCATTTCTCTAAACACGCCTATGATCTGGCATGATAGACACATTTTTTTCATGTGTCAAAAAATTACATTACAGGTGCCATAAACTGTCCGATCACCGCTGCGTTGCAGTCACTGTCACAACTGTATCCAATTAAAAACCCATTCAAGAAAATACTGGTTGAGCTTATCTCACCGTTTCATAAGGAATAGACTAACCATAATTTTGGGCTCAATTATCAACTTATTCTAGATTGAGCAGTCACGACATCTGACTCTACCACACCATCAGCGAAGTAAATATACCTGCTTCCTTTTTATTCCTCTGCTTTCTTAAACTGAAAAACGAATGCAGATAAATAAAATTGTACAGTATTGTTATTACAATCATGTTGATATGTAAATAATTCGCTGAAGGACAATAATAGAGCATATAGGGAGGTATGATAAACTTTTTTTCCGTAACTGTTCCGTAATTATATACTTTTTTTTGCAACTTGAGCAATATACGTAAAACCCTTAAACGCCCAACCATGTCGTCTCGCTCAAACAAGTGATAAGACAGTACGGTACAGTACGGTAAACTGTGTCCCTCTGGCTCTATATCACTTTTTAGATACAAACTAAATACTAAATTAGTGGTACTCCTTTTCTTAAGTCATAATGTGCAAATGCTATAAATATTTCCATATCTAGCACAAGTTGAAACAAAATTGTAGGGTAAGGCTGACGCACCCGCTTTCCTCTTCACTCCACCAAGGCCGCAGCCAGACTGCGTTATTGAGTTACTCAACAACTCAGTCTGGCTGTAGAAGTTTAGCAAGTTGACAGATTCGTTCACTCAACTTCTTAGTTGTCTGAAACCAGACAACTGGTCTCTTACGCACTGTTGGCAAGTACTGGCTCCTGAGTGTAATTGAACCTGCTCCAGTGCTTATGAAGTCTGGTCAGTGATGCCAAAGTGCGGAAATTTCGTCTGCTACACGGTAATATGACTCTACGAGTAGGTGTCCCGTTATTTCATGCGGATATGGCGACCGCATACCACAGCAATGCGGAAATATTACCGACTGATTTAATTATATAATATTCCCAATTTTACTTTAAAATTAATTAATACCACAATAGCTATCGAAGTATGATCGGCGCCCTCAGAACTTAAATACTGAACGTGTAAAAGTAGTAATAAAATTCTGTATATGTTTAACTCTTTCCCAGGAAAATCCTTAGTCAGACTCAACATACAAGAAACTAAAAGGTAAGTTATAAGCAACATGTACATGTATTGGTTTTCATTGTCAAAATAATGTACAGTATATATATTGAATATAATTGTTCATTATATCCCCTCCCCTCTCTTTCTCTTTTCCTCTGTTTCTCTGCCTTGCTTTCTCTGTTTCTCCCTCTCTCCCTCAGTTCAGGGCTGCGTGGCTACACTGAGGAATTCAAGTTTTGGCTCAAGAGGGTCGAGGGCAACCCCAATAGAGCGTACTGCCGTTTATGCCGTGCAGATTTGTCTGCCGAAATATCAGCTCTGAAACGGCATAAAATCTCGCATATGCACAACAGAAATGTTGAGAGGATGGAAACACTGGACCAGGAAACGGACTCTCCTGAGGTTGGTGACGCATGGTAGGCAGAGCTGAAATTAAACTTGCGACCCAAGATGATTTTTATAGACACGACCGTCTAAATAGACATGACATAAACTCAATTGACCCCAACACAATAGAGGACCACCTACTAGATGACCAACTATATCTTGAGGCTGGTGTGCATATACTACTTCACACATCTGAATTTGCAGGCAATAAAGACCTACTGAAAGATGTCAGATCAAGAAGTCGATTATTCCCAGACCAGCCTGTCAACAAATGAAGACCAGATTTCCTTTCGATAATAGGTTATTGTAGCTTTGTACAGAGCTATCACTTAGAAAGTGCCTGAGCAACAATGCCTTGATGGTAACCCCATCTCTCGTAAGTTTAGCCATGGAAGTACCGCGAATTTATAATGGGGATCACCAGGCACTTGATGATGAATGGCGGCATTTGCATAACATATTTCTCCTAGATGATATCAAACAAACAAACAACACCGAAATATTTTTCATAGGATTACGTAAACTGAAAAATGAGGATGATGAACCAGCATTTTCCGTATTGCCACAATTTGCCCTTGATCTGCTGGCCCTTCCAATGCAGACGTGGAGAGGATTATTTTCAAAGGCGGGTCTCGTTAAAACTAAGCAAAGAAAGAAACTACAAAATTCAACATAAGCAGTAAAAGCCAGAGGGGAATGTGTGAAATTTCAACCTCCGCAGGATATGATAAGATCTGTGAAACAGCGCGGTTTGATTGATAATGACAAATAATTAATATTTTTACAGTATAGATTTATTTTCAGCTGTACATATGTATTATTATATATCTGATATCATGAACTATGTCATTTGTATTTGTAATGTTCATCAAGGCTGTACGTTTCATGCATTAAAATAATAAATCATAATAATGTGTATGCAACTTGTTTTATCCTACTACTATACCAAACTCAAATTGAAATAGTTACCTAAGGAAACCCATTTCTTCTAATCACTTCTGATTATAAAGAAAACGTGCAGTAATGGAGTGTGCGGTATTTTTGGCAACGCTGAGTCTAGTCTTGAAAGAGCTCACAACACTCTCTGGTTGATTGTTCCAAGAGTTCACAATTCTCAATCCGAAATAGTTACCCCTCACAGTTTTCTGGACTTGCGGCTTCTTCAACCTTGAGCTGTGACCCCTTGTGGGGTGAGCGTTCGCCAGCTCCAGAAACTCAGGGTGATCTGTTTTTTGTACGTGTGCTGATGCATACGGCACACGGGTGATGGTGACGCCCACTCATGGTTGAATGTCCGCCTTCGTGTAAACAAACAAACAACGTATAGACGGCCCGCGCCTTGCACACTAGCACCATCTGTTGATCCCGCGGCTTTTGCCTTGCTTTCCCGTCTTTCTTATATAGTCTTTGGTCTGAGACAGACACACTACAAGAACTATGATTATGACTTGAGCCGGAACCATACCCACTGATTGAGGTAAATTGTTTAATAGAATTAGTGTTTAACCATTAATATGGTCGTTTTCTTTAATTCTCACCACTTTATTAGTTTACTAGCCGTTCGGGTTCTCCAGGTTTATATTATTACAAACCTTATCTACTAATGGCCACTTACCCACTAGCCTGGCCAGCGGCCAGTGTAGGATCCCTCCATTTTGTTGATAAGTTTGTCTAGGGGTATACAATAATTTAATAAACGTATAATCAAGATATAAATAAATTCTGCACGTACATATGATATGCTTTACAACTAAAATAATCAGTCGGGAAGTGGAGGCGATCGAGCCAGCCACGCTGTAACCTTTTGTACTGATAAAGGCTTCGTCTACTCTTGTGTGCTGTATCCATTTTTACCTTACAGGTTTATCATTTTGTTCAAAAGATTATAACCAGTTGTAAATTGCCTATAATGTTTTTCTCAGATGGGACTCCTCTGGATGAAACTTTAAACGCTTAAGGTGTTCAATTACAACACCATGATCACCGTCGCCATATTTATGAGCCAACAAAATAAAGTCTTTTTATATTATTTATGGATGTATGAGGAAGCATTAAGTACTTAGCAATTTGTGAAAAAAAAAGTTTTACAAAATTAATAGAATCCGACGGAACTATTCAGATGCATTTTGCTATGGTTGAGGTAGGGACAGCGAGAGGGTCCTGGGTGTCTTTCTAGGAAGTGAGAAAAGTCTAAGCATAATTTCGTCGACAAATTGGTCATCTCTGTGTCCTATACTATGTTAGCTATTTACATGTGTTCCCAGTGACGTGGAATAGGCATCTTGCGATTTACGAATCTAGTAAATCGAGGCCAAAGACAACCAAGTCATGATCAGATTACATTACCAAAATGTAATTGAAGGACAGGCGAAAACCTCTTAATACAGTGACGATGTTGAACTTTGATCCACACAATCATTCAGTGACTTCGTAGTTGTACCCACACATCTGCTACACGTTTCTGAAAATAAGGTTGACTCAGCATTGGTCATAGGCTGCATTACTGTACTCACAAAAATCAATTTCCAGTCAGGTCCTAATGGTGTTTTTAAGGATACTGGTGGAAGCTATGCTGTTACTTTCATGATAACATTGGTGGATGGTATAATGTAAGTGTTATTGAATGTAGTTAATGTTTTGGACTTGTAGAAATTATCTCTTAAAACATTACAATACAGTATAGGCTCCTGAGTTGGGATAATTTCCTTGACCGATCAATGACTATATACTGCACTGTATTAGTGGATAGGGCATCACTCTCTAAAAAGGTTAATGGTAAAATAATGCCTTTGGGAATTCGTTTTTAATTTTATATAGTGATCTAACATTAAGGAGGATCAGTGAAATATCTTTATTTAAAAATTTTATTTTCATCACAATCATGAAGATCATTATACATTATATCACTTTTCATTACTTAGTAACTAATTCATAAGAAGGCACATCCATGTCTTCGGTAGGCATAAATTTCTGGTAACTGAATAGTCTAACTTATTGACGATATTTAAATACAGTATATATTTGAGAGCATCTCTGGACATGTGCCATGTAACTGGCCTCAGTGACAAAGTACATCACCTTTCTCAGGTAGTGTCACATTAAAATTCGAAGTTGTATGAATTTATTTGCATCCTAGAATTACAGCTGAATTATCCGTACTTCTGATGATACTAAATTGACTAAAGTGAATAAAGGAATAAAAAAAGTGGGGGGGGGTCCAAGTTGTGGGTGGGGAAACATGTCGAGAGCAGTGCGCCCACCCAGCTGGGGGGTGGACGCTGTAAGCACCCCCAAGAAACTTTGAAGTCTGAAGTCAGTAGTTAATAATTTTTACTATATAAAAACGCCTGAGTACAATATTGCATTTTCTGAGGAAATGGAGGGGTCCGGGCCCCCAGGACACCCCTCTGGATCCGCCCCTGGCATCTCATCTTATATGTCTGGGGTCAATCCCCAGCAAAGGACTGATGTGAGAAGGGTTTATCCAGTGTGAATCTAACTGTACCAAACATGGCAGGTTTTCTCCAGATACTGTACTCTGGTTTCCTCCTGTACTAACACTGGGCTGTCAATAGTCACACGTAAAATTTCGGAGCATATCGACCCTCCACCTGCACAGATAGTTGTTTTAGCTACTGTACATCCAACCTCTCCATCAAATTTGTCACATTGGGACACAAGAGATCACTCCAGACCACGACTCCTGTCTTGTCACGATGAAGCATTTCCCATTTAACCACAATCACACTTGCTTCCTTCACTAATCACTGGCCGGCCTTTCATCCAAGTGTATAGGTTGGAAATTGTTCTTGGATCAACATATATGTATTATTTTTCTTATTATATATATATTGTACAGGTATCATTACGTGTTTTTAAATTTAGATTATTTTTCAATTAGTTCTGTATAGGACGGGACTGGAGGGTAAGAAAAGCTTTCAATCTTCTTAGCTGGTTTGTCATCATCTATTTATTTCCCAAGATCGTAGACATTATTCCGGAGTCTGTTCCACGAACTCTCGTAGCCCCAGATGTTAGAATGAATTCTCACCTGTAGCCTCACCTGGTCATCATAGTGCATACTTGGGTACAGTTTAAGTCCTGTGATTTTCTCCACATCCTGTACCTTGGCACTAAATTCTTGGGCATATCTTGCAGGATTCTATTGGGTGAAACGGAAGAAGCTTTATATTTGTAGAGCAAGTATTGTAGTGGAAATGTGTTTACAGTATAGTACAGGGTATGTGAAAACAGCCTTATAATGAAATGCTAAGGTCCATAACATTTAATATATATATATATATATATATATATATATATATATATATATATATATATATATATATATATATATATATATATATATATATATATATATATATATATATATATATATACGTATTAGTAATTTATTGTTAAGTATTAAAATGGATACTTATTGCCAAAATTCTTTTAATTTTATTTTATACTCTTTGCCACTTGTCATCTTAATAATTCACTAATTCTCTGCTGCACCTTATATGGGTACTGGGCATACACAAGCTCTTGAATATACCTGGGCATGTTATCTGGTTGGTCAATAATGGACTTACAGGAGCTCACACATCATGCTGTAACAACAGTTGTTAAATATGCGCCGTGGATTATCTGTAGTTCAAACTCAGCAACTGTAAAAAATTTAGTCTCTGTTGATAAATGAGGTGTCTGAGTGCTTGCACCTATTTGGTAATTCTTTTTTGGACGTTCTCAATCAATTTACAGTCTTGGAGATCAAACACGATTGTGGTACTCCAAGTGAGGTAACATTATACCTCTGAAAATCCTAAGCATATACCTGTACTGTATAAGATCTTTGTATTCTTCCAAAGAGTTTATTTGCAATGTTCATATCACAATTATTTATAATGTTCAGTTTATTGCCAATAAAGGGCCACAACTCCCTGAGGTAATCAAAGAGTACCCTTCTACCTGTAATATGTGAACAGAAAAAAGTCCTACAGTAAAAGGGGCGATTGTCTAACGAGCAAGGCAGTTTCAGTGGGTCAAGACTAACTACCCCCAGTTAGGGCATCATTCAATTTCCTGGTGAGTAATCCCAGTCTATTTAATCAGTTTGCTTAATACTGGCCTGTTGGGAGTCATAAAATGAGGTTTTAGGATCACCCTTCCAATATTGGTAAACAAGGCTCCATGGTTGTAGGAATAGTATTTTTCTCTCCACCATAGTGAGGATGCACCAAGAGAGAGAAGGGTTTCCTTGATGGAACATTACTGTACTTACATATGAGGATGAACTTTGAAGGGTAGCTTAAAAAATATATATACAGCGTAATGGCGAAGTATCTGTAGTGCCTATTTGACTTGTATGAAAAACAGCACGATATTGTCTATAACACTTCAAATAACTCTGAACAGAAAGAAAATAACTTACTAAGCAGTTGGTGATGGAGAGATACTGTGGGTAGACAAAGGCAAGAGCGTCAACTTGAGTGTGAGGACAGTCTGCCATGTGGTTCACCAAAACTAAACAGCGACTCACTACAAGGAACATGTGTGTTGGCACCACCAATCCTCCACTTTGGCTGAAATTTAAAAAGTAATGAGATAAATGGTGAGCATAAACATAAAACTGTAATTCTGTTGTGACATTACAGAGTTCAAAACCAACTAATGGCTCCTTTAAGTATCTATTAAGCATTGACGTCATTATTAAAAGTGGAAATGAAGTACAGAACACTGAAGCCTCAAAATATGGACTACAGGAGTATACGGAGGAAAGTCTGTGTTATGAATGAAATTCTCTTCCACAGAATTTTTTTTATCTGGTTGAAAATACTGTACAGTAGGTTTACTACCAGAAATATAATTAGACATACATCTGTCATGAGTTTGGAATTGAATCAAGATCTTGTTCTGCTTTTAGTACAGTACAGTATTACTATTTTTCATATACTGTACTGCAATGGTACAAGTTTTCATATACTGTACTGTAAAGGTACAAGGAACTGTCTTTTACAACCAAAATTTAATTATCTCCAATTTCAATACTGTATTTTATTTGATTTGAAAAATTATGAAAAATCAGTGCACTGCCTAATATACACCCATGCAGTGACTACAATAAGAATTAAACGTTTATTTTTTAATTTACTCGTACAATCCACATCTACATGAAGACAATTTACCTGAAAGTGGTCAGATCATCAGCAAAGGTGTCAGCATTGTAGTCAAATACAGGTCCAGTAACAATATTCAAGGGTCCATATAACACCATCCACTTGTTGATAAAACCCTTGAGCTCCTGCCAACGCTGTGTCAACTGGTTGCTGAAGGGCACAGCATTGCTTATAAGATATGGCAACTGGTTGTAATCCATCCTGCTGGTGAACTCTGTTTAAAGAGATAAACAAGATTTTTTTATGAAATAAGGGTTTTAAAATAGAGTGCAATTTTTAGTGCATCAATTTAATCACCACTTTATGCTGTTTTGCTATTACTGTGTGCATACATGTTATTTCAAACTCTTTTGCTTTGTGCAATAAAAAATTGCAATTACGTGACTGGCCAGGGTAGTGCTGGGTCAGGTGGTGTAAGGATCTTGATCACCATCTCTTTCTCTACTGTACCTGCTGGCAACACCTTCCTCAAGCTGAGGTCCTTCATGATTAACTGCAGGATATACTGTTAAGATGACAATGCCAGATTTTATTTTCTGCTCCTCACAGTACTTCTCACTCAACTTTTACTTTTATCCTGTTAGCCACTAATCGGCTCATTAGCCGCCTGGGAGGTCAGTCACATCTCTGTTATACACTGCTGGTAAGTACTGGGCATGCACTGGCTCCTGAATGTATCTGCTAAAGACTGGTCTTGAAAGAGCTCACATTTGGTGCTGTCACAACACACGATGGCAAGTTGTTCCAAGAGTTCACAATTCTCACTCCGAAAAAGTTTGCTCTCACAGTTTTCTGGACTTGTGGCTTCTTCAACCTTGAGTTGTGACCCCTTGTGGGGCGGATGTCCGCCAGCTCCAGGTATGGACACTCAAATGAGTAGTGCCCTCTGAGATGTTTATACACCTCAATTAGGTCACCCCTTGCCCGTCTATAATATAAGGTAGGCAGTTGCAGCCGCTCTAATCTCTCTGGATAACTGAGGTGTCGAAGTGCTGGCACTAGTCTGGTGGCCTTCCTTTAGACTCAAATGTGTTGGAGTTGTACGGCTTCACTATCAAAAAGTCAAACTCCATACTGTTACCTCCAACACATGTTTCATGAGTCTAAAATATTGATAAAGACTTTGTATGGACCATCCTACTACAGTACTGAGTTTGAAAATTGTGCAGGTTACAGTTCAACTGATTTATCTGGTAAACCAATGTGCTTTCCAACACTGGTGTAAGGCCTTACATATGTGAAAGTGATTAGCAACTAAATTTTTTAAAGAACTATGTTACATAATTTTAAAAGTATGAACCAGTGTACTGTACATAACATAAGACTGCCTAATAAAGCTTATTTTTCCTTCAACTATTACTATACGTACCACAGGGGAAGAGCGGCTGACGGGTTATATTATAAGAGGTCACAGAGTCGTAGCTCGGGCAGTTCGCTGTCTGTTCAGGTGTCAGTCTCACATCACTTCTCCAGGGGGGGTACCTGTTAGTCTCGTGAATACTGGACACAGTAAAGCTTGTCCACAGGGGCAGCCTCACATGGGGAGCGTAGGCTGTGGTGAAAGTGACACATACTGTATATATATGTATATATATATATATATATATATATATATATATATATATATATATATATATATATATATATATATATATATATATATATATATATATATGTATATATATATGATAAGATACAAGAGACCGTTAAGATATAAAGGATAGAGAGTACAGTAATGTATAGTACTCTTTGTCAATGATCTAGAAGAGGAAATTTCCATAGTCAATATGCAAACACAAAAACATTAAAGATATATAATCAGGAAGTGGTGCTGGGGCAAGTTTTAAGATAGAGTACAGGTAATCTCAATAGTTTTCTTTCACAATTATTCTTTTCTTTTCCTCTGCCTCACTGCTTTTCACACAATTTTTCTCACCACTCACCAGTTATGTAATCTGGTTGTATTAACAAGATAGATGAGTGCTGGCTCTGAGGGACACCCCATGGCAGGTGCTCAGCCATAATATTTGGCATATTTTCCTGAGCCTCCTCCAGGACCTCAAACAAGTTCTCAGATTCAAACTGGTCTCCACTGCACTGGGCCTCTGAGAGACGGAATAATAGCTCTTCCTTGGTAGGCAGCTGTGCTATTGGAGGCAAAACTTGCTGTAACAGATGATATTATGTGTTAAAGAATGTATTGTTTGTTTTAAATGACAATAAATAGTAATAAAAAACAAACATTTTGGGTACTACAGTGAAAAGTGAATGGGTTCCATAGCCCGATGGTCTGTTAGAGAAGTAATGTTATGAGACTGCACTTGACTGCCTTCAGTTCCCAACTACCAGGGTGAATTAGGGGTGACTTAGGCACAATCATGACCCTTAGAACTGGAAGTTTATACTGCACTGTAAAATGTGAATTACGTTAACCTATCAGATCATCTGGGTACCACAACAAAGTCACTGTGTCAGGATATTAATGTACAGTATTATGGACTAATAAAATGACATTAGCAATAATGAAGAAGCTGAATTTTCTATTCAGTGTCGACATAAAAAAATATGAAGAAAAAATGGAAATTATGTTGCTCATAAATTCAGATTCTTCGACACATGCTCATTAAAGACCAGATCTGACCATACCGGCTCAAGTTCAGATACTACTTTGAGCCAGTACTGTACATGTCCAGTACTTGTCAACAGTTCATAAGAAAACACTGATTGACCGCTCGACTGGCTTTCGGCAATCATTAACCAAGAGCATAAAGTAAAGTGACTGAGAATCTGAATCCTGACAGTACAGAATTCAGATTCTCAGCTACTGCTCAGTAGACAGTCTGTATTAATCAACTGTTGGACACCATTCCAGGGTAATAATTGTCCAGTGCAGTCACGGAGTTATCTGGTATTTTCTGGGTTTCCCTTGATGCTGGGTCACACAGCTCATTAACTCGAGGTGTGATTGTTGTGTTGATGACAACTTTAAAACCTAGGGCAAATTCACATTTGGGTAGACTTAGGGCCATGCCAGCCATCATCAATATACTGAATATACTGAAAGGCACTTGGCAATTTATAGGGAAATAAGTATTAAATCTTAGTGTGATATATGACAATGATGAGGATGGAGACGGTGATGTTATGAATCATTATATTATAGTACTGTGTTTTAAAAACAAGAATAGTAATTACACTAATCTATCAAGAAGTAAAAATTGTGAGAAAACTCTCCTTGTAGAATGGAGAACCTACATAGGGAGGGAGAGGTGACAGAGGGGGGTTGACAAGCATGTGGTGGAGGGCGCCCCAAGTGCCGTTGTTGGGCGCAGGCTTCACGCCCATCAGGAGGCACATCAGATTATACAACTCAATGTTTTGGAAAGCCTCAACCTCAGTGTTTCTGCGAAAATCTGGTCCATGGGCGACAAACAAAGCCTGCAAGGGTTGTGATGATTTGTCAGATATGGAACCAAAGAGGAAATATTGAACATTCCATAGTCAAGCGGCTGTATATTTTGTTTTAAATACGAGTTGAACAAATCCAGTTACTGTAAATTAAAATAAAAAACTTAAATTAAGGAAATTCTTATTCAAATGTAATATGTATGGAATTTGCAATCCTGGAAAGACATACAGTACTTTAAATTCGTAGAAAACTTTACTGCATAGTATTAACAGTAAACCAAGATGATAAAATTCACAATATTGAGTGACCCATTAGTTACCGTACATTCAAGATGGGAAGTATATTCTGTAGTCATCACTTACATTCATGACAGGGAAGTAGTTGTCATAGCCGTGTTCACCAGCATCGGCCTTGTAGGAAGCATCACCGGCAATAGTGAAGCCAGGGTCCAGGTCCAACACAATGTCCTCCACACGACTCTGAGTACCCATGTGCCACCTACCAGATTGCCATACTTATTTGAGTGCTATGCTTATTAAAGTGTTACATGTTAGCATACCATTTAATAAGTAATTTCTACACTAACATAAAGGGTTTAATGGCTGATGTTTTCCTATTTCATATATAGTGATTTATTTTTAGATTAAGGTAAATTAATAAGCAAGAAATGAAAGGTACAAGTGATCATTGGCAAGGCCACAGGGTACCTTGGCCTACCTGATGGGGAGGAGTTGTTTCTCATAGACCCTCAACTCAGGGCGCTTGCAGGCTAAGGCTTGCATCATACTTCTCTTGGTGGCTGGAGGATGAAACAACTAGTTACACATTCACTTCACCTGGTCTGCATTGTTTTGTGAAAATATTGTAACATATCTTGAGAGATTTAAGACCGAGAGTAATATGAATGTTTCTTTAAATTCGCCCATTCATAAAAAAAAAATTCTAATATAATTTTTCCTCATTCATGATTTATAAAGTATACGTAATGTTTTACTATTGATTACGGGGAGAATTATCGTGAATCTTAACAGTGGTCACAGAACCTCTTCCACAACACAGAAATATTATACAGTAGCTAGAGTTATTAGAATACTGTACTGTACTTCATTGGGAAAAAATACGTATAGTTCAAACTCTTGAAAAATCCGAGAGGTGAATGAATCATTTCATCTGCCTCGTGTATCCCAACCAGGTTAACCTGTTAATTTTCCTGTGTGATAAACATTTAATCATTACAGACTGCCAATATAAAACCAGAATCGTGTAGCTCCCTGGCTCATGATCTGCCTGTGAATATTCCTGTCAACGCTTACATATACACATTGAGTAGTGTTTCGCCCCAAGCTGTAGTTATAATAGAAACGTGGGTATACAGTATGTGACTGAACATATAAAAATACTTGTGCTAAAAAGGCAATCTCAATAATGCTGGAAATACGCTTCTTTTTTTCTTCTTTTTTTCCAAAACTGTTAAGGACAACTAAGGTTATATAATTAAATGGACATGGGGCTCTTAAGCTGGTGCAAAGATATCTTGCAAGGACTGGTCATGTAATGTAGCAGAAGTACTGTCACACTGGCAGACACAGGCTCACATGGGCTTTCAAAATCTGTACAGTAGTGTATACTGTATCTGAGAATCTGGCAAGAAAGTTGTTCCTAATAGAGATGGTTTCAACAAGTACAGCATATAATAAGTCAACAGTATTTGACACTGAACCAAGAGTTCCTGTACAGGTACTGTACTTATCAATAAATACAAAAAGACACAATACCTGGCTTCGCTTCACCTCACCTACTTTACCGTCAAGAGGAGTAAATCTGCTAAAGGGACCATTCCAAAACCGGGTCCTGTTAGTGATGTTAGGGATGTAATCATTGAGGTTGATTGCCTTGTCTTGTCCGGCTTCTGCCATGCCATGGTCAGCAATCAGCATCATGTTGACACACGACAACAGGTTGCGTGCCTGTAACCCCTCCACCAGACGCTTCACCATCAAGTCAACACGAACGAGCATTTTTTCCAACTGCAAGTTGCAGTGAAAGACAGATTATATAAGATAGGCATTAAAGAACATCTTCAGATGAAAATCCCCTTTGTATGAGACACACATAAGCTTCAAGCTGGAAATAAATAACATTTTCACAAGAAAAAATACTGATATTGTTATTCCTGGATCCGTCCCTGCTAATGCAGCATTTTTCATCGTTATTAACTTGTATTATGTTCCATAATTTCTATAAACAATTACGTCATAACTACTGTACAGTGAAAATATTTTATCATTCATCTGAATGAGACATAATGTACTATACCTCAGGGGAGTGGGGGCCGAAGTCATGACCCATGTTGTCTGGTTCATGCATGTAGAGAGTGATAAATTCAGGACGACTCTCTGGGGGCAGCTCCAGCCATGACAACACCTGTGGGGAGGAGGTCATGTTATGAACAATTATAGGTTGGAAAAATATTAAAGTCAGAGAACCAATTACAGCTCAGTAAAAGTGCTACATGAATGCCAAGGATCAGTTGCTTGTAGGCAGATAAGCCATATGACTGATAAGGTTAATAGCAGGCTTTTAAAACTGTCATATAATAATTAAAAGTAAGCACAGGCAAGCATAGTGTCAAAGATTCCTAAATAAACAATTATATGCCAAAAAAAATCACATAACTAGTTGAAAGAAAACAAATAAATATCTGAAGGACAACTAAAATATTTGGTATGCCTGTGACAGAATCAGTGGTGGGGAAAGGCCCAGGTAAATTGTATAGTACATAACTGGATAATGAGGCAAGTGATAATACACATGGTACTAGTGTACTTACAGGGTAAATGCTGAATGGATCGAATGTGCAAAATAGTGTAGATGGAAACTGTACTTAATGAGAGCAATATAAGCGTGTACAAGCATGTGTGTTTACAGTGAACAGGAAGACTAACAGTGTCCAAGATATATAATCATCAAACATTTCAACATTTGGTCGGGAAATATAAGAACTAACCTTGTCGACGCGGTACTCAAAGGAAAGAGATTCATTATAGTAGTACCAGTAGGTGGGATGGTTGCCGTCCACCTCAGAGCCTGGCCAGAAGAACGTAGCTGCTTTCTTACCCTGAGCCAAAGATAAAAGATTATTTTGTCATAATTTATTTTGTTATAATTTATTTATCCGCATTCTGAAAATTTAATAGACACTAATAAAAAAACCTTTATTACAAGCAATCATTCATTATCTTCTCTGGTAAAAAAAAATAATAACTTGACATTAATCTATACTTTCTATTAGATTTGTACAACTTAATACCCAAGCAGAAAATATAATATGAGAAGAGCTTATGTAATACTGCAGCTACACTGTACTGTACTGGTTTGAATCTACCTTGTTATGTGGCAGTCTAGTACGTTGGGATTACGTAGTTGTACTTTAGGATTACCAAGACAACTGTACGACTACCGGTTGGATCCCCAAGACGCCTTTAACAAGTCAAGTGGTTCTGGTCTGTTTTATGGCCAACATGGAGAACTTGATTCCCTCCTAAAATGGGTATTTTATGTTCCACTAGGTTCAATCCCATTTAAAGGAGCTCATGGACCTTTTTTGGGGTGATGTTTTTATCTCTTATCAACACTCCACTAACTGCTCTCTTTCAGCTCATGTTCTTCAAGGTATTTTCAGATAACTGTCTTTTCATCTTGGAGGTGTTTGGTCCTCTGAATGATGAATGAATCTCAGGAGCAATTAATTTTTTTTTAAGGTATGTACAATATATCCTGGCTAGGGTACTAGTTTATCTAATGTATGACCTACTCACTAGCTGGGGGTGCTAGTTTATCTAATGTATGACCTACTCACTAGCTGGGGTGCTAGGTCGTCTGATGTATGACCTACTCACTAGCCTACTCACTAGGGGGGTGCTAGGTATGACACTCTAGCTGGGGTGCTAGGTCGTCTGATGTATGACCTACTCACTAGCTGGGGGTGCTAGGTCATCTGATGTATGACCTACTCACTAGCTGGGGGTGCTAGGTCATCTGATGTATGACCTACTCACTCTGATGCTGGGGTGCTAGGTCGTCTGATGTATGACCTACTCACTAGCTGGGGTGCTAGGTCATCTGATGTATGACCTACTCACTAGCTGGGGTGCTAGGTCGTCTGATGTATGACCTACTCACTATAATAGCTGGGGTGCAAGCCAATATTTTTTTCTTCAGATACAACCTTCACCTCCTGGTCCTGTCTACTCCCACAATAGCTGTTCCCAATAGAGAACTTTACCTACAATCGCAACTTATGATTCCTGTAGAGAACTTAAGACTAATGCAGAAAAATAAATTAATAAAGAGTGGAAACTGACCTGTCTTTCTACAGTTTTCCAGACAGGTTCTCCTCCCCACCAGCGAAGTTTGAAGCTCTCGGGGCGGCCAATTCGAAACTGTGTCTTGAACTCCGGACTGTAGAACTTGTTAGCCATAATCCCGTGTGCTGGTGGGTTCATCCCCTGCAAGAACCATCACTCACAGTTACACACACGAACGTCAATTAGTACAAATAATTAAAAAAATAATAATCTGCCATCAACACCAAGCAACTATATTAAAATTATCTCAGCCCACGTAATACAATTTCAATGGACATTCGTGAATCTAATATATTTTAATCTAAATTTCGTCTAGTAAGAGAAAGGTTAAATTAAAATAAACTGAATACTGGATTAGTTGGTTTTATAAATGTTTGGATAAATATGATAAAGTAACCTTCACTTTATTCAGTAAGACAGACATAGAGAAGATGAAGGATAGCTGAGGACATAGTAGGGAAAAATCAAGGTTTAAATGTCATTCTTTAGACCTTGGGAAAAAACACCAATTAGCGGGGAAGGGGGAGTACTGACGGTGACGATGGTGTAGTGGTTGGGGAAGGTGATGGTGGGGTAGGAGGGCTTCATATAGGGGGCTCTAATACCCTTGTCCGCCAGGGCCTGCAGTGTGGGCGTCAACCCCCTCGTCAGGTACTCCGCCCGGAAACCATCCAAAGACACCAACACCTGCGAGAGGAGCAAACATGAAGATGTAAATGAATGAAGAGATAAATTATACATACAGTACTGTGATTAACACGTTCAATGCTACCAAAAAAACCTGTAATGTTGTCTATCTTGTTTAGTGCGTGTGTGTGTGTGTGTGTGTGTGTGTGTGTGTGTGTTATTTATACAGTTTTGTGGATATTTATGTGCCTCATGGTATTAGCTTATTCTACCATAATACTAAAGCATTTCATAAGTGGTAGTGGCATGTTAGAGGTGATGACAGAGTACCACATGAGGTGTTGGACTTACCAAGGGGTGCTGGTCGTAAGTAGGAGGGCATGAGGCGGGCTGGAGGGTTGCTGGGAGCGGTGGCGCTGTGTGGTATGGAAAAGAGACCGACACACTCACCTTCACTATCACCGCCACCAGAAGTGCCTGTCAACGATAATATAACGTTAGTAATGGATTTAAATACAGTTATAAAATTAGACCAAATAACAAAACATTAAAGGAGGATTGAGAAATTGACTACGCCAGCATGAAGCTAAGAGTATAAATGTTTTGATCTCAGACACACCAAAGATTAAAACGACCAACTGGTGACGACACTGGACACCTCAAGTAGAAAGAGATATTAGAACGTCTTCAGTTGCCTCGTTTATAATTTATAGACCTTGGTTTATACTATAGACGGTCAAGGGCCGATCCAATACACGTTTATAATCATCAAAGTCAAGTCCATATACTGTATCTACAAATAGCGGTCACAGCCTCAAGCTGAAGAAGCTATCAGCACAAAAAAATTGTAACGTAACTTCTTTGAAGTAAGAGTTGTTCATTTAAAACCAGACTGACACAAGTTCAGGTACAGTATACATTGAAGTGCCCGCACATACCCAGTACTATATTCACTAACAGTGCGTAGACCGATCACCGAACCGCCTCGTAAGCTGACAAGTGACGAAAGGGATAACTAAGTACAGTACAAAGACCCGGGGATTACAGTCACCATCCGTCGCGTCTTGATCAACAGGGTGACAACAATTAAGGCTTTTTTTCACGGCCTTCAATCATAATCCTATACAGTACACCACATAAACCATCACACTGTTTCATGCTGTGGGCTGGTCCATAGTCGGGGAGGTAGGTTACATTACATCATGGGTTGAGAAAGGAGGGACGCTATTACCCTGGGGCACTCCACCATTACTTAGTCTTCTGTTTCACCTTCACCTTCACCACAGGCGTCTGGGTGGTTCTGGGAGTCCTTGGATACCTGTGGGTGTGGTCCACACACACACACACACACAAGGAGTAATCTTATTTCATGATCAGAGCCTAAAAAGGGATAATATGTACAAGAAAAAATAATATAAAATAAGACAGTTAATCCACACTTAATGTATCTTCAATATCATTATAAAACCATCAATGCGATATAGAGAAAACTCCACTGGGTTGAAGATGCTGAAGGTAGAACAAATACTGACAATGTATACAGCCTTAACAACATCAACCTAGAGAAGTCGACTTGTGAAAGAGACCTAGGGGTACTTGTAAGCCCGGACCTACGGCCCAGAAAACAGTGCGTTAATGTTCGAAATAAGGCAAACAGAGTATTGGGTTTTATATCTAGAAGTGTAAGTAACAAGAGTGCAGAGGTCTTATTGCAACTATATCTTGCGCTAGCCAGGCCGCACCTCGATTATGCGGTTCAGTTCTGGTGCCCCTATTATAGAATGGATATAAATTCACTAGAGTCGGTGCAGCGAAGAATGACGAAAATGATTCCGGGACTTAGACACCTTCCATATCAGGATAGGTTAAAGAAACTTAACTTGCATTCCCTAGAAAGACGAAGAGTGCGGGGAGATATGATAGAAGTATTTAAGTGGGTGAAAGGAATCAATAAAGGGGATATAGATAAAGTTCTTATAATATCCGAGCAGGATAGGACTCGAAACAACGGATTTAAGTTGGATAAGTTTAGGTTTAGGAGGGAGATAGGAAGGAACTGGTTCACAAATAGGGTGGTGGACGAGTGGAACAAGCTTATCAACTTTGTAGTAAGTGCTGGAGCGCTGGAAAGTTTCAAAAGGAGGCTAGATAGATTCATGGATGATAGAGAGTGGTAGTAACTCTCGACAGGAGCTGCCATGCACAGGCCAACCGGCCTATTGCAGACTCCTTATTTTCTTATGTTCTTATGTTATGTAAGCAAATGGACAAAAATTCACGTTACTGGAGGCAAAGCGGACGTAATTTACTCAGACTTCATGAAGGAGTTTGCTACCGTACCACACAGAAGGCAACTACAATTTTTACTGTATGGTAGCGTAGTAGTAGTAGTATGGTAATAAAATGTGCGGAGAAGGTATGGCTATAAGTGGAGGTTGGAGGCCACAAAATAATAATAGTAGTCATATCGCATAATGAATTTAAGTTGAAATGATAAGGATCAATCACTCGAAATGGATAAATTTACAATAAATTCGTTTATGGCCTGCCAGATATATTTCATCCGTATATTAATCAATCAAATAAACAGTTGACAATACGAGTTACCGATTATTTTATTTTCGGTGATATATTTCTCTCTACTGAAAAAAAAAACGATTTAGAGCCAAATACCAGACGCCGAATGTCAGAGCCTAGCAGCGTCTCTTGAGGCATTGGATTCATAAAGATCGTTAGTGTTACTTAAATAATACAACCGTAGCATAAATAAACATAATTTTCAATTTAATTTACCCATTTCTAGTGAGTCTACAACATTTTATTTTATTTGTATATTTTTTTATCATTACAGTACGGTAAGTGGTTGTATTACCTTTTACTTGTTTTATTAACCTAAAATATTAATGTATGCTGTGTAAGTGTATTGGTGCAGCTGTAAGTTTCCCTGACCTTTGAACTAGTGTGGTTTTTTTTATCTATATGTTTACGACAACTGTAGTTCTATAAAGTAACACTTGAAGGTTGAAGTGGTGGGATCTTGACATTATACTAAGAATAACTACCACCACAACAATTATTATTATCTTTATTAGTTTTATCAATGTGCAATTCGTACAAAAACACAAAAATATACAAAAACAGAAACTATTAGTCCCCCATCATCGAATTTCATTAAAACACAAACATGCAATACTCATGTCTGTGTTGGTCTAAATATATTTAGGAATTTCTGGAGTGATTTAATCCGACTTTTTTATTTTTAAGATTATGGTGATAAGTAGAGGAATTTTTTCTAGTTTATCCACTTGCTTACCAGCCCTGATCCCGATATTTTTTCCCAGGAGTTTCAACATCGGCTCACTCTGTCAACATTCAAGTGCCCTTTTGCTTCATTGTTCATTCTTTTTAGTCGAGAAGATCACAGTAGTGAACTCTGAGCTGGTTTTAATTGTGTATCAATGAAGGTCAATTGAAGAGCCCGAGTGAGTCTCCTTGTTTATCCTGGGGTGAAAAATATGACGTTTTGGAGACTTACTTTTATTATTGATCTCTTTTATTTTTCCTTTTAGTTATAATTCTTGAAGACTCGAGTATGAATACGGAATATTTTGTGTGAAGATTAACATATTTATTTAGTTCTTATTAGTAAGTGTTTGTATTTTTTACGAATACTTTCTTTCGTTTTATTATTATTATTATTACAGTATCATTATTATTTTACCTTTTTATCCTGCTTTCCAACAGTTTTTTTTTCTTGGTCATTATTTTCCCCTTAATCTTTCGCTCTGTCTTCGTCTCTATAATTTATTCTTTGAAGGTAATTCTTCTCTCGTGTATATTCCCCCTTTCTATTCTGCATTCACTTTACCTCTACTTTTCCTTCCTCTTTACACCCCTCTCTCCTGCTTTCACTCCCCTTTACACCCTTTCTCCACTCCTAACCACTCACCTATCTCCTCCACCTTATCATCACACAAACTAACCCCCTTCACACGCCCACTAACCCTCCTACCACGCCACTAACCGTATATGTTAATGACTGCACCCTTGCCTGGCAGCCTAGTCCAGTTCACAAGCCTGTTACAACACGTACCCACATCTGACCAAGTTTTTTTTTTAAGATTTTTGATGTTACGTAAAAAAAACTAGACTTTGTATGTTAATGTGTGTTTATGTTTGGCTGCTGCGTAAAGAAGATATTTTCGTTGTCGGTGATAATTATTTATTTATTACTTAAATCCAAGACAGGATTTTTTTTTATCTATACCTGTAGTGTGTGTGTGTGTGTGTGTGTGTGTGTGTGTGTGTGTGTGTGTGTGTTTTGAAATTCAATAAAATAAAAGGCTACAACTTATTATTACTCAGGATGATTTGCTTAAGGTAGCTTCTTTGGTAAGGACTCCAGCTGTGTATGGACTGTACTTCGTAAGCTATACCTGTATTTTCAAACTGTAGCTTTCTGTACCTCCACCGCTGCTGCTTTTACCTGTATCTACAGCTGTACCTGTATTTGTTGATAGACCTGTTCTTATATTATGGACTTGAAGCTAAACATCAATATAAATACAAAAACTACCGAATCATACAGTATATATACAGTATATATATATACAGGTATCTATCTATCTATCTATCTATCTATCTATCTATCTATATATCTATCTATCTACATATATATATATATATATATATATATATATATATATATATATATATATATATATACTATAACACCTACAGTGATTTACTTGCATATATATATATATATATATATATATATATATATATATATATATATATATATATATATATATTTACAACAGAAACACAAGATTTTTAGCCAAACAAATACAAAAATACGATATATCCTTAACTGCACAAAAAACACAACCAAATTATATTTTCAACAACAAAAATACGAACAATTATAATATTCTTAATCACACAAATATGAAAACCCTACAAAATATATCCTTCACTACACAAATCCCCCAAAATACACATCCAAAAAAGTGAACTAAAATTTTTTAATTCTCGATTATCAGCATTGCAACAAAAAATAATATATATACTGTAATAATACTAATAATATAATGATAATAATATAATACTACTACTACTAATAATAATAATAATATAATAATAATAATAATAGTGATAATAATAAATAAATACAAAATAAATATCCCCTTAGCTTCTGTTTGTACGACCTTCTAAGTCAAAAGGAAATCGAGATTATGTCGCTCCTCTCAACCCAGACCGCGTAAAACAAAAAACTGGACTGACAATGTTGTAGAAAAAAAAACGGGGTTCATTCGTTGCGTTTACGGTCTATTTATAAACAAAAAAATATAAAGAAGACAATGTAATGGGTATAACTGCTGGCGGAGGAGGTGGCAAGCAGGTAGGAATTGAAGGGAAAATGGGAGGAGGAAGGGAGAGGAGGGGGAGAAGGAACGCAATGTTGACGAGGAGGAGGGGAGAAGGAAAGAGATAGGGGAAGAGGAGGAGATGTAGGAAGAAGGGGAATGGGAGAAGGGGGAAGAGAAGGGTCATTAGGAAAACAAATAGGAAAAGGGGGAGGAGAAAATAATAGTATTATAGTAGTAGTAGTAGTAGTAGTAGGAGGAGGAGGAGGAGGAGGAGGAGAAGAAAAAGAAAGAGAAGTGGGAGATGGAGAATGAGGAGGAATGACCAGAAGAAGTAGTACTGTATACCTAACTAAACGGCTAAGACAAGAATACAATCCCTTTGAAGATAACTATTGTTCACGATTAAAAAAAAAAGATAACACTGTCACAACTCTCATATATATATATATATATATATATATATATATATATATATATATATATATATATATATATATATATATATATATATATATATATATATATATATATATATATATATATATATATATATAATTTTTTTTTTTTTTTTCCGTAATAATAATAATGGTTGACCCTCCCATGACCTTGACCTGTTATCAGAGAATTTAATTGTATGCCTAAACTATACTTCCACTAGATATACTGTATAGTCATAGTGGGTCCGTGAAAATTATCCACACCTGTATCGGCATCACATCCCTCGTATTAGTTTCGCCCTTCATATAACCTTGATCTTTACACATTGCCTTGAAATAGGTAATCTACAATTTGTCCTGAGATGGCACATGTCTTTATAAAGTCTGGTTGAAATATATCTGTATCGTCACAAGAGTTATGTTCCGGACAATATTTTGACGTGTGACTTTTAGCTGTGACCTTGACGTATAAGAAACCGTACAACCTTCACTTCAAGCTGTACCTGAGGTTAAGAATGTCTTCCAGAGTTCAAGTCGGCCAGATATATTTTTTTTAAATAATTAACAAATAGTCCGGGATGTACTTACAGACGAACACAAAGGAATAACACTGACTAAGTCCCCTAACATATAAAAAAAGGTATAAAATTTCACTTCACTGATCAACACTTTTGAGTCATCCAGCAAACTAACTTGGGCGGGGCGGAAGGCTGTGAGTACATAAGGACGAACAAATAGACAGGCATTATTACCCCACCCTTGAACGTATACACTGGGACGTAATGCAGTGACCCGCAATGCAGATAACATTACAATGAAAGCAATACAGTACAGTCAGTATTACAACCAGGCGAGGTGACCAACACAAACACTCTCATACAGAGATAAACAATAGGTCGACCCCGGATGCGGAAGAGTTGTTTCAGACACGCCCTTTTAGTTCCCCACACGTCAAGGTCTCACTTGTCACATGTACACACACACACACACACACACACACACACTAGTTTTCCCTTTCAAGGAAACATAACACATCTAACTGGCTCGTGTAGATTAAAGCACAAAGGTGACTTAAATAACATCAAAACTGCACAGATTTACAGACTAGGCTAACAGAGATTCACAGACTATGGCTAAAAAAAAGTGGCTAAAATGGCGTTAAACCTGCACAGAGACTATCCTAACTTATTAAGCTCTTCATCTTAAATTAGGGGGGGAAGTTAAGGTACGAATCGTTCAGTGGTCAGGGGAAGAACGTGAGTGAGGGCAGGAGGGCAACGCAGACGCAAACAGTTCCCCCCCCCCCTCCCTCCCTCACATTGCAATGGGTGGAGCTGACCTTAACCTCCCTGTGAAGATTAAACACATCCAGCTGCTGTAAAATAAATATTACTCAACTCAGGTATTACAAACATATTACGAGACTTATGTATTTATTCTCTTCACCCTCCCCTCTCCTCCCCTATATCCCGTCAGAGGAAATATAACGAGGTAAAACAAACCATTACAAAGCCTTCATAATAATTTACATTTTCCCCTGCATGGCCTTCAAGCTCCCGTTAAAATAGCATTATTGTAAGTGTACCTGCAGGTGTTTTCTCTACTGTAGTACAATACGTGAGTGTTATGTATTCTGAAACACAAAGGCTTGGATAACAATTTTATAACCCTCCAGAAAGTGAGTAGCAGAGATCCTCAACACCACTCGGTTCCTCTAGTACAGTGACAGTGGTTCCCGGAAGAGAGAGGAAGTGGAGTAGGAGGAGAGAGGAGTAGAAAGAAGAGAAGGGGGAGGAGGAGGAAGAAGAGATGGAGAAGGAGAAAGAGGAGGAGCAGGAAGAAGATTAGGAGACAGAAGGAAGAGGAAGGTCCAGTGGGTGGTGGGCGGTTCGCTGGCTGCATTTGGTCTTTTCGGTGAAATCTGACTTCATTGCAGCAGTAATAACTAAAGCTTTATAAATATTCGAAATACTGACGCTGTTTAGGCTTATAAACTGTGATCACCGAACACCACATCAAACGCAAATCAACAGTGTATTAAAACTGTTAATATTCCCCCGCTCGATCAAATCGCAAACGATGTATGGTGAAAAAGTTGACCAGTGAGACACGCTACCATGGCCTTCCCACCTTGCCCAGTGCGCTACAAGTTTTCCCACTGTCTTCTCCGTCTACTGTATATTGAAAGATCCTCAGCCCTGGAGCCCTGCGCCTTGAATATGCTTCCTACCAATGGGATAAAGGGTCTCATCCAATGTATTTGTCGTTTTTATTATTATTATTATTTTGAGGACAACCATATTCGCGTCGCTGCTGAAATACTACGTCAGATGTGTTCAAGTGTTCAAATTCAAGTGAGAAACCACGTCCTTATCATTATCAAATAGTTTAAAAACAATATGTAGTCTAATAATACACGTAAAACATCAACACAACACTGAACAGAACCAGTAACACTAACACCCTTCACAAGACAATAGTAACACCTGAAAGAAACGTCACGTCACCATAGCTAAGGAACACCGTGAGTTTTTATTATGACTTGCATGAATCAGTGTTAAGTAATTAAACATGATGTGCAAGTTATATAAGCTTCACCGAATAAAATGACTTGCGTAAATTGGTTTTAAGAAAATAACAAGTGTGACTGATCCTTTTGACACAGTTCTCGGAGGACAATAACTATGAAAAATACAATAATACTCGTTTCCATATTGAATGTTCTTAATGTATAAAATCCCCCAAATCTTACTTATTATTAATGGTATTTATTATAATGTGTTGAGCAGATAGGTTTGATACCAGGACCTTTGTAAGGTGACCGGAGTCATAATCTTGGTTAGGTTAGGTTAGGTTAGGTAGCTTCAGTAATATTTTTCCCTTCGACTTGGTTCTTAGATTCATTCTTAAACGTGATCTTCACGAACATGGTTACACGTCTTGTATTTCAGGACGTGTAATTTGCGGGATTATACTGCTAACTATCATTAATTCTGCATTAGACTCATTTTCCATTATAAAAAAATCACGAACGATCCTTAAAACAAAAATTACTACAATTTATAAAAAAATACAAGTGTGAATGTCTTACCGTGAATGCTCTTGACAGTTAATGCACAAAAAAATCTCTACTCGTTCTATTTACATCAGCGTGACGGGTCAAACTGCAGCTGTCCAATCACAATCTTGTTTATTCTGGAATTTACTACGCAAGACCGGAACGTTTGTAAGTTGTCGGCTGGAGGAGTCACTCACCACCACCGGCCAAGGTCACATTCGCTCAACGAATCTTTACTCCCAGGTATTTTCTCCTGCAGGGTATCCATGAGTGTAGGTCTTTAGTAGAAATAATTATGGATGTGAGCTCTTAGTACAACCAGACTTGTATCTCTCTTCATTTATATTTGTTGATGAGTTTTGTATTTACTAACCTAGGAAGAATGGTACCCGCGCTACAGGACCATCGTTGATAAAGCGTAGTGCAGTAATACTGTACCACCAATTCAAATTTCTTCCCAAACTTAAATACATGTAATTCTTTCGTCTGTTAAAAATCAACGACAGTTAATATAAATCGTTTATTTGTTGCTTGTTAAGAAGATATTTTAAGTAGGTGTAACAAGTTTAATGTGATCCTTGCTTATAATTGCTACTATGTTATTCGAAGTGCACTAGGATATTCTAAGTGCTACTAGCCTATTATACAAGTGCTATTAGAATACTACAGGTGACACTAGGCTATCACAACATAGCGACCAGGGGGCCATAGGTAATCGAGGCGGGACATCCTCTCGAGATTAAAAGTGGTCTCGAAAAACATGATTAAACTCCCCTTCCTATGTCGTGCTATTGGGTGCTAAACACACACACAAGCACACACATACAAACACACACGTCTTGCTTCCTCCATCCTGGTCCACATTCCTCCTCCTCCCACCTAGCTGCCTGACTCAGTGGACCCATGACCAGTTTCTGAGACGAGGCTGTTCTTGCTCACCACCTCCTGGCCCCTCCGGCCCTCCCCCTCCAGGTGTTGTGTGAAACTATACTGTGCGTTTAGTTTGTCACGTTGGTTGGTTAGCTACATGGTAAAAAACTCCGGCACTTCTTGAGCTACGTCACTGAAATTTGAACATAATATTAACCGGTTATTTAAAAAAAAAAATCTTAGTAATTCAACGACTCCAAGGGTTCATTAGCGCTAGAATCGAGTCTTTCAGTTTCTTGAGTCAGGTTACGAGTGATTGGAGAAAAATTTGTACAAATTAAAACGATAATTTTGTAATAAAAAATAAGGCTATCAGTTACTCGCACCTGTGCATATTTATTATGAATGACACACACGCACGCACACATGATGGATGCGTAACCCCTCGTGCTTAGGTCATATTGCAACTATATCTTGCGCTAGTCAGGCCGCACCTCGATTACGCGGTTCAGTTCTGGTGCCCTTATTATAGAATGGATAGCAATTCAATTGAGTCGGTGCAGCGAAGAATGACGAAAATGATTCCGGGACTTAGACACTTTCCATATCAGGATAGGTTAAAGAAACTTAACTTGCATTCCCTAGAAAGACGAAGAATGCGGGGAGATATGATAGAAGTATTTAAGTGGGTGAAAGGAATCAACAAGGGGATATAGATAAAGTTCTTATAATATCCGAGCAAGATAGGACTCGGAACAACGGATTTAAGTTGGATAAGTTTAGGTTTAGGAGGGAGATAGGAAGGAACTGGTTCACAAATAGGGTGGTGGACGAGTGGAACAAGCTTAGCAACTTATTAGTAAGTGCTGGAACTCTGGAAAGTTTCAAAAGGAGGCTAGATAGATTCATGGATGATAGAGAGTGGTAGTAACTCTCGACAGGAGCTGTCATGCACAGGCCAACCGGCCTATTGCAGACTTCTTATTTTCTTATGTTCTTATGTAACTAGGATACCCGGCCCAAGGGCCACCTAACCGTGTATTTGTATAAGGTGTAGAAGCTGTTGCCAACACAACAACCACACCCTAAGTTAACGAGCTGCATGACCCAGTGTCAAGGAATAGTCCGAGAAGACCGGACAACTCGCCAACTGCACTGGCTAACCATTACCCCGGAATACGATCCATAAATCGAAGAACTTCTAGGTTCCCAATTACTGCTGGGTAGACAGACAAATGGCGTAAAGAAACTTGCCCATTGTTTCACCCTGCCCGGGACCGAACCCGGGTCCGCTCGCTTGCGCGGCGAGCATGCTGACCATTACACCACACACACACACACACACACAAGAAAAAGCAACAAACACTAAAGGGCATGTGTTGAGTCTCAAATATACATAAACACGATAAACACTTACGAACAGACACTTAAGAGTACTAAAATGACACATACACACACACCAATACGAATGCCCAGACTTGCAGAAAAAAATAATGACCGACAATACTAGTGCTACCCACGTACAATAATAATACTAGTGTCAACCATGTACGATAAGTATAAAAAGCGATAACAACAGTAGTGTTAGTCACGTACGATAACTATAAAAACAATAACAATGCTAGTGTTAGACATGCACGATAACTATAACAATACTACTGTCAGCCATGCACGATAACAATACTAGTGCCAGCCATGTACGATAACTATAAAAACGATAACAATGCTAGTTAGACATGTACGATAATAAAAAAAACTATAACAATACTAGTGTTAGACCTACGATAATTATAAGAAAACGATAACAATGCGAGTGTTAGCCATGTACGATAACAATAAGTATTAACCAAGAAACTTACCGTAGGAACAAATTTCGCAGAATCTTATAGTGCAAAATACCCATCACTAGAGAAATTAAATAAGTACTGTAATAATAACCACACAATTCACTTTAATTTCAACAATGTGATACATTTTCACTACCAACCATGACAGAGTTACGATACTCAATTAAATGTCAAAAGCAACAATACCAAGAGCACGGAGTACGTAGCGCCTAAGTGGCTGCTGCTGGGCTGGAGGTAATGGCCAGTGGTGAAGTCCATACCTTGAAGCTCATTCCGAGTACGTGTGAACAGCTCGAGCACTCAGGATCAACTGAGTAAGGACAGAGCATACGCGCGCTATATTGCCTGCTTTTCTCCTTACCGCCATAAAATTTCAGGGACAATGTGTGTCATTCTCTTTTCTTCTTGTTTTCATGCATACATAATAGGTGCCTGCGTTGAGAAAACAGTAGATAAATGTATAGTATGTATCAGGTGCCTAAAAGAGAGCTCAGGTTCTTAACTGGCTCAGTCATGTTAATATTGTTATTATTATCCACTCTGTATCTGTGTTTTTCTGGTTAAATAAACTGTTTCAATTCAATTATGTATGAAAAAATATTAGCTAATTATACTGTGCATTTTTTCTTGCTTACCTGTTACTTACACTTATCCTGGTAACAAAAATGTCCTTAACATTACTGATAAGCATTTTTTTTCCCACGTGGATGGCCACAATTCATAATCCATTCTTCCCCACCTGAGTATTATAATAATACTCATCATGAATTAGTTACATTATACTGTATATTTTAACAAAGTGCACAAGGCTCAAACTTTCTCCCAACACCTGTTTATGTTGACGTCTTCACCTCACAGGGTAAATTTTCCGTGTTTACGTGTTGCCTCGACTGACTGGTTAAGATAAATAAGCGTGCATGGATTACAAATCACTATTATGAATTATGTCTTTAAAGTGATAATGAGAAATTAATGTAATGAGCAGATTTCAGACAAGTATAATTTAGTTTATTAATATTATTATTATTATAGTTGTTATTATTGTTGTTGCCAATACCCACACGAGCTAAGGTGATCGAGGCGAGAGTTTGTGTAGTGTGTGGTTATCATACTTGCAAGTCATTAAACAAACACCACAATTACACTCTCCCTGGTGAAGATAAAAACATTTACACATCATTTACAACGTGGTAAGGATATTCAATTCGAGTATATTACAATCAGGTAAGGTGAAGTAGTGTTATTCTATGTAACAATATGGACCAGCCTAGACTTTCAACAAATATACAAACGCGGGCGGTTCCAGACGCAAGCCGTGAAAAATTTTCTTGACTGTGACTTATAGGAAGATTCGTGTGGAATGTATCGAATATTTTTCAGCAGCAACCGCCAATAAATGGAGACAGCATTTACAGAAAAGATAGTTTAGGGGATGGAAATGTGTGGTGGACTGAAGGACCATAAGGACCACCTCACCTCCTGTCGTATTGTTACCACCAACCGTCACCCACCCGTCACGCGTACTGTGGCGATCATTATTTGCTTTTAAGTACTGCACATGATTATTCCTCTCCGTTTACAGTGACTATGGGCTGGTGCAGAATCACAAGCAGCCTCCAAGGGCCTTTACACACAGCTCCCCTAAGACAAGGTCGACAATATCTTAACTCTCTCCCATCATTGTGTGACAGAAAAGGACGTCATAAAGTTAACCGCAGTACGTCTGGGTTTAAAACATAAGTTAGGCCAGTTTATTTTTCACAAACTCACAAATCTAGACCATAACAAGTGTAAAATAGTTGTCTCTTTTTTCAAGACAAATACAATACATTAATAACGTAGGTGCTAACCAGAGAACAAAAAAACAACAATATAACCAGGAAATTCCCAGTACATAAACCTCAAGTCCTCCCCTGCGCGCTAATCCTGCCCTATATGAGGAACCAACAACATGACGCGCTAAAAGAGACTTACACGCGGTCCGACTAATTACCCAAATGTACCCAAATGTAGCCAATTATAGCCGCAATGAAGTCAAATAATGGTCCTACATGAATAAATCGGACTGCTAATCACTTCTCGACTAGTATTTGGTGTCAGAAAGTCACAACAAATTGAAAAACTTATTTTAATCTGAATTAATAGATCGCGTGCATGTACCGAGGGAGCGAGGAACCCAAATGCACCCAAATATAGCCGCGTAATTCGGGCTGTGAATCACTTCTCGATTATTATTTGGTGTCATAAAGTAAAAAAAAATTGGTAAACTTAATTAAATCTGAGTTGTGTTGTGTTAGGTTAGGTTAGGTTAGGTTAGATTAGGTTAGGTTAGGTTAGGTACATGCACTTGATCTATTAACTCAGATTAAATTAAGTTTACCAATTTTTTGTGACTTCGTGACACCAAATACAAGTCGAAGTTAGGTTAGGTTAGGTTAGGTTAGGTACATGCACTCGATTTATTAACTCAGATTAAATTAAGTTTTCCAATTTTTTGTGACTTTGTGACTCCAAATACTAGTCGAGAAGTGTATGGCAGTCCGGTTTATTCATCTCGGACCATTATTTGACTTCCTTCCGGCTATATTTGGGTACATTTGGGTAATTAGTCGGACCCACTTACACGACCTCCCGCCTCCCGTGGCCAGCAGTCATACCTCACTAGGAAACTCAGAAGAGAAAAAAGCAAAAGGAATTTTTAAAGGACAAGACAAGCGGGAAAAACAAAAGTAGAAAGTGGTTACGTGAGAAAAGGCGCTTAAAGAAATAATGAATATTTTTTTTAAGTTTTAGCGAGGCTGGTGCATGGCATAAACATATTACATATACAGCACACGTACAACTCACATCTGTCTGGCTGTACCTGCACACACATGTTAATGCATACAGCCTTAACAACATCAACCTAGAGAAGTCGACTTGTGAAAGAGACCTAGGGGTACTTGTAAGCCCGGACCTACGGCCTAGAAAACAGTGCGTTAATGTTCGAAATAAGGCAAACAGAGTATTGGGTTTTATATCTAGAAGTGTAAGTAACAAGAGTGCAGAGGTCTTATTGCAACTATATCTTGCGCTAGTCAGGCAGCACCTTGATTATGCGGTTCAGTTCTGGTGCCCTTATTATAGAATGGACATCAATTCACTTGAGTCGGTGCAGGAAGAATGACGAAAATGATTCCGGGACTTAAAACCTTCCATATCAGGATAGGTTAAAGAAACTTAACTTGCATTCCCTAGAAAGACGAAGAGTGCGGGGAGATATGATAGAAGTATTTAAGTGGGTGAAAGGAATCAATAAAGGGGATATAGATAACGTTCTTATAATATCCGAGCAGGATAGGACTCGAAGCAACGGATTTAAGTTGGATAAGTTTAGGTTTAGGAGGGAGATAGGAAGGAACTGGTTCACAAATAGGGTGGTGGACGAGTGGAACAAGCTTAGCAACTTTGTAGTGAGTGCTGGAACGCTGGAAAGTTTCAAAAGGAGACTGGATAGATTCATGGATGATAGAGAGTGGTAGTAACTCGACAGGAGCTGCAATGCACTGGCCAACCGGCCTACTGCAGACTCCTTACTTTCTTATGTTCATATGGCGAGGTCAAAACACACACGAACACTCACAAACACATAACTCAAAACAAGCAGGCACACACACACACACACACACACACACACACAAAACACGTACACACAAACACACACATATACACAGTCTCTGTAACATACCTGTACACAAACGAATAAACACAAAACTCAAAACATGCACACATACAGTATATACAGTCTCACACACAAACAAACAAAACCCAAAACAAGCACACACACACATACAAAACAAACACGTACACACGAAGCACACACACACAAACACACACACACACACACACAAATATACATGAAGCATAAACACACAACAAAATCACACACAAAATATATACACCAACAAAACACAAGCACACTCAAACATCTAATACCAACAAGGAGATTCATATTTCACCTCTAAAAAGTTTAACACTTCAACAACACAAACACAGAGATGAGATGACGAAGGTTTTCCCTAATCTGTCTAATCCTACATTAAGTTTCACCTTCCAAAAAAACAACACTAAACCGACGTATAATTCACTTCCTATAGCTTTTAAATAATATATAATTATATATCCTTCTTCATATATGTAAAGATATCAGATGTAAACAAATATTAGAGCCATACACCATTTACTTTTCGTAGAGATGCTGCAAGGAACAAACATTTGAAATTTCCCTTGCGCACGGCGGATAAAAACATATTTCCTGTCGCAATTAATTATGAATACATACAAGGAAAAATTAAATAATAATCAACATTTCCTATTCTTCACAGGAAAAGATGAACACAAGGAAGAAGACGAAACTAATTTCATCAGTAGTGCTTTGTGGTGAATAAACGACACAAACTGACTCTTGCGACGATCAGTAACTCTGCTCCCGTGTGTTGGCCTGTGAGTAGGTGACGTCTCTATCCACAGTCATCAGCAGTTGTAAAAAAACAATAATAATGATAATGATACTACTACTACTACTACTACTACCAATAATAATAATAATAAAAGTAGTAGTAATATAACCACACCTCCATTTGTATAATGAATGAAAAAAAATTACACTAGAGTTAAAATTAAAGAGGAGGATCATTACTTGTCACACTTGCCAGATGCTTCTGGTGTCATTGTACAGGGGTACCTAGTGACAGCACTAGGATCCCGCTTCCTCTATCAAGGAATAAACAATTGAAATTGAAATTGAATTGAGGATCATTAGACATGGCATTGGTGTGATGCCTCCTCACCTCCTCCTCCTCCTTGACATTACTTCCCCGTTAACTCTCCACCTTCGAAAGACCAGTTTTACAGGGTGATCGAAAACTCCCTGTGCACCTGCAATAATGATCATTATATATATTCCTCGTTATACCTTCATTATTATATATTATTTCCACTCAGTAAATATAAAAAATAGTTATCTAATTCCAATATTTACTTTGATCATTTCTAATATTAAATAGAAGAAGAAAAAGGTATATAATAATGTAAATATAACAAGGATTAACTATATTGATATTTTCTTGTAGGTGCAGAGGGACTTTTTGGCCACCTTCAACACCTTTTATTACTCCGCTCTCAATAGTCGACGCCCTGATCTTTGTTGTCGAGTGATTCAAGGTGAGATTAGATTTACATAATAATTAAATAGCGAACACTTATGCATCAATTGTTTATGAGCTTGGATCACCTGACGATTAACTACCCAAATGCTAACCTAACGCTTACCTTACATAACCTGTAGGTAAACTTATCTGACCTATTACCAGGTGCAATAGTTCATCATGTCACACACACACACACACACACACGTACACACACACACACACACACACACACACACACACACACACACACGTAAACGACCTTGGTCTGTTGACACCATTACCTACATCCTCAACATCGACACACACACACACATATCCTGCAGGAACAACACAGGAAGACGCGGTGTAGGATATTCACAGGATTTACGCGTGTATGATGACTACCACCTTGAACTCTCCTCCTCCTCGACCTCCTCCCCCTCCTCCTCCTCCTCCTCCTCCTCCTCGACTTCTCCTCCTCCTCCTCCTCCTCCTCCTCCTCCTCCTCCCCTCTCCTCGACCTCTCCCTCTCCTCCTCCTCCTCTTCCTCCTCCTCCTCCTCCTCCTCGACCTTTCCTCCTCCTCCCTCCCTCTGCCTCCCCTCCTCCTCGACCTCTCCTCTCCTCGACCTCCCTCCTCCCTCGTCCTTTCCTCCCTCGACCTCCTCCTCCTCGACCTCTCCTTCCTCGACCTCCTCCTCCTCGACCTCCTCCTCCTCAGCCTCTCCTCCTCCTCGACCTCCCTCCTCCTGCCTCCACCTCCTCCTCGCCCCTCTCCTCCTCCTCAACCTCCCTCCTCCTCGCCCTCTCCTCCTCCTCGACCTCTCTCCTCCTCGACCTCTCCTCCTCCTCCGACCTTTTCCTCCTCCTCAGCCTTTCCTCCTCCTCCGACCTTTCCTCATCCTCGACCTTTCCTCCTCCTCGACCTTTCCCTCCTCCTCGACCTCTCCCCTCCTCCTCGACCTCTCCTCCTCCTCAGCCTCTCCTCCTCCTCGACCTCTCCTCCTCCTCGACCTTTTCCTCGGCCTCCTCCTCCTCGACCTTTCCCTCCTCCTCCTCCTCCTCGACCTCCTCCTCCCTCGACCTTTCCTCCTCGACCTCCCTCCTCCCTCGTCCTTTTCCTCCTCGACCTCCTCCTCCTCGACCTCTCCTCCTCCTCCGACCTCTTCCTCCTCGACCTCCTCCTCCTCGTCCTTTCCTCCTCGACCTCCTCCTCCTCGACCTCTCCTCCTCCTCGACCTCTCCTCCTCCTCGACCTCTCCTCCTCGACCTCTTCCTCCTCGACCTCCTCCTCCTCGACCTTTTCCTCCTCGACCTTTCCTCCTCCTCGACCTCTCCTCCTCCTCCTCCTCCTCCTCCTCTCCTCCTCTCCTCCCAGCCATTCGTCTCGGGTCTGTTAATTAATGATAAACTAATGAAATGAACCACAGGCTGTTGTAAGAGGCTATTGTTTAGGTGTACAGTATTTACCTTTGTACACCATCCTATCGCCACACCCACACCACCATGTGAAAGAGACCTAGGGGTACTTGTAAGCCCGGACCTACGGCCTAGAAAACAGTGCGTTAATGTTCGAAATAAGGCAACAGAGTATTGGGTTTTATATCTAGAAGTGTAAGTAACAAGAGTGCAGAGGTCTTATTGCATCTATATCTTGAGCTAGTCAGGCCACACCTCGATTATGCGGTTCAGTTCTGGTGCCCCTATTATAGAATGGATATAAATTCACTAGAGTCGGTGCAGCGAAGAATGAGAAAAATGATTCCGGGACTTAGAAACCTTCCATATCAGGATAGGCTAAAGAAACTTAACTTGCATTCCCTAGAAAGACGAAGAGTGCGGGGAGATATGATAGAAGTATTTAAGTGGGTGAAAGGAATCAATAAAGGGGATATAGATAAAGTTCTTATAATATCCGAGCAGGATAGGACTCGGAGCAACGGATTCAAGTTGGATAAGTTTAGGTTTAGGAGGGAGATAGGAAGAAACTGGTTCACAAATAGGGTGGTGGACGAGTGGAATAAGCTTAGCAACTTTGTAGTAAGTGCGGGAACTCTGGAAAGTTTCAAGGAGGCTCGACAGGAGCTGCCATGCACAGGCCAACCGGCCTATTGCAGACTCCTTATTTTCTTATGTTGTTATGTTCTTATGTCACCACACCCATCACACCCACACCACCTTTTCACCACACCTACACCATCCTCTCACTACACCTCACATCTACACCATCATTTCACCACACACACACACACCATCCATCCACCACATCCACACCATCCATCCGAATACACTCTCAAGGGGAATATAATACCCACATCTCCGTACACATACACATACATGTAGACATACACATACATGTACACATACACATACATGTAAACATACACATACGTCATCCTCTGATCTAGTGTGTGTGTGTTAGTTTATACTTCACTCATAATGTCCTCTCTCACCTAGAGTTACTGACACACATACACACACGTGCAGGCACATACATACACACATACATACATACATACATACATACACACACACACACGTGGAGGCACATACATACACACACACACACACACACACACACACACACGATCAAGTAACCTGGAAAAGAAAATTAATTTTCAGCACCCAACACATTACCATAAGAGTACCACTTAAAATATATATTAGAGCTTAATTATGTTATTATATACAATCTGTGAGTTGTTTTATACACCATTAATACATCAATATATTTATATATATATATATATATATATATATATATATATATATATATATATATAAATATATATATATATATATATATATATATATATATATATATATATATACTATACATACATTGTTCTGTCGCGTCACTAGCTTCTCTACAGAGTTTGTAGAAGAAACGAACTAATGTGTCCCATTATTTATAATTCTGATCATCCTTCATCAAGAAGCTGCTTGGCATAACTCTATTGTATACTGATGAGTTTAAATGTCTCACACACACACACACACACACACACACACACACACACACACACATACACACACACACACACACACGACCTGGTTTTTTTAATATTACTTAAATAAAAACATGAACACACATCATTCAACTTATTCTTCATGAACCGAGTGATGACTACTACAGTTTGTAATTGCTCTCTCTCTCTCTCTCTCTCTCTCTCTCTCTCTCTCTCTCTCTCTCTCTCTCTCTCTCTCTCTCTCACACCAGGAAACGCAAAAGATTAATGCCATCATCACCAGTTGCACTATAACCTTCTCAGTACTGATAAAGGACCCAGTAGTGCGTGTCATGACGGGGGGGGAGGGGGGGTGATGGAAGGGGAACTGAGGAAAGGGGTGAGAGAAGGGGGTGTACTGTGAAGGGAGGGGGGGGGTTGAAGGTGTTTTTCAGGTGAGTGGAAGGATGTGTGTGTGTGGTGATGTACTTTACAAGAACACCTGGAGGAGACCCCGCCCTTGCCACCTTGATGAGAGTTGAACAGACAGACAGACAGACAGACAGATGAATGGACTGAGAGAGAATCTGTGAACGATTTCCTCACTAGCTCCCAGGTTACCACACACACACACACACACAAGAACGAAGACTCCAATATGACCCAACGTGTTAATTAAATACTGTATCAGTCATTTTATTGTCTCTTGTAATAAATGGGAACAAAAGTCACATTCAGGAAAAAAAACAGATATATTTTCATTTTATTATTTTGTATTTATTTATTTATTTATTTATTTATTTATTTATTTATGTATTTTTTATTATTGTTTTTTATTGTAATTTTATTTTCATTTTGGTATATTGTCGATGATGCGGAGACATGATTTGCCTCCATTACCACATTCTTACACGTGATTCCATATCTTTCGTTGCGCTTGATATTTCTGAGTTCACTTTCTGATCGACATTTTTGTGAACGACGAATCAGGAGTTTGATCTTGGTGGTATTGTTATGAGATGTCGAAATGATGCTGATGATGATTATGATGACTCGTGTGATTCCAGTACAATTCAAGGATGATGTTTAATAGGTGAAAAAAAAAACAGGTATTGGTGTTAAAGTGGTGGTGACATTGAGAGGATCTGTGTGTGTGTGTGTGTGTGTGTCTGTGTGTTGTACGGTACGATATAGCTCTTCCTGGAGGCGTAGACGAAGGTGAGAGACTATTATTAAAACGTGATATGTCAACAACAGATTCGGTCGGTCAGTCGGTCGGTCGCTCGGTTGGTCGGTCACTGTGAGGAAATCAAAAACAGTTCTTCACCTTCAGTTGCTCAGAGTCGTCAAAAAACACAAAGCCCCAAGAAGCTTCAGAGTAGTTCACAGTACATGTCAATTAAGCTTCAGAATAGTTCAGTATATGTCAATTAAGCTTCAGAGTAGTTCACAGTATATGTCAATTAAGCTTCAGAGTGGTTCACAGTATATGTCAATTAAGCTTCAGAGTAGTTCACAGTATATGTCAATTAAGCTTCAGAGTAGTTCACAGTACATGTCAATTAAGCTTCAGATTAGTCCACAGTGTATGAGTGTTACGGAACCCTAGTCCAATATACCTTATGGAGGAACAGGTTCTATACAGGGTTAATGGCTGTTAACTTTATGGAGGCTAAAAAGATTAATAGGGTCACTGGTTCAACCCTTTGTTGATGATGATGATGATTTAACCCTTTGATGATGATGATGATTTAACCCTTCGGTGGTGATGATGATGATTTAACCCTTTGGTGATGATGATGATTTAACCCTTTGAGGATGATGATGATGATTTAACCCTTTGGTGATGATGATGATTTAACCATTTGATGATGATGATGATGATTTAACCATTTGATGATGATGATGATGATTTAACCCTTTGATGATGATGATGATGATGATTTAACCATTTGATGATGATGATTATTTAACCCTTTGATGATGATGATGATTTAACCCTTTGGTGATGATGATGATTTAACCCTTTGAGGATGATGATGATTTAACCATTTGATGATGATGATGATGATTTAACCCGGTGGTGATGATGATGATTTAATTTGATGGATGATGATGATGATTTAACCCTTTGGTGATGATGATGATTTAACCATTTGATGATGATGATGATGATTTAACCATTTGATGATGATGATGATGATTTAACCCTTTGATGATGATGATGATGATGATTTAACCATTTGATGATGATGATTATTTAACCCTTTGATGATGATGATGATTTAACCCTTTGGTGATGATGATGATTTAACCCTTTGAGGATGATGATGATTTAACCATTTGATGATGATGATGATGATTTAACCCTTTGATGATGATTTTGATAATAATGATGATGATGATGATGGGGGTATAGGAGGAGAGGGGGAGAGGTCACAATCACCCTGACCTCTTGACCCCACTAAAGTCCAAAATCAATGTTAAACTTCCTCTTCTCAGGGTCAAAATACCCAACACAATATACCGTTAACGATCACTCAAATTATAGTCATCGGAACCCCCCCCCCCCCAAATTATGGTTTAAATTGGCCTTGACCTTTAATCCCGTGACCCTAAAGAGAGAACGGGTCTTCCTCTCCTTAAAGACAAGTAAACAAATACAATAAACTCAGAAATCGAAATATCAATAAGACAGACATACAGACATGTAGGCGGACGTATAAAAACCTGTTAATTTGAAGGTCATTGAAAATTTCCACTTGTTAGAAATTTAAGTATTTATATAAGTTTCATAGAGAGAGAGAGAGAGAGTTTTGTTGTAAGTATAGGTATGCGTTTACTTACACACACACACACACACACACCCACTGAGTATGTGTACTAAAGTTATCATTGGTCGGGTGCTTATTATTTAACGCACACACCTGAACGAAAACAAGAGTAGACGAAGAGTGAGACAGATACAATGTGGGAGGGGGAGGGGGGGGGTGGTTGGCTGCCGCTGTTCAAGGTGAGGGAAGTCTCGGTTAGGGAACTTCCCCCATTCTCCTTACTAAATTAAAACTAACTACCTGCCTCATTATAATTCTGTTTGTCTTCTCCTCCGGCCACCACAACAACAACCACAATAACTACAACCACTCACCATAACCATCACCACAACCACACACCATAACCCCTCACCACAACCATCACGACAACCACCATCACTACCGTCATCACAACAACTATCACCCCCTATCACCACCACCACACAAAGCTGAATTAATATATCGAGTCCCATAAGGAAACTCACAGTCCTACACAAGGAATCCCACAGAGTCCTATAGAGCTTCCAAGTAGGAGAACCACAACCAAGAAGAACACTCCTACAGGTGATCCCCAGCAGGAGCCTGTTGGTGCGGCAGATGGGTAGGACGGGAATTCCAGACAAGTAAATTTTTTTTATATACATTTTTTTTTTATCTTTATGACTGGAAACTGCTGTGTAGACTTGATCTCTGAAGGTCATCGGCTATTTTTATTCACCAGATGAGCCAGTGAAGGGTGTAGTGATGATGGAGGGTAATTAAAGATGTATAAACAGTCATTGCAAAAAAACTATCTGTACTTGGGGTGATCGATGAATTGCAGAATGAACACTGCAGCATCCCTTGTCTCGGGAGGGCTGTCAAAGTACTTCGTCTATTGTGTCATATTTTTTCATCATAATTTTGGATTGATTTTTTTTTGGGGGGGGGTGGGAGTGAGGGGGGTGTGACTGTAAAGTAGTTTGAGCATCTAGTTGACCCATGGCGGTGCACCAGACCAAACTAACCTAAACTAACCTAACCCAACCTTACCTAACCAAATTTAACCCAACTCAACCTAACCTAATCACACGGTCATGCATTACATACATTATGACGGCTTAAGAAGAACATAAGAACATAAGAAAATAAGGAGTCTGCAATAGGCCGGTTGGCCTGTGCATGGCAGCTCCTGTCGAGAGTTACTACCACTCTCTATCATCCATGAATCTATCTAGCCTCCTTTTGAAACTTTCCAGAGTTCCCGCACTTACTACAAAGTTGCTAAGCTTGTTCCACTCGTCCACCACCCTATTTGTGAACCAGTTTCTTCCTATCTCCCTCCTAAACCTAAACTTATCCAACTTGAATCCGTTGCTCCGAATCCTATCCTGCTCGGATATTATAAGAACTTTATCTATATCCCCTTTATTGATTCCTTTCACCCACTTAAATACTTCTATCATTTCTCCCCGCACTCTTCGTCTTTCTAGGGAATGCAAGTTAAGTTTCTTTAACCTATCCTGATATGGAAGGTTTCTAAGTCCCGGAATCATTTTTGTCATTCTTCGCTGCACCGACTCTAGTGAATTTATATCCATTCTATAATAGGGGCACCAGAACTGAACCGCATAATCGAGGTGCGGCCTGACTAGCGCAAGATATAGTTGCAATAAGACCTCTGCACTCTTGTTACTTACACTTCTAGATATAAAACCCAATACTCTGTTTGCCTTATTTCGAACATTAACGCACTGTTTTCGAGGCCGTAGGTCCGGGCTTACAAGTACCCCTAGGTCTCTTTCACAAGTCGACTTCTCTAGGTTGATGTTGTTAAGGCTGTATACATTATAAGTATTTGTTCTTCCAATGTTAAGTACGCTGCACTTGCTGGTGTTGAATTTCATTTGTCATTTTTCAGACCACCCCTGCAGTTTATTTAGATCCTCCTGTAATGCATTTGCATCCTGCCCTGAATTAATTTGCCGCCCTATTTTGGTGTCATCCGCAAACTTGCTTATGTCACTGCTGATCCCAGTATCTAGATCGTTTATGTAAATAATGAACAAGAGTGGGCCTAGTACTGACCCCATGGGGAACCCCACTGGTTTCACGGCCCCACTCAGATTTAACACCATCTACGCTGACCCTCTGCGTTCTATCGGTGAGCCATGATTTTATCCAATTTAAAACTTTCCCCTCGATACCATAAGCCTTAATTTTTCTCAGAAGCCTCTGATGCGGTACTCTGTCAAATGCTTTGCTAAAGTCTAAGTAAATAACATCGTAATTTTCGTCATTATCTACTACCTCGAAGACTTTCCTAAAAAACGTTAGCAGATTTGTTAGACAAGATTTTCCCTTTGTAAACCCATGTTGAGAGTCGTAGATTAATTTGCTTTTCTCTAGATGCGATCGGATGCTATCTGCTATAATTGATTCAAGAAATTTCCCCACAACATACACCACACCTGCACTGTACTTGTCTTAGTTTCTGAATGAAGGTAATAAGTATGAACGACGATACGTAACTGTATGTATATAGGTAGTTCACTGTTACCTAAGTCTGACCTAACCTGACCTGGGCCAAGCAATTCCCAATGGAGATAATAATACAGCCAAGTACACCACCCCCCTCCCCCTACCCCTTCCTCCCCCCAGGCCATAAATATGACACGAGTAAAAAAATAAATAATAGTAAAAAAAATCTAAAAAAAAATAAATAAATAAAAAAGTAAAAAATTCTAAAAATTCTAAAAAATCAAGACAAAATTTTAGAAAATAAAAATATAAATGAAAAAAATATAAAAATATAAAAGAAAAAAGAAAATCTAAAAAAAAAAGAAAAAAAGTCCACACCCCTCGTTAACACTGTCTAAATTTCAGCTTCCTCGTTCAAAAAGTACTCGAGACACCACCCGAACGAGTGACCATGTACAGTAATAAACAAGATCATAACACACAGTAACAGCTTCTCCCCACACCCCTCTTATAGACACACCTGAGGAACGGAACACGACGCTCTGACACCAAGTTCTTAATCTGTGTGTTTTGTTCCTTCTACGGGAGAGATGGAGGGGAGGAGGTGAGGAGAGAGGGGGAGGAGGTGAGGAGAGAGAGAAGAAGAGGAGGGGGGAGGGGAGAGGAAGAGGAGGGAGAAAGATGAGGTGGGGAGGAGAGAGAGGAAGAGGAGGTGGGGAGGAGAGAGAGAGGAAGAGGAGGTGGGGAAGAGAGAGACGAAGAGGAGGTGGGGAGGAGAGAGAGGAAGAGGAGGTGGGGAGGAGAAAGAGGAAGAGAAAAGATGGGGAGGAGAGAGAAAGAGAGAGAGAGAGAGAGGAAGTGGTGTGGAGGAGAGGAAGAGAAGGTTAAACACACTTCTACATAAGAACATAAGAAAATAAGGAGTCTGCAATAGGCCGGTTGGCCTGTGCATGGCAGCTCCTGTCGAGTTACTACGCAAGAACACACACACACATTGTAATATAAAACCGTAATTTCTAAATCCGGGAATAGGACAGTGGCCCTCTCAATTTCTTCCTTGGCCCTCGCCAATTCTTCCATGGACCACTCCAGTTTGATCAACAAACTCGCACACCCAAGACCGCACATAGCACTGGCCATATCTGATAATTATCCCTCGGGAGCTAACCCTGCCGTGACCTTTCCCCTAGTGAGGTCAGAACACATCCAATAAACTGATTAACCCTACAAATCCTGAAGAATTAAATCATCGTTCTCAAAGGGTTTAAGCCATCGTCACCAAAGTAGATAATCCAGTAAATAGTACCGATCAAATAGTCACATATATTTAACTGTAACATAACAAAAACACAAAATTAGTTCGTCAAGTCATTCCACACCATTCCCTTAAAGTAGTGACTGGCTTAAGCGGATATACAAATTAGACAGATGGAAAGTTAAGTCACGATTCGCCTCTGTTTACTGTACCAACGTGTAAAAATTGTTGCCAGGATGAAGGAGGAGGAAGACTAGGAATATTGCCTTATATATATCAAGCTGTGGTGACGGACGGGAGCAAGAAGCAGCAGCAGACAGGCAGGCAGGGTGTGGCGGTCATACCTCCTTGGTGGCGGCCGATCACCACCTGTAAAGACACCTCTCCCTCCGTCAACAACACTATACAAAGGTCACTGGCAGCCACAACACTGACACACTGGCCAATTTTTCACCGAACTAGATATACATTTAAACAACTTCAACAACTCTTAATCCAGTCTGTTAATACACTAAATATATAAAAACAAAAAATACGCAAATATGCATCGAGTTTGTGAAGTGGGTAATGTTTTATTTACTCTTCATTACAATGATGGAGGCTACTGGGTATTTAGTTCCTGGTTCGGGCTGTAGAGGGCGTGTAAACAGTAATTCCTGTACGGGGTTAGTGAGCAAAGTGGGTCTCAGGGTTGTGTAAATGACATAGAACACAGGGGCTAGACTGAGGAACACACACTATATACAACACAGCTTCTGGTATACGCTGCGAGAATCAACATTTAAGTAATTCCGGATTAAAAACAGGTGATTACATAGATCTGGAATACTTGTACACTGAAACTTTAGAAAATTCCGAGTTTTATAGATGGAATAAGTGAACATTAATTCCAGGCTCAAAACACGAGAGTAAATACTGAAAATGTTAACGAATACCTATTATATTTTCCCGGGTAGTATTAGTAGTAGTAGTAATAGTAATAGTTGTAGTATTATTATTAGTATTAGTATTAGTTGTAGTATTAGTATTAGTAGTAGTAGTAGATCAAGATCAAGTGTCCAAGCTTTGCAATTTATGTTGAAAACTCGTATAGGAATCCATCAGACCTCTATATAGCAAACAACAAGGCTCTAAGTGGTGATACCATCTTACAGTCAACCGAGGGAACAACACAGGGGGACCCTGTTGCAATGGCAATGTACGCAATAGGCCTATCAGTGCTCCAATAAGAAATAAAATTTGAAACAACTAAGGTCAAACAAGTGGCGTACCCTGATGACCTTACAGGAGCAGGAAGAGTTGAGGACATCAAAAGGTGGTGGGACCTGGTAACATCACGAGGTCCACAAATAGGGTACCACCCAAACCCCAGCAAGTCCTTTCTCATTGTGAAGCCAGAACATTATGAACGGGCAAGGGAGGTGTTTGGCGGAAGTGAGGTCAAAATAACAAAGGACATCTAGGCGCAGTAATTGGCACTACGGACTTCAAGATCGAGTACGTAACGGGAAAGGTGAATGAGTGGGTTAGGGAAATCCATGCTCTGTCTGAGATTGCTATCACAGAGCCACATGGGGCTTTTGCGGCATTCACCCATGGAGTCAAGCATCGCTGGAACTACCTGATGCGCACTGTCCTTGATATTGGACCCCTCCTCCACCCTCTGGAAGAAGCTATCGGCTTCAATTTCATTCCCAAATTAGTGAAACACCCTCACCTAACCCCAGCAGAGAGATCACTCCTTGCACTACCACCGAGACTGGGAGGAATGGGACTAACCAACCCAGAGGAGATTGCTGCCACTGAGCATCAAAACTCATTTAAGCTCACGGCAGCCCTCACGGACCACATAATAGCTCAGAATGCAACAGGGGAGGTGGATATCATTGAAGTAAACACGATCCGAAGGTCCATTACGACAGAACGGCCAAAGTAACTAGTTGCAGCAACTATTGCTGCAAATACCAGAGAATTTGAAGAAAAAAAAAGTAGCTATAGCGCAGGAGGTGGGCGCCTCGAACTGGTTAACTACGTTACCGATAAGGGCAAATGGTTTCAGTCTCAATAAACAAGAATTTACAGATGCCAATGCTCTAAGGTACGGTTGGCCAGTAGAAGGTTTGCCCTCCCAATGCGTGTGTGGCTCTTCCTATGACGTCGATCACGCCATGGTGTGCAAGAAAGGGGGCTTCATATGCATGAGGCATGACGAAATAAGGGACCTCACAGCAAATATGTTGAAGGAAATCTTCGGGGATATAATGGTAGAACCGACCCTACTTCCTTTGGACGGTGAGATCTTCCAACATAGGACTTCAAACACATCTAACGAAGCCCGTGTTGACGTCAGTGCTCGAGGATTCTGGACGCAGGGACAGCGAGCTTTCTTCGACATCAGAATTTTTGATCCCATGGCCGCATGTCACCGTAACCTAGCTCTCGATGCTGCACACAGGAGGAACGAGAACGACAAGATAAGGGCTTATGAGGAGAGAATTCAAAATGTTGATCAAGGCAGCTTCACTCCTCTAGTGTTCACAACCTCTGGTGGGATGGAACCAAGTGCGAGGTGTTTCTACGCCAGACTCGCGGAGGTGATCTCCGAACAGAAGCAGCAGCCCAGAAGTTATGTTACAGCCTGGATGAGATGTCGACTGTCCTTCTCTCTTCTTCGGTCGGCTTTGCTCTGCCTCAGGGGAACGAGAGCTTCGTCCCCAATGCCGACAACAGCTGCAGATATTGACTATGAGGCTACAGTCACTGAATGCCGCATAGATCTGCGGCTCAACTTATTCAACATAGATAGGATAGCTACTTGTGTATTAGGATATTTAGTATTAAGATAATTAAATGGCGGCGAAGGTGTGGCTATTGGGGGAGGCTGGAGGCCACGTAAAAAAAATTGTAATAGTAGTAGTAATAGTTGTAGTAATAGTAGTCGTAGTAGTAGTAATAGACCTATATCACCTCATCACTAATTATATTCTAAATCTACAAGACAACGGGAGGACAATGATGATCGAGAATGTGATTGTCATTGTAGAAATTCTTGCATTATTAACCGTAAATTGACGTAATGTACAGAGGACAGAAGCTAACATATCACTATTCGTTATATGTATAGACCTTAGTTTTTAATTCGTTTAACACATTAAACCTCAATGCATTAAGTGAAACCTCCATATAACGGACTTCTCTCTCCATTTAGTTCGTTAGATGTTTTTCTTTACATCTAACGGATCCTCGATATAACGAACTTTCATCTGTATAGCTCGTTAAATGGAGGGTTTCACATCTAATAGACCCTCGATATAACGAACTTTCATCTGTATAGTCAGTTAGAAGTAGGGTTTCAGAATTAACGGAGCCTCGATATAGCGGACTTTCATCTCTTATTATAATCCATTAGATGGGGGGATTTCACATCTAACCAACCCTCGATATAACGGAATTTCCTCTCTATATAGTCCGTTAAATAGAGGTTTCACTATATATTTAACCAGTCGGACTTCAGCGTGACGGTACGAGACTTTATTTACGTAACACAGCTGAGTCGGGTTACCCTCCGCTCCCCCTCCCCTCGTGGCTTCCTCCTGGACCACTCGATCGATATCTTCAATATGAGAGGCCCCAACCTGCACCATTCCCAGCAGCATCAAAAATTAACTGAACAGTATGACCATTTATCTCGTCCACCACTCGTCAGCTGGGGTGGTATGTCTGTTGTTTTGTTACTTTGTTTTGACTCTTATTGACCATTGCGTGTACAGGAGAAAACCAGAGAAAAAACTGTCATGTTTTGTAGGGTGAGTACTAGTGTCAGATCCGGGCCATGAATCGAACCCAGGACACAATATTGAGAGTTGACGATTTAAACTGATCCAGACTCATTGATAATTAAAATGACACAGAAGGACTTAGGGTGATTTAAAATGACTGGGTGTGTTGTAAGGTCTTCAGACAAGTATTAGCCAATGATAAAAAGCCACTGAACCCCAACAAGCTTTTCATTGGTCAAGGGAGAACGTGATCTTACTTGATGAGGTGTTTTAACGACATCTCACCCCTCCCACCCACCCCTTGAATTTTACCTCACGATAATAAAACAGTAAAGAAAAAAGTAAGGGAAAATACAAGAGCTGGTTGTATTTTTTTCATCCTCAGTGTGGTAAAAATAAAGTACTTTAAAATATATATTACTCAAAAATATACTCTCAATAGGAAATATGTATACAGTATACTAAGGTAAAATAACAAAACACCTGGTCTGAAATATACTCAAGTAAAATTAAATATAGTTAAGTATATTTCAGTGTATATACCTAAAATAGCCCCTAGTTTATATTAGGTAATGTGGAAGAAGTACAAGAGCAATGACGCATATTTACTGTATGTATTTACTATATTAGGAATATATTCACAGTCAGCAAAATTCCTCACTTGTTTGAAATCACGAATAGCACACCTGAGGCTCAGACTGGGGCACACCTGGAACTGAATCGTTCACACACACACACACACACACATATACATACACACACACACATATACATACACACACACACATACATACACACACACATATACATACACACACATACATACATACACACACACACATACATACACACACACACACACACACACACACACACATTTGGACGTGGAAATGTAATTCACCCAACTCATCAATAGCTAATAAGGTGAGAGCCTACGACCTACTTGAGCTACAGCAAATGACTGTTCCTAAAACTGCGAGGAGGCTGATTTACCGGGCAGAAAAACTCACTGTCATTGGTTACTTGATAGGACTATGCACTGTCTGATTGGTTGACTCAAATAGAACATATAAATCGATCACCATGGCAACTGAGGTTAGGTTAGGTTACTTTAAGGTTGACTAAGGTAGGTTAGGTTAGGTTTAATTGAATTACATTATGTAAGTAAGAGTTAGGGTGGTTAATCTTAAGTTGAAATAAGAGGAGGCTAATCTTCAGATGATCTTTAATTAATGTCAAATTCATGTTAGAATTCATAATACGGCAGGACATATTTTTCTTACACCAGCAGCCTGTAAATGTGTCAGGATAGCTCGTCAGGACATGTAAAATTGTGAGTGTGTGTGGTATAAGTATTTCTTAATTATACTGTATGTGCACCTGTTACAACACTTGCCTCCAGCACCGCCAGTTTCGCCTTGCACTAGCAGTCAAGGATGTTTCAAGTCTAATGTTTTGTTTTAGTGGTGAAATTTGGTACATTTTACGTCAGATATACTTGAACTAAACAAACTGAACTTTAGTTGTTCTCTTTCAAACAAGTCAGTACGCACGCACGCACATACACACATACACACACACGTACATACACACATACACACACATACATACACACACACACACACACACACACATATATACATAAGAACATAAGAACATAAGAATGGAGGAAACTGCAGCGGGCCTATTGGCCCATACTGCGCAGTCCCGTTTATACCCAACCCCTATTGCTCATATGAGCATCCAACCTATGTTTGAAGCTATCCAGCGTATTCGAGTTAATGATGATATTTGGTAACTTGTTCCATTCATCCACTACTCTGTTACCAAATCAGTGTTTACCTATTTCGCGCCTAAATCTAAATTTGTCTAATTTAAAACCATTGTTACGAGTTCGCTCCTGGTTGGATAGTTTGAGTTCCTTTGTAATGTCCCCTTTGTTCAGCCCTGATTTCCATTTATACACCTCTATCATATCGCCTCTCACTCTACGTCTCTCGAGGGAGTGCAAATTAAGATGCTTTATCCTGTCTCTGTACTCAAGGATCCTAATGCCCGGGATTAGCCTTGTCATTCTCCTTTCAATTATTTCCAAGGATTCTATATCCATTCTGTAATAAGGTGACCAGAATTGAACTGAGTAATCCAAGTGCGGTCTCACAAGCCCAAGATATAGTTTTAGGATGACCTCGCTAGTCTTGTAACTAACACTCCTTTGTATGAACCCAAGTACTTTATTAGCCTTGTTTCCAGCAAATACACATTGTTCACTTGGCTTAAGGTTCCTACTTATCATTACTCCAAAATCTCTCTCGCAGTCGCATTTCTCAATGGCATCATTGTTCATCTGGTAACTGGTTTCCCAGTTTACATCTCCTATACTGAGTACTTTGCATTTGTCCACGTTGAATTTCATCTGCCATTTTTCAGACCATTCGAAAAATTTGTTTAGATCTTCCTGTAGTTTTGTGGAGTCCTCATCAGATTTAATAACACGTCCTATTTTGGTGTCATCAGCAAATTTACTTATGTTGCTGTCTATGCAGATATCTATGTCGTTCATGTATATAATAAATAATAATGGTCCAAGTACTGAGCCTTGGGGAACTCCACTAGTGACGTTGCTCCAATGGGATTTAGTGCCGTTAATGCTCACTCGCTGTTTCCTGTCCTGTAACCACGCCCTAATCCATCTAAGGATATTACCTTTGATGCCATGTGCTTCTACCTTTCTAATTAGTCTTTCGTGGGGAACTCTATCAAAGGCTTTGCTTAAGTCGAGATATACCACATCATAATTGTGCTCCTCGTCCACCGATTCGAAAACTGATGAAAAGAATGTTAATAGATTAGTTAGACAAGAATGCCAGCTTGTGAAGCCATGCTGGGAATCACTGATCAATCAGTGCTTCTCCAGGTGATTTCGAATAGAGTTTGAAATGATTGCTTCCAGTAATTTGCCTACTATTGATGTTAGACTGATTGGGAGGTAGTTAGAGGATAGTGATCTATCCCCCTTCTTGAAAATAGGTATTACATTCGCTATCCTCCAGGATTCTGGTACTACATCTGTTTTTAAGGACATGTTAAACAACTTTGCTAAGGGCATACTAAGCTCTTCCTTACATTCCTTTAATACTCTGGCAAATATCTCATCGGGACGAGGTGACTTATTAGGCTTTAGTTTGTCTATTTGCTTACTCATATCGTCACTAGTCACTACTATCTCGCTTAATTTGTTTTCATCACTATCTCTGAAAAGAGTCGGTGCCTCAGGTATCATGTTTAAATTTTCTGTGGTGAAAACTGTTGAAAAATATTTATTCAAATTATTGCTCATTTCTCCATCGTTATCAGTGAGCTCGCCAGTTACTGACCGTATTGGTCCAATCTTTTCTCGTGTTTTAGTTTGATACATTTGGTTTGTCTTCGCCTCCCTTGCTATCCTTACCTCATTATTCCTCTTGGCTTTCCTTATCTCGGTTTTAACCCTACTTGCCAATATCTTATAATAATCCTGGAGGTAAATTTCGCCATGCTTTATCCTTCTACCTATAGCCTTCCTTTGGCCAGTGATGTTCTTTAAATAATTATTTATCCATTTAGGGTCATTGTTGTCTGATCTGAGTTTTTTGTATGGTATGTTCTGCCTTTGTGCATTAAGTAACTCATTATTTAAATTGTCGTGGAACTCGGCAATCTCAAATCTTGTTATCAGGTCGGTGTCAACCGTCAGGTTCGCGGGTGGGGTGAGGTCGGTGTGAGTCACCCCCAGGCATGATACCCCTTCCCTCAACTGCCTCTTCAAACTATCAAAGTTTGCCCTTCTGAAATCTGGGACTTTAGTGGAATTTTCCTTTCGTCCGCCCTGAAAATCTAACTGGAATCTAATTTCTTTGTGATCTCTGTTTGCAAGTTCGTTCCCTACCTCGACATTGCTAATGAGGTGTTCTCTGTTCTACAGAACTAAATCGAGTATATTATTACCCCGGGTGGGTTCGGTTTTATGTTGACTTAGGAAATAGTCCTGGATCGTTTCGAGAAAATCCTCTGATTCTGAGTTACCCGTAAGGTCAGTCCAATCTATTTGGCCAAGGTTAAAGTCGCCTACTATACAGACTTTGTTGTGTATGGAACCCCTGCGCATTTCATCCCAGATAAGTTGCTCATTAACTCTATCAAGATTGGGAGGTCTATATATTACTCCTGTGATTATTTTTTCCCTACCTTCGATTAATTCTATCCAAATTGTTTCTGTATTCCGCTCAGTTTTTATTTCCTTGTTTATTTCACACTTCAGGTTATCCCTGACATAGACTGCTACTCCGCCTCCTTTCCTGGTCTGCCTGTCGGTATGGAACAATTTGTAACCTGCAATTTGGTATTCGACAGGTAACTCACGTGAGTCTAGGTTGATCCATGTTTCAGTGAATGCTATTATATCGATTTTTTCGATACATCCATTTTGTTTCTCATACTTCTACTGTTCGCATAGTAGACATTTAGGTTAGTCGTGTTCTGAGTCCTCCCTTTACTGCGTTTAGGTCTTAACTCGCTGTCTAATATAGCTTTGTCATCATTCCTAACACTATTTCCCTGTAACCTTTTACTTTGCTTGCCCGCTCCCATTGCAGTCTCCTCCACCCCCGTGCCCGTATGTTCCCCTAGTAGTTTAAAGACTTCAATATCTTTTGAACTGCCCCCCTCTAGAGACCCGGCCAGGGTTGCCACCCCATCCTGAGACAGGTGCACCCCATCCCTAGCATAAAGGTCCCTTCTGCCTTAGAAGTTGTCCCAGTTGTCAATGAATGGGACTGATATTGACTTGCAATATCTGTCAAGACGGTCGTTGACACCAACTGCCCTTGACAACCATTCACTGCCAACTCTCCTTCTAGGCAGGACAGCGCATATGATAGGGATCCCTCCCTTAGTCCTAATACGATCTATAGCTGCCTTGAACTTATCAAGAAGCTCCTCTCTCCTTCACCGGCCAATATCATTGCCTCCTGCACTGAGGCAGATAATGGGTTTGTTCCCATTACTAGACAAGATATTGTCCATCCTGTCAATTATATCCCCCACCCCAGCTCCTGGCAAACACACCCTCATCCTATTTTTGTTTTTACCACAAAAAGCCCTGTCCAAGTACCTTACCTGTGAGTCACCAACAATTAAAGTTTTTATACCTTCCTTGTCAACCCTGTCCCTGACTGTACTAACGTCCAATTCGTCTATCAAGGAACTGAAGGAGTTGGTACACTTAGCTGTTGATGTCGTTGTTGATGTATCCTTGGTGTGTTTTTTCATCACCAGTTTAGTCTTCCCTCTCCTCACAACCTTCCACTCGCCTGAGTTTTCGTCAGACACGGGCTTTCCTTGTCTCGCCTCTTCCTTCAACCTCGCCATCTCTTCCTTTAATTTCAGGTTCTCCAACGTGGCCCTCTCTAATTCTTCCTTGGCCCTCTCCAGCTTGGGCAACATACTTGCACACCCCAGACCACACATAGCACTGGCCATATCTGATAATTATCCCTCAGCTAACCCTGCCGTGACCTTTCCCCTAGTGAGGTTAGACCACATACATACACACACATACATACATTGGGATCAGTGTGAACTCGGCTTCTGACTACAGCGTCCTCCAGAATATATTGAACAGTCTCCAAAATTAGGCCACCAACAGCCACGTCACCATCAACCATACCAAGACCATGGTTATGCACATCAACCTCTCCTCTGACCTTGTCCCATCTCCCTCCATTACATTAGGCCCCAACAAACCCCAGGTTGTCGACTCCACTAAGCTCCTCGGCGTCACTATAGATAACATTAAATTGGATAACACACGTTAGTGCAAGTGTCAGATCCTCTAGTTTTCGTTTCCACCTCCCGCGTAGTCTGGAGTCCCCTGGGTTCCCGCGCCCCTACCTGGTCTTCCTCCCTAAATGCCACACAACGTAAACACCTAAAAAAGTGTCTCTTTCTCACACACACACACACGTCTCTCTCTTTCTCCCTCTCACACACACGTGTATAAATCTATTTAAATTTACAAAATATTAACCAAGGCAACGTGCAATAACACAGCGCCCTGGGATCAGCGGGAGATAACCCACCGACCGTGTTATGTAAGAGGCTGACGGCGACGTAGCTTCTGCATTAATATTTATATCTCGCTCTCCCTTCCCCCAACCTCCTCACCCAGTGGCCACAACAAGGGTCTTACTTTACTTCATTACCAGTTTTTACTCGTCGTCATTCCTCTAACATCGCCAAGTATGAAATTTGGATATATGCATTTGAGTGACGTGTAAAGTGCTGGATACCAGTATTATAAGCCATCACAACAGCGTTTATTATACCAGAAGAAAGAACCACCAAACTGACTTCATGTCGTGTGTCATATTTAACCTAACTAGATTATAGTCTTTTCTAAACTCTTATATTTGACCATGTTTCACAAAATTACATCTGATGAAAGGTATTTAACAGTCTTATAAGCATCTACAAGAACAATCCAGGAAAACACTTAAAGACACATTAATAAAACCATAGTATCCAGGTGGTCGAATACTCCCTTAACAAAATTCCTCATCTGGGTTCGCAAACTACCCTCCAGAATAATCTTCTCCCGATGGGCCCCTGGGAGAATTGATGACACACGGCCACTGAAGAAACTCTGTTCAATTATTTATAGCGTTTCTAGTTCATAGTGAAGCAGTTTTATCCCACGAACTGAACATTAAGTACTGTAACTATCCCGTACACTTTAACACTGGCACGAATATGTTCAAAAGGATCTGATAAGTACAATAGTGAATAGTACTGTACAGTCGTGAACAGAAGTCCAGTCGCCCCTTCTGCTGCTCCGCGAACCAAGAGATTCAGACTCATGAATCCGAAGCATTAATGGGCAGAATAATGTACCAGTGTCTACTGCTTCGGGTTTATGAGTCTGAATCTCTTGGTTCGCGGAGCAGCAGAAGGGGAGACAGGACTTCTGTTCACGACTGTACCTTTTACACACACTACCCTGTACAACCTAATATCTGTATTCATATTCTTGGGATTAATATAAGATTCGTCTCCCCAGTTTATTTCACCTTAAGATTAATCACCCTTAGGTTAGCTAGAAGGGATTAGATTAGTTTAAATTAGGATAACGTTAGGGAGATTAAATATTAAGGTGAAATAAGGGTACCTAATCGTTACAGGAGCCCCCCCAAAATAAATATATCAATCTATGCCAATATTAGAGGTTTTGAAAGTTAACATCTACTCTTTACTGATCCATAACTGTGTCCTGGGTGTCCACAACTACCGAAAATTATCCTACGGCCCTGGTAAGACTCCAGGGAAAGGCGGGGTGGTTGAGTCGTGGCCACCAGCAGCTAATTCTGACTGACAGTGGCGGCTCCTTACTCATCACACACCACCACTTTACTCACCCCTACATTACCACAACAAAAATGCGGCTAAGTCTTTGTTTCTGTGGTAATATGAGGTTTACCTGTCCTTGGCCTCGTGCTTATTGAATACCTGTTTACGATTGTTGATTACCGACGTCTGTGAACCCTAGAAAGACGCTTTTATTATACCTTGTGATCAAACCTAACCTAACCTAACCCAACCCCCAAAAAAAATAACGTTATAGGGTGTAGAATCGTGTTTAAAAAAATAAATAAGCTGGGTTATCTAAAATCTTCACGTGATCCCATATTTATTTCAGTAGTTACATCACTAACAATGAGACGAGACAAACAAACAACCGCCGCTAACAACCACCACTACAATTTACAAGGGTCACAGCAACTCGTTCGTTACTTCAGATGATTCACTCGCCACAGAAAAAAAAAACATAAAAAAATAGACTCGTTCTCCTTCAAACATTAGGCAGCAGCATCATCTTCACAGGAGCTAGGTTGATGGGAGAGTTGAATGATTATAAAGTATTAGTGGTGTGAGCCAGCCAGCCTGCAGCCCTCCAAGGTCTACTAGGCCAGACGATGACCACACCCAAGCTCCTTACTCTCCTAACATCATCATCTTCTCTACCCTCACCACACCCTTACCACCCCCCCCCCCACACACACATTCCAAACACTACTTTACAGCTGCCCAGACGCCATCTTTGTAAACTGTATAACCACACGCTACCAAACAAACGTTCAACCCACTTGGCTAATGAATGTCTGGTATAGCTGGTAAAAGGAGCATAATGATGGATGAATGATAATAAATAATAAATAAAAGAGGGTGAATAAAAGGGGAGTGAATAATAAAGGATGTATAATTATGAGATATCAATACTCTCTTCATTAACCTTTTTATTTTTATTTTAAAGTAGGTTAGGTTAGTGTTAGATTAGGTTAGGTGAGGTTAGTGTTAGGTTAGCGTTAGGTTTGGTTAGTGTTAGATTAGGTTAGGTGAGGTTAGTGTTAGGTTTGGTTAGTGTTAGGTTTGGTTAGTGTTAGGTTTGGTTAGTGTTAGGTTTGGTTAGTGTTAGATTTGGTTAGTCGTATGTTAGATTATGTTAGGTTAGAATAGAAAAGTGTTAGGTTTCGTTAGGTTAGGTTAGGTTAGATTACTGTAAGTGGTTTATATAAGACTGTTACTGTTGTTGTTGTAGACAGCACATCACCTAAGGAAAAACTTACGTTATTATTTTCTGTATTCAATTTCTATTTTCAACCAGCTATGAAGGAAAATACCACGATGTTGAAACAAGAGGAAAAAAAATCATCAATATTCGACAACACGATAAGGGTAATTCTCGGCTCAATCTTGTTCTTTTATTTTTGGGACGGTTTATTTTATTTTATTTTTTTTTTGTGTGTGTGTTAATTTTCAGGCGGGAACTGAATCTTGAATTTGGTGGTGGACAGTAGCTGGTTTATTGTGCACTCTATATTCATCCTGAGAACTGTAGGGCAAAGAGGATTATTAGTTACAGAGAAGAGACGTCACAAAGGGTGTTTATCAGACCCCAGTGAACAGGATATTGTGGCGGTAAGTGTTAAGAGGATATCTCTGTACATTGTTTGTTTAGTTCTGTATATATAGGTTAAGTTAGGTTAGGTTAAATTAAGATAACTTTAGGGTTTAGTATATAATCAAGAATTCAAATAATATGAAATTCTTAAGTCCTATTCGTCAAGAGACCCGTCGAGGGATCAGAAAGAAAGTTTTCAGTAAGTACACACACACAGCCAGCACATCACCAACCACACACAAACGCTTGCTCAAGGTCTGTGCATTCGACAAAAAATAATAACAGAACAGGTTACGTGTGTTTCCCTCAAGTGTTGTGTTAACTTAAGCTTTGAATTAGTGAACATGAGGAGATGCCCCCACACACGTGTAAGGTAGTGATAAAGTAAGGTAGGGTAAAGTTTAGTAAGGTTAAAGTAGGGGAAAGTAAAGTAGGGTAAAGTAAAGTAGGGTTAAAGTAGGGTACAGTAAAGTAGGGTTAAAGTAAGGTTAAAGTAGGTTAAAGAAGAGTAAAGTAGAGCAAAGTCGAGTAATATAAGGTAATGTAGGGTAAAGTGAAGTAACGCAAATTGAACTAAATTAACTCAAAATAATAAGCAATTCAACCCGATTCTTTCAACATACAGTACAGTACAACAGATGATAATAATAATAATAATAATAATAATAATAATAATAATAATAATAATAATAATAATAATAATAATAATAATAATAGTAATAATAATAATAATAATAACAATAACAATAAAAAATAACAATAAGAACAATAAAAACTAATATTTAGGTTAGGTTAGCTTAGGTTATAGGTTACTGAGGGCCGTGGCTGGCGTTAATTAATGTACTCACAATACTGACGACAGCGATAATGCCGATGATTCTGTCCATCCCTGCAAGAACAACAACACCATTAGATGTACTGTTCGTATGTCTGTGTCACCATTAGTTTAAGTCATTCGTGTTGAAATATATAATAATAATAATAATAATAATAATAATAATAATAATAATAATAATAATAATAATAATAACAGTAATAATAATAATAATAATAATAATAATAATAATAATAATAATAATAATAATAATAATAATAATAATAATTACACAATTGCATGGTCTTAATTGTTTCTCTTTGACAACACAACTTACATTTATCGTTTCTCACTATTGATCTTTTTTTCATTTTTGTATTTCTTTATGGTTCTTTAATGTTGTTGTTATTATTATTATTATTATTATTATTATTATTATTATTATTATTATTATTTTCAGTGTTATTATTTTTATTGTTATTACTTTATTTTTACTTTTGGATTTGTTATTATAAATTTTATTTACTATAAACTAATTATTATCATTGTTATTATTATTACATTTTCGCCCCCCAGGCCCCGATGTGGGACAATTTATGACCTGTGCCCGGGAGGGCTAATCCCCATAAAAATAAATAAATAAATAAGCTTTTTTTTACCGAGTACAGATTTACCAAGATGAGGTAGTACTTCCAATTAATGAAGTCAGTGACGAAAAAGCCATGTATACACACGTGTGGTTCATTAAATTAAATTATCAGTGTGTGCGTCAGCCCGTCCGTCAGGGGTAATAAGTACAGTATAGGACAAGAGGTGGAGAGTGAGAGGTGATGAAGTTTAATATATATTTATTTTTTTCCTTCACATATATTTATCAACGTCACTAGGCATCGTCATTACCACTATACCTCCCACCCACACCCCATCACCACTACCCTACACCACCAGAAAAGGAAACATTAAAAACGCTACTGCCGTGTGTGTGTTTAAGCACAGTATATCATTAATACACTTATACATTATACATTAGCATGTTTAAACCCTTACGAATAACTTGAGTCAAACTAGAAGCTGAAGTACTTTAAGTGGCCAGGAGGGAGATGAATTACTGTATGTATTTAACCCTTCGCACGACACAGCAATCCCAACGAGCCGAAGTAAATTGTACTTGGGCTGTGCTGTCGAATTTTCTCCGTATTTCCGATTCCGTCACCTGTCTCAACCCATCTTCCACCTGTACGTTTTTAGCACACGCAATACTTTTCTTCATTAGTACACGGAAAAAAATATCAATAACTAAGTTCAGTTAAGCAGAATATAATTAAATTTACAAAAAAAGTAGTACAGCATTTAATTGATCTGGTAGCCTATCACACAAATAAACTTTTCTCCGTCATCACAAACAATTGTTTTCTTCCGATAGTGACAAAGTCAATCTGACAGTCATGTACAAAACTATTGGGTGTAGCTAATTAGTAGTAGAATAAAACAGCACGGAGAAAAAGTTAATTGATCTTATAATGCCATATTTCCCCACTACCTAGTTTTCCTTGAAACAGTGATGACATTTCTGACCTGACGAAAGACTGTCTAGTTTTGTAAACGCCTTGGACTAATGGCAGTATATGACCCACGAAGTATCTAGAGCAAGGTTTTGACACAAATCCCAACAGAATAATACAGTTTTACCTTCATATCCTGTTTCGTTAATCTTCTCTCATGGTTCAACGCTTAATCCTCAGGGATTCAAAAGTTAACTTTCCTCCACAATTAATTCTCCACTGAGGATCTGTATACAGTATTTGTACTTTCATTCGTACTAAACAATTAACAATTTGAATTAAGAGCCAATAGTTATGTTATTTGCTGCTAATATTAACAATAAACAATACGGTGGTTAGTTACTGTAGTAAAATAAAATGATTCAGTTAACTTCCAGGTTGTGTTTTAAGCCGGTTTTCTTTCAGCACCGCCTTAACTCTGACATTTCCTCAGCACTGGACAACCATTGTTATTAGTGGTTTGTATTCCTAAGCCTTTTTGTTATCACATAAAATTTAAAAACGGCACAATCGTACGAAGAGATTCGGCTTCAGGCCAGAATTAATATCTTAAATGTGTAAACAGCGTACGTGCTCAATCTTATGCCCTTTGATCTGGCTTCTGTACAGTTCATGCTTATGTTTTTGTCTACAAGGAATAAATATAAACAGGTTGAGATGTAGTAATCATTTTTCAAGAACTATACACGTGCCAGCAAAATGACTACTTCGTAAATTAAAAACCCTCATTATTATTTCAAGTATTATAGGGTGTGGGTAGCGATGTTACTAACCTTGATACGTGTTTAAGTACCTTCTTCTCTTTGCCACCCCCTAACAAGTCAGGCCGTTTCAGAAGAGTGAACTATCTTGAAGGGTCGTGCCAGACGCCCAGACCTCACCACACAGTACACCTACTGTACCCAGTTGTTTATCGTGAGACTCTTGCTTCACGCCCTCACCCCGCCTTAACATACTGTATTGGCTGACTGACGCCCTGGCGAACCGATTACGTCCTCACAACTTTAACTTAAACTTTACATACTCTCCTCAACAGACTATCCTACTAATGATCAATACATTTTTTTAATATTGCAAGAAAGAGCGATTTCTGAAACATACAGGATATCCATCGAACATAATAAATAACTGAAAACCAACTCGACCTATTTTTTACATTGAATAGGTTACAGGAATTTTAGTGATTATTATTTATTGATGTATCTGAAGATCTCACTGATAATGTAGAAGATATGAACGATGTTTTGTTTATATAAATGTTTTCTATCAGTTCTCGCTTTAGAAGATTTAGATGTTCCCTAAGTAACTAAAGAGATAGAATAAATAAAAGCTAGTAAGCAAATGGATAAAAAAAAAGAAAGGCGATGAGATGTTTGTTCGAGTCCTGAAGCAACTAAAGGAAGAACTTAGTAAACTTTAAAAATTGTTCAGTGAGTCACAAAACTCTCGTATTGTATTAGAATCCTGGAGGGATAGATTTGCAGATGAGTGGAACGAGTTACCAAATAATAAAAACAATTACATTGTAGGTGGGTCACATAGGCATGAATGCCCATTAGGGACAATGTGTATACAGTACACTGCACTGTACAGTCGGGGTCAAAAGTTCGCTCCCACCCAAAATGAAGCGGCATCGATCCCAAATGAGATGACACAGTCAGGGTAAGTTAGTACGGAGACTCATTCCCGTAACTCCCTTTCACCACGGGGGCCAACTTTTGTCCCCGACTGTACAATCAAAGACAAAAGTCGCGTCACGGTTTTGTCCGAAGATTAAATATAACTCGTGAAACATCTTGAGAGCCCCCTACCACAAGGCAGAGCCGACCAACAGTTTAGCCCTTAGGCACATGTTTTCACCAAATTTCACGGCACGACTTTTGTTTTTCATTGTACACTAGGAGACAGCAGGGCTGGTACAGTACTGCACTCGACCGCCTTCACTTCCCCAAGTTGTAAACTTAGGTATAGTATCTGTTTATAACTGGGTGAACTGGAAGCACCCGGTATCGAACTACCGACCCCTGCAACAGGAGGCGAGTGCTATATCCACTAGACCTCGTATATAGCTTGGAAAGGTATACATGAGTGATGATGATTGGGTGTAAATGGGAGCCAATATACATACTGCATTTTTTTACTCGTGTCTGAATCTACCAAACCTTACTGTTGTCATAAGCCCACAATAGATCACCTGAATATTAGCCCCCCAGCTTACTTAAGGTGTTGGTGGTACAGCGGTAGCGTGCGTATCTCTCACACTATCATAGGTTCGAGTCCTGGCCCGAGACACGCGTGAGAAGGGTGTATCTATGACTACCAAATATCACAGGTTTTCTCCAGGCACTGTACTCTGGTTTCCTCCTGCACTAACACTGGACAATAAAGGTCGGAACAAATAACAGATCAGCCGCCCAAACGGCTAGTAAGCTGACATGTGGTGAAATGATAAATTAACAATGAATTATAATTAATACTCACGACTGAGGGAAGAGAAGAAGATGGGGATGCATCTGGTGCAGGAGGCGGTGGAGCACCTTCCCATCTTCCTGTCAACATGTTGCGTTTCCATCCTATACCAGTGGGTGGAGAGTTGTGTCTCTACCTTCACCCACACCCCTCCAAAAAAAAAGTAAAAACAAGCGATATTACGTGGTTGTCCTTGAACACTGAAATACTGCATATATCTCTTCACTGGACACTCCACCATCAATAAATGAATCCCTCGTGTTTTTACTCGTACAAGTAATTTTTTTTACACATTTTATAGATCGAAATGGATTGCATTATCCTCAAGTCTGGTACTTCGGAGAGATTTTTTGTTACTCTGACAATTGCACTGATGATGTGTAATGTTATTCTCATACACTTTGCAGAATTAACAAGGGTCTGATAAATTCATAGATATTTAACACTTATGGAATGATCGGGTATCACAGTATCGGTGAACCAGGCGAGGCGGAGGACTGACTGACACACACACACCGGAGACCATCCACCAAGGATGTGAAGTTGTGAACTCGGGATTTTGTGGCAGCCCAGCACGATTGCCTTCCAGGATTACTACTGCGGCATCACTCCCCCCGCTCCCCGGACCTCGGGCTGATGGAGGAAATTGTTACTCGCGTTGTTTTTTTTTTGTCAAGTGTGGTGGTGGTGGAGTGTGGTGGTGGAGGAGTGTAGTATGGTGGTGGTAATGGAGGAGTGAGGTGGTGATGGAGTGTTGTGGTGGTGGTGTAGTGTGGTATAGTGATGGAGGAGTATGGACTGTAGTGTGGTGGTGGTGTAGTGGTATGGTGGTATTGGAGTATTGTGGTAGGGGAGTATTGTGGTAGGGGAGTATGGTGGTAGTGGAGAATTGTGGTATTGGAGTGTGGTGGTGGTGGAGTGCTGTGGTGGTGTCGTGATGGAGAGGTATGATGATGGTAGTGGAGTGTGGTGGTGGTGGAGTATGGTGGTAGTGGAGTGTGGTAGTGATAGTGGAGTGTGGTAGTGATAGTGGAGTGTGGTGGTGGTAGTGGAATGTGGTAGAGTGTGGTGGTGGTGGAGTGTGGTGGTGGAGTGGTAGTGGAGTTTGGTGGTGGTGGTAGTGGAGCGTGGTGGTGATAGTGGAGTGTGGTAGAGTGTGGTGGTAGTAGAGTATGGTGGTAGTGGAGTGTGGTGGTGGTAGTGGAGTGTAGTAAAATGTGGTGGTGGTGGTGGAGTATGGTGGTGGTGGTGTAGTGGTGGAGAGGTATGGTGGTAGTGAAGTGTGGTGGTGGTAGTGAAGTGTGGTGGTGGTAGTGGAGTGTGGTGGTGGTAGTGAAGTGTAGTGGTGGTAGTGGAGTGTGGTGCGCAATAAATCAGTCTACGAGTCTGCCTGCACCTGTCAAGAAATATTAATTAAATACTTTTGCTTCCCCTTTTCAAAATATACACACTAAACTCCTTGTTACTCTTTTATGTAAAACCCCTGATCTTTAAAACAATTTTCATGAAAACGGAACTTTGAGACACGTGTGTGTTTGGGAGGTGGACGCGTTACCCGAGCACTCTGAATCCAACTGACGTGCGTAGCGTTTGGGGAGTGCAACTGTGCAGCAAAGTTGCCAACACTTGTACCGTTTGGGTGACTGGTGGTAGATGCGATACCGTTCTTGCCTCGCAAGCGAGATGACACGGGTTCGATTCCCGGGCCGGTGGAAGTTGTTTGGACTTACTTCCTAGCCCCCAATTAGTCCCTGTTCACCTAGCAGTAAAGTAGGTACCTGGTGTAAATCGAAAGTTGCGAATTCGTATTCAGGGAAAGTTGTTGGAGCTTCCAATAACTTCATGACATAAAACCACTGACTCTTCAGGCTTCTACGCCCTTAACTCGTGAGACATAAAGGCAAGAATGAACTTAGCATGCTTCCCTGTTGGGCGCTGTAAACGCTTCTGCGCTTCACCTTACACAAGGATGTAGGGGGGTGCCCAATAAAAAAATAAAAAAAAAACTTGTACCGTATACTCCAACCACACACACACGCAAGCAAACGCATACATACACACACAAGCAAACGCACACATACACACACACACACAGAGTATATGAGTTAGAATTTATACATTAGACCGAGTATACTGGACGAAGGTGTCATATGTGTGTACAGTATAGTGATATTACTATTGACGCTTTACTATGAAATACATCAAGTATAAGTATGGGTCTATAAACAGAAAACTTTAATCATTTCTATATATCAACAATAAACTTGTGCTCATATCTGAGGGTTGGCGACCAATCCTCCAAGATTTTGTCTCTCTGGGAACCAAATTCTTAACTTTAGTCTCTACCTTCCCCTGGCCCTAACTTTACCCATTAATATTTATTTTATTATTCCTTCATCCCTAATTATATGACCGAAGTACCTGTTTTTCATTTTTCTTTTTATGCGAACCCAAGTACTTTTTCATTTGTTTTCCTGTTAGTGTAACGTATTCTTAACATCTGCCTAATAATTATTCTATCCCTGTCCCTGTTTTGAGCCTTCCTAAATCCCATTTGATTTTGTCCAATGTTTTTCCGTTTAATTTGTCTAGGTTAGAGGCTCACTAAACTTGATCCGACCCACAATCTGACCCTGAATAGATCTTGGTTCGGGATACTGAATTTCTGATTTTGTTTCCTCTGAATTAAAATGTAATCTATTTGATTACTGACAATGTTATTTACATTGTCCTTATGATGAACAACAAAACCAGCACTTGACAAGACATCTATTTCACGGCGGCAGTTTTGGATCAGTCTATCTCTATCATCAAACTACAAAACAAAAACATACAAGACGTAAGAACTCAGCTGTGCAGTATGCAAGAAATCATTGCAAGATATCAGTAAATATACAACATAAAGACTAAACTGTGTGCCACCATCCATCGCAGTAAAAAAAAAAAATGTGACTACCCTCTCAGCTACACAAGGATTTGGGCGGGCTCACTAACTCCACCGCAGTATAAAAAAAAAAATAATAATAATATGCAGCACTATATAAATAAACCAATATTAATACAAAGGTCTGACGACCCAAGGGAGCAAAACAAAGATAAAACACCAATAGGAAAGATGAAGCGATCTGGTTGAGCCCAGATTCTTTCTACTCCTACTGTATTTCAGTTTCACCACTTTTTCTTCAACCCCTAATAATCTTCTTTCACCTCATAACTCATGACTCCACCACCACTTCCTAACTTTACCTTCCTCCTACACCGTCTTCCGTCTTCAGCGCAAACGGCTCTCTTCTCTCTATCTCATCATCATCATCAATAAACCAAAAAAAATGATAAAACACGAAATCCATACATGACAAGAACTTTGTAAAAATTAACTAACAAGCCTAAAGGAAACTTTCTTGAGAAATGCAGAAGGTTTAAGTAAGTCTTGTTGTTCACTGTTGGGGGTTTTCCTTAATTGCTAACAAAATTCATTATCAGGGTTAGTGGATTTTGTTAACTATTAAGGCTCACCTAGAAAAAATATGCACATGGGTAGCGCTGAACATTGGCGTACTTATAGGTAGTAGGTATTAGGCAGCTATCAAACAGGGAGGTACTACCGCCTAGGAAGATATTGGAAGCATAATGTGTTGTCTAATGATAGACCCTGCTGCCATATGGCATCACGAAAATTGTGACCAAGTCCCAGGTTGCTGATCTGACTTTCTGCCTCATTTACGCACAATTGCAGGGTCTCAATTGTTTCTCTTACTATTGACAACACAACATACATACATACAGTATATTGTTCCTCACTTTTTATTTTTGTTTTCATTTTGTATTTCTTTGTGGTTCTTTATTATTATTGCTATTATTATTATTATTATTATTATTATTATTATTATTATTATTATTATTATAATTATTATTATTATTATTATTATTATTAATATTATTATTATTATTATTATTATTAATATTATTATTATTATTATTATTATTATTATTATTATTATTATTATTATTATTATTATTATTATTATTATTATTATTATTTCGCCCCCCAGGCCCCGATGTGGGTCAGTGACCTGTGCCTGGGTGGGCTAATCCCTGTAAAAATAAAAAGTATTTTAGGCATTTTATTATTTCATTCACCTATTTAAACCCTTCTTTTAAAATCGAAAACGTTAAATGTACAGTACAGTTTGCCGTTTTTGCTTGTCCTATTTTTCTTTTAATATTTTTTTATTATTACAGGTTGACAATCCCTTAGCCGAAATCCTTGGGACCAGAGGCATTTCGGATTTCGGAATTTTTCTGTTTTCAGATTTTTTTTTTTTTTTAATGTGTATTAGCCCATCCGGGCACAAGTCACTGACCCACATTGGGGCCTGGGGGGCGAAAATATAATAATAATTATAATAATAATAATAATAATACAGGTAATAATAATTCATAGGTCTAGGTTGTGTTTCTCATTTTTTTTAACCTTCGGGTATTACATAAAAAGAGGAAATACTTGTAATGTATAATATTAATGACTAGCTGGAATACCTGGCATTATCTGCACCCATGGCCCAAATTAAGTGCACATGCACATAGCCATATCCAAAATCAGCTCTGTTGATAACAATGGTCTTACACAAGAGACCTACTCTTAGGTATGACCCCCCGCACCCAACCCCCCATTAAATATTCATGAGCATTCTTTGGACTATTATCAAACCAAACTTCAAATCTCTGTCTTAAAAACCATATCTGTGCATTATAAACAAACAGGAAAATAAATGTGCTTTTAATGAGGGGGTTCCACCTTTGGGGGCAGGGGTACAGTCTACTCATCATCATGCCAAATTTCAGCTCTATCTTCAAAACTTTAACCACACATTACAAGAAATCACTCACAAACAAATGCTTTATATATCAGATGTTCATAAGATTAAGTAATGCAATATTACATGATTCATCTACCATTACATGCACTATGAAATGGTTTTTTTTAAGTATTGAATTGATTAGTGGTTTTCTTCCAGTATGTAATAGGCCATTGACCAATTTTGCTGTATAAATATACAGTATTTATGAATGGAACCATTTATCAGAAAAGGTGGATGTAGGAAGGAAATTCATAAAATCATCTATTTCATATTATAAATTTGCTATGAGTTGTGACCATCTTGTAATATATTAAACTCGAGAAATATAAACGAGTCAACCCAACATAAGATAAGTTCATTATTTGAATATCCTCTGCAATATTTATCATTCGGACAGATAGGAGTGTAGTAGCATAGGAAACACAAGCAGACATTGGGAGATTGGTTTAATTATTGGGTGTTCTTATTGTCATTTACTCTTCTGAAGAATGCTGTAAGGCCAATAATCACACATCATGAGTAAAATTCCTATTGCTTGTTTGTCTTTTCTTTGCTACCATACCCCTTAAATCCTCTACCTTGTCTCTATGAGTTTCCTATTCTTATGAAGTGGAGACAAAAAAGGCAAAAAATATATCAGGAGACCATTTATTGTTTAATGATGTCCAATACAGATCCCTTACCAATAATGGAAAGTTTACAAGTGACATTACTGAGAAGCCAAGAGTCCATTTGAACAAAATCTGTCATACAAGAGTAATAAGAAATTACCCGGTATATAACACTGAAAATCACATGATATAAATAATTATTAAAATGATCAGTAGGATAGTCTTCTAGATATGAGGAAGCTATTCTGTATTGAGGAAGAAGATGCAGTATTACATTTTAGTTTTTATTTAAAGCTGTTATGTGACTTTGTTTTTTAACTGATTTATATGACATTGAAGAACCAAATCATGGGCTATGGCTAATACACAGTGGCTGAGTATAGTTTTTTTATATAGTAGAACAAGCCCTTTACTGAACACATCTCATTATTATAGTTCTACATTTACAGCTCAGAAACCAAACATGGAAAGTACACGTGCAATTAAACTTACATTACATGACATTTTCCCCAGTAACTGAATGCCTTTGTTTTTGGTAACATTTGTAATTATGAAGTCTCCAGCATCCTAAAAAATGTAAAAACGAGGTTCCTCAACTATATCTCTCAGATCGGTAGAAAGACATGAAATAAAATAAATTTGGACTCAAATTTGCCAAAGACACAATTGCTTAACTTCCTGCCCCTTGTTTCCACCTTAGAGTGAGATATGAAATTGTTTATAAATATGAAATTTAAAACTGACTACCCAAATTCACCAATTAAATTTTTAAACCTAACATAGTGTTTAAAAGACACATGAAAACAGAATAAAGCTGCATTAAAATGTATTTAAATATTCATTACCATAATGTTAATTCTTCTTAGTTTTTATAAAGTACAGTACATGCAAAGTTTGAAATATTATTCAAACAAGAGGTATGAGTAATAAAAAAAAAATCTCTGAAAGGTGCAACATGATTAAGTATCGTAAGTGATAATACTGGCAACCGTTAGTATGACTTTTATATACTGTAGTAACCATCCATATATGTGAGACTTTAAATATACTTTAATAAATACAGTAGTAGAAGACAGCATAAACTAAAAACTGTATGTTTCTTGAGTGTTTCTCTTGTGTTCTGTGCATGTGTATTTGTAAACATTTATGCATGCATGGGCAAGTTACATAGGTAATGACACCCTCAGTTTTCACTTAAAATAGCCAAACAGACTGAACAATATAAAAATTAATGATTAAGACAGTCTTTAAAAAATAAACAAATAAATTATCATTAATAATTATGTTGTTACTAACCTTGGTAGACGATATTAAGAATCCTTATTACTCATCCTATACTAAATACATATCAACCATATTCAATAACCATCTAGATCCATATTGTTATTCTGGTTCTGTTCAGTATTTAAAATAGTTTATGGTCATTACTAATGGTTTATATATCAATTTTCTCTGAAAGCAATTCTAAATGTACAGGTATTACTCCATTTATTACTACTGTACTTCACACCATGTTTAACGTTAACTCTACCACTAAGAATACAGTAAACATAATCCTCTTCACAACCCTATGCCTTGGACAATGTATCTTTAAAAAAATAATTAGTTAACTACAAATTATGTCACACTCCACATAGCAAGACTTAATTCTCTTGGCTTTAACTACACTGAAAGTTGAATGGGATCATCTGAAGAATCTCCACCCAAGCTTATTTCACCAACAGATTAACTACCTTAAATAGTGTTGGGATGGTTAATCTGCTTGTGAAATAAGCTGGGGTAGAGATTCTTCAGGTGATCAATTAAATGTTTAAATACAGTGACTGTTCAGCTGAAGTGAGGGTACTGTACCTAACCCAAACCAAGGAAGAAGCCAGGGTTTATAATCTGTGAGCCCAAAAGCACAAACTGTTCTCATGGTTTTAATAATGTGATCTACTTCATTTCATTGTACTATTTAAACTGTGCAGAGACTTTAAAGTCTGGTTGCATTGTGGTATAATGGATTGTGATAACAGTTAGAAAAATAAAGATATGAAGCTCTATCCCAGGAATTGGAAATAACTGTGTAGTCTTTACTGAGATTGAAATGCACAGAGCCACCTTAAACCATCCAAACACTAGAATGAAAGAACTCCCATTCACCTAAATGCTAGAATCAGTCATCCACACACTAGCAGTCAGTCAATCAAGTGTCAAATCTCAGTAGATCCAATATTTTACATACTGATGAATTACACCCAATTCTGGTACAGTGAATCACCTTGAACACATTCACTGGATTTGCCAAATTAAGAGGCATGTCTAGTTACTGATGGCATTGTTAAACTGAGAAACATTACACATTAATCATGAATAAGTATAGGCATTTAAAGGAAAATTCGCAATATACGTAGTTAATATTACTGATTAAATGGTATAGTATATTTAATATCATTATTGCAACATACTGACATTACAAATACAATATGGTATGTAATAACTATATCTAATTCCTGTAAAAAATATTATTAAATAAATTTGTTAGATTACTCACAATATCATTAAAACATTCTTTTCTATAACACTTTTATGCTTAAGTACATTTTACTTGGCAAACTTTCTTCATATCCACTGATTTGTGACAACTAAAAGTGAAGGAAAATAAGGAGGTCTACAATGACCGTTTATAATCTTATATTTAACAATCATAGCAAATTGTTGTTATGCCAGAACTTCCACTACAATCCCTAATTGCTTATATAACTTGTCTTTAAATTTATATCAATTCTATATGCATTAAATGAATAATATTTAAAAAATATTCAGGGAGGCCAATAAAAAAATACAATAACAAAACAAGCATCTATCGTGTTTTAACATAATATATTTATTGATACACTCAGGTAGTCCAATTCATTATTTTCTGTTCTGATGAAATATTCTAAATATACTGTACATCAACTCCAATTCATTTGCCTATCACTTGGACATTTCACTAAATAAATCTATTTCATAATTTAAGTTACTTGTTTATCACATGCCCTCAAGTCACCCACAGAAGCTTTACTGTGAGAGGAATGAAAGTGGTTATCTTTCTCTCATTAAAATTTGTTTTAATTGGCCACGTGTACAGCACAGCATCAATGACACACCGTCTCACACTCCACAAGTACCAGTCAGAGAATGCTTTTTCCCATGCTATATCTTTTTGGTTTCTCCTATATGCACCTTTCAATCATTTTCTCCTCTCTCTCTCTTACTTTCCCACAACATTTTAATGATTCTATGTGCAAGCAAGTGGTGACTGCTTCACATATGCTGGTAATGAAGCCAAACTATACAGCCAAACTATACTCGGTAAAAATAGTATCTTTCAGGAGGGGTCTGATGAATTTGGAACTGAACAATCCTGTTGTTTCATTACGGTTGGTAGATGTATTTGCAAGACATTTCCTACCTATTAAGGTTGACCTAATTTAGTTATTTCATTCAAAATATAAAATTAGTTTGTTGCATTATGATTGGTGAATAACAGAATACCTCATGGGACTTTATTAAAAAAAATCTTCATTCGTGGTGTCATTTTGTTTCGCACAAGAATTGTAAAGATACTTTTTTACCGAGTGTACATAATTCTTCCGCAAATGTCTCTTGTTGCTTCAGTCTTTAACACTAACTTGATGGTATACTACCTAGTCAATAGCCAAAACGCTTTAGTTAATCTCTCAAGGGGTTGAATGAGACATCAGTTACAGAAAGATATTCAGAAAAGATTTAAATGGAATTGGTCCAATATAAGTATGGGAACCATTTGTGGTTCTTGAAAAGATGAATTCCAATATACCAATACTGTATATCCATATCTTGCTTCACTTCCAAACAATGGTGTAGGCACTTGTTCGCTCGCCTATTCCAAGAATTTGTGGTGGCTTATGCTGTCAACCCAGCACCTACTTCTGCAGTGGGACCCAACTTGAAATAAGTTTTGGATCAAGTTACACTGAGTTTGCCTTAGGGAATAATACTGAATGGTATATTGAGTAACTTTGTTAAATATTAAGTGAATTACACAAATTCACAAAATGTTAATTTCTCGTTCCAAATTTTGGTTATAAATAATGATAAAAATTTGTCAAATAGGCGAGCTTTGCTGTTGTTCTAACAGCTTCAATTGTTATTTAAATAAGCAGCAACTATGCTATGGCAATGAAAGGAAGCAAGAGAAAGATACAAGAATGTTTTAAATGTAGATACTGTAGCACTAATATATATGGGAAATATCACCTGACACACCTCTTAATTTCAGATGCTCTCTTTAAGGGCACATCATTATCTTCATGTCACCTTTGGACTTAAACATGTATAATAATAATAATAATGACTCTACTTCTAATATTATGAGTAGACACATTCACTGACATTCTTTTATTTACTTTAATCTTAATTTTTTAAGTATCAGGTTATACCCATGTTTAGTTTGAGCACATTATCTTTAATTCCATGAAAAAGTTGACTTCCATACCCTGAGAGAATAAAACATTGGTCATCATATGCATCAGTGCACAAAATAAGTAAATGTTACCATTTTGTACAGGAAAAATTACACAATATAGGAATATTTTACTTCATATATAAGTGTGTGATAATGAAGTTGTGAGTCCAACTTAGCAGAAATGTTAAATGAAGACGATATAGCAGCACCTCTGAATATCATTATTTTCAATCAACATCATGATTACATTTGACATAAAAATTACATAATACTATTCAAAGCCTTATGGAAAGAATTAGTTACAATCATACTTCAATGATTTTGTTAAACCTCAAAAAACATGAATTACAACAAAATATTTCCCATTCTTTTAAACATCTGAAACTTTTGAAATTTAAAAAAATAATCATACAATCATACTTTGCTAATTAAAGTTTGATTCCATATCTGTGGTGCTCCTCTTTCAAGGGGGAGGGGGAGTGGGGTTTAGCAATCTTGGATCTGAAGAAGGGAATTGATTGCTGCCTCTTTGTTACCTCCTGATGCCTCCAGCACCGACTTGACTACTTCAGCATCCACATCTGGGAACATCTCTTCAACCTGTCCAAACATTATATCATTACTGAATATATATTATAAAAAGAGAGAGAGAGAAAGAGCGAGACCATGAGGACATCAACATATAAAATACCACTAGTCATGGCATCAGTGAGGCCTCTCTCAATCTCTCCTATCCAATATAGAAGCTATGGTACCCCACACACACTTAAGATACAGTAAATCCTCGCAATTTGGGACTTAAGTAAATAAACAACCTTTTTCTGAACAGTTTCTAAAGACAAGATAATGAAACATAATTAAAATTAAAAACTAAATCAATATCCACAACACCTACTACTAAATATTTTTCAAGTGTGACCAAACATTGGGAAGCATTCATAATTTATCTCTTTAAATAGGGGCTGACAGTGAAACCTCCATATAACGGACTTCTCTCTCCATATAAGCCATTAGATGGGGGGGTCTCACATCTAACGGACCCCTGATGTAATGGACTTCCATCTATATATAGTCCGTTAAATAGAGGTTTCATTGTATGACATTTTTACACAATATTCATTTACTACTCCAGTGAGATGGGCTACAACTGCATGTCAGAGAATAAGATCTCTGACTCGTAAAGTATTAAGAATTGTACAGTGTTAACTTTTTGTGCAGTAAATGAAGGAAAACTACAGTAAGAAGAAAACAAAAAAAAATCTACGATACTGATTCACTTTATCAGATAAGAATAAAAAGCTAATCATCTGACTGTTTAGTTATTTATGAACAATACTCAATCTTCTCTAAAGGAAGACAAATGATTAAAACCTAAAGTCAAACATATACAGTTTCTAATTCCCAGAAACTAGGAGGGAAAGCTACCGAGAAAGCTAAGATGGTTCTCTAATACGTTAAAGAATAAGTCGTACCTGTTTCAGATCTTCGGCGGATATGACTGGTTGTGGGGGAGTAGAGACAGGAGGTTGGTGGGTGGGTGGTAAGGTGTAAACAGGCACAGAAGCATAGCCTGGGTAGGTGTAGCCGGAAGGTGGCATCATTATCACCGGCCTCATGTTTAGATCCTGTGGTAGGATCGGGCCTGTCTGAAATGCAAAATAATAATTACAGGTGACTGAGATGACAATCGCTGAAACACTATCAATCCAATACAAAAATGTATACCTTTCCCTGATAATTAGATAGGTTTCAATATGACCTTTGCACAATTCCCCAATTTTCAGAAAATATATGAGTCTAGCAAGCTATTCATTATTACCGTATTAACAACATGCATACTTACCTCATATGACATGACAATATTTATCGTGCCTTCCTGACCATCTCCAAGCTTACCAGTCAAGCTGTACCATTCATCCACAACCTCACTCTGAAAATAATAAGCAATGTTAAGACAATAAGTCAGTAGCTATGCTTTGCTATTAAAAGTTTGTTCACATGATGAGTAAAGGTTCAGGCAAAGTGGTGAACACAATGTAAAAAAAAATGGGTTAATCCTCGATGTCTTCTCAATTTTAAGTCTCAAATTTGTGGTAATATGTAAATTAACTTTTAGATAAACAAACTGCAAAATACCTGAAATCTGTACAAAAAACTAAGTTTATGAATAATAAAGCTCCTACATGCAATTATAACATCTGAACACTTAAGGTAAGGTTGTAGGCCTTTGGATGAAGTCTATCAAGTATCAACAATAACATACAGTATGAAGCAGGAGAGAAAGACACTCTAGTTAGGTGTCTAGCAATGAAGAGAAGCAATGTCCCTCAAGAAACCCATATACGGCCTTTACGTATGTTTCCACAGGCAATTTTATTTAAATGTTCTTTTTATAACATTTTTACCTAGTATTCTTTAATACATGAAAAAATATTACCTGGAACACTGCTTCTGGGATGGTAAGGTTCACCCAAGCAATCAGCTCGTCATCTGTTAGAGTTCGTTCATCAAAGATTTCTATGTGCACTGTGTTAATTCCCTTTGGAAGCTGGTATCTGAAATTCAAAATAGTGTCAGGACTCACAAATATAAACTGTAAACTGCTATATAAAAGTAAAGAACCATTTACTAATGGGAAAAGCTCAGCTGGTGGTTCAATTAATAAGAGTGGAGGACTGAGTTCTCTCCTTGGATACTTAACACTCAGCAATTAATAAGTATAAGTATTCTCAGGTGTGCTTGTCAATGGTGGAATGACTCTTCAATGGATTAGTACTGCAGGATTTTAAGAATCAGAAAAAACTGAACTTATGTAATCACCCAGCATAATGCAGGGAGAAGATTGTAAGAGGAGAAAAATTATTCTCATTGTTAAGCTAGTCTTTGACCTGAGTAGTATGAGTAACCTTTACCCCCAGAAATCATCTCTAACTCTTTTGAAGTGGAGAGCCATTGGATTTCCTGTCTCCCTGAATTTCTATTCTTGTTCTAAAAACCACATGGAGGCACTGTGAACAATTTTCGGGAGTTCATATGCATCAGTGTAACCTATAGGTCTAAATGCACTGCCTGCTATACCTGTAGGCAGTGTGACGCCAAGAACTAGCAAATATAGTCATAGTAAAACAGAGCACTCGATATCAAACTCCAATACAGAAAGCTTCAGCAAGCGTGGGCATAAACACAAAATAGTACTGTAACTTTGACTGTGAGGACATAATATGAAGCAAGGAATCATACAAATGTTTGTAAGAGGTAAAAAGGTTACAATGAGGCAAGGTGAGTTTGAGTGTATGAAGATGGGAATATTCAAATAGCAGGAGAAGTGTAAGTAAAGCAGACATTGAGGAGTTGTGTAAGGAATATTGGGCAGTGTTGGATTTCTCCTAGTCACGTTTAATACTAAACCATAAGAATTTCCAATACAGTAATTTCTATCTATGTTCCAACAAATGATGGTGAGGATGCAGTTTTAAGAAAGTTTTATAAAAGGTTAATTAGAAAAAGTTCAATGAATATTTCATTACAATGGTTGATTTTACTGTGAAGGCTTGACAGGGGACGTAAACACCAGAAGCATAACCAAATGGGCCGGGTATATAACACAGATGAAGAAACATCAGCTGACTTTTGCTAACAAACTATGATTATTACGCGAATTCTTGATTTGTAACATTTCCTGGGTCATCTTTATACATGGTAAGCACCCCAGGATAATAAGAATAATGCTGTCAGAAGCCAAATAGATTATAGTAACTTTCTTTAAAAACACAGTAGCTTACACTAATATACCTACCAAGAGTACACTTTGGCTGAGAGAGCATCCAAGTATTGAGTTTAGTGAAAATAACACGTTAAAAAGAAAATATTTGGATATATCCAAGTGAGATCACAGGAAGCTGAACACTTTGACAGGGATAGAATATGATACTGAAACTCAAAACAGTTTTATTTGTTCAAGGTTGAACTTAAGAGCAAGAAATAGAGAGCAATAAATGAGCCATGATTTACCCATACGTACATGCAACTGCTATTGGATATCTGCATGTACAGTACTTACAACTTAATGTCAAAGTGACACAAGTGCAACTCACACTTGAAAAGTCTTGTTCCAGCGAGGATTCTTTGCTCCATTTACATCTGTCTGTGTTTCGTACACGTAATGACCCAACCTCACTCGAACGTAAGGATCCATTCGTGTCATCCCATAATTTTTATTCAAAACTGCAGAGGCAATTGTCATCTGAAAGTTTATTTAAAAAAAAAAAAATTGCAGTGAATAATTGGTAACACCCGCAAGACAAGCTTCAAATGACATGAAAGATGACTACTGGTGTTACAGATACAACAGGTTACAGTCAAACCCCTCAAGCCCACTGATCAGTAAGCCCAGGGAATGAGTGGGGACATTTAAGATTCACATTGGTTTTGTTTTCTTTATCTTTGCAAGTTAAGGATATGAGGATGGTATTTTTACATGTCATTTTAGCCCCTTCCCACCACTTTCTAGTATTCTACACATAGTCATGCACCGCTCTAACCCACTATCCAGCCCCCCTTCCAATAAGAATTTTTGCACTTCTTGTTCATCTCTAAGCAAAAGAAGAAAAGGTGCGGGCAGGGTGCGCACAAGGTCGCCCAGTCATCAAAACATTACCGAGTTCTTCACCCGCCACCCACCACAGCCGGCCCAAGTCAGTGATAGTGAGGATATGGACTTTCAGGGGTTTGACAGAGGCCCTGCAAGCCTCTGTGGTGGATAGTGATATAATAAATACAAGTGATACAGATGAGGACCAATAATCTGCCATCTGCCTCAGAACCAACCTCCCATCCCCATGTGCCCAGCCATCTATTCTACTAACGTAAGTGTTAAAAAACCTAATATTATTGATATTTCTCTTAATTATTAATTGTGTGTGCATACCATCATAAAATTAAGATGTTATTTTGACTACAAGGTACGTATTGTGTCGGAAAAAGTGGAGTTTGGGGATCGGCCCAGTCTCTATTTCAATTAATCCCATATGTTCTGTTATTTCATCTACGCATTTCTCGTTTTACGCGGTACTCCACGGGTTCAACTGACCGCGTAAATGAAGACCCAACTGTATATAAATATAGAAACACTTCTTATACAGTGGATAATGAAGTGAGGTTTAGGAAGATTTTAACCAAACAGGGCATTGCACAGGGCAAGTTGTAAGAGACAGTAAAATAAAGACAAAAAGTGAACAGTTGTGGTAACAGCAAACTAATGATCACACATAACCTGCCAAATGTGATGACCTCATACAAAAGATGATTCTTATACTAACATTAGTACAGTGTACCAACCTAAAATAATACTAATAATATATGTATAGTCATACTTCACACAGAAAACCAGACAATCAGGATCACTGACCTGGAGTCTGCCCACATTTGGCTGTGACTGAGCATACATCTGGTGCTGGAGGCGCATGGCAGCTGCTCGATCAGCCTCCTCCTGCGTCTGAATCTGGGTTGGTGCCACACGTAGGAAGTCATTAGGAAGGGTTCCTAACATCACCTGTAAAATGGGGTATCATAAATTTATGGATAATGTACAGTACTTTCCTGACTCCTACAGTTGAAATAAACCTGACTAAAGTCTTTGACAGAAAAAAGATAAATTGTCAATAATCATGTTTTATGTCCAAATGACATAAAACACTAGTCCACTTATGAGATGATGAAAGAGTGCAACCAGTGTTGATACTTACTGTACTTCTTAATGGTGTCGAACGATGATCTATATAGTATCGTCTTCCTCGATACATATCACAAGGGAATGGAATTGGGATAAAGAATGGAAAAAACATTGACCTAAGTGTCCTGTGTAAAATAAGAAAATGTAACAACGTTTACTTTCAAATCAACAAAGATACATCAGACTGCATCATATATGTAAAACAGTATCTGACCCTCATTTCCAATATTCTGTAATTCATCTTTTTCACATACTGTAGTTACCCAAATTTATACACTAAATTAAAAGGTGCCATCCGTTAAGTTCTCCAGTGACAGTTCAATGGCTGCTGTTAGACTATGATGCTAAGGGATGAATTAAAGATGACTTGAACTGGCCAAACCTATCTTAAACCGATAACCTGATGTTTTGTCCCCCTCCAGTTCTTATCAACTGAAGTTTAACCACCCTTATGTTAACCTAATCTCCCTGGTAGCATTAGGGTGGTTAATCTTCAGAAGAAATAAGCTGTTTACCTGAGCCACAGGATGCATCATCATCAAGATCATTGTCCAAATTTTTCAAAGACATTAAGAATTATTTTAGGTTACGATTAGGTTCACGTGGGCATATGACAGACAGCAAAACCTCATAATTATGGGAGACAGTTTGCTGACAGATTGTTGGTGCTCACTGGTGTTATCATTTGTCACATACTGTACAAGGTGGTGTTATCAAAGTGAGCATGTGACAGTGGCATCTGTTAGTGATATTTACGGGAAAACATAGGGACAAAAACCTGAATGGGAAAAGCGTTATTCCTCCACCTGACTGGCTTTAAGTTTCGGGGTATGAAATAAATTTTCTTCAATAGATATTTCTCCTTAGGTGGCTGAATAACCTGGATGACTGTCCTTAAATCTAATCACCATTTATTCATGTTGTGAACCGAACAAACCTAACCTAACCTCATCGTCTCTGAATAAGTTTGAGTTCGGTAAATATAGTTGGGTTAGGTTATGTCTATTCAATTTGATTTTCCCCTATTGAAAGAAGTCATCTTCAAATTCTCTCAAAGAAAATCACAGAAATACCATGATGGGTGATCATGGCGAAGAACAACTTTTTTCTACACAAGTTTCTACTATAGTGGCTCAGGTGCACAAACAGTAAAGTATTGGTAGTGAGTTTCTTAACATCATTCAGCATATCTTTCTTTATTGATCAACCTACTGACAGTTTGGTATACAAGTGCTTCGCCTCTCACAAGGAAACAGCCTGGAGCCACCATTAAACTGTTGTTGTTTATTCACAATTACTTTCATCATGAATAACAAAAAACACATAAAATGATTGTAACATAACAGTCGTTTGACGATCTTATCAGACACCAAACTGGTAATAATTTCCTCAAGTGTTATGACAGAGACAAAAGACGATAAAATAAAAGTCAAATTATCCAACAATATATTTTCTTCATTATGACACCAAATTAAGTGATAGTCGTGCACACACACTGAGAGAAGTACAGTAGGACACACTGAGGTTGTACTACGACTTTAAATGAGCGACACCTGGCAGTGACTCACAGCCCCGTGACGCTGATAGTGACGACACAAACATGTAACCCAAGACAATTATGTGGTTATACACGATATTTATGTACCGTCTGTGTTTTAAATTGAAATGCAAGGTTAAGTGCTTGTTACTTCTTAATAAATTGCCGTGCATTATATGTTCTACCGTGTGTGAGTCAAGCCATACCTGTTTCCTCCGCTGCTCGCACTTATCGCCTGCCGTCGACGATGCCATCTTGAGTGTAAACAGACAACATTCAAGAAGCCTTAAAGTGATCTATTAATCTATTACATTATTTTAGTTGATCAAGAATACAGAATATTTGATTCTTAAGATATTTAAGCCAGTAAAAATATTTTGAGTCAATCAACAAACAAATAATTATATAAAGTTAAATCAATACTTGAATGTTTGAACTTAGGTGTGCCACATTTCTTAAGGTTTCTTAAGGCGAGGTTAGGAATTTCTTTTGAAACTAATAAGGCTTCTTTCTCCATCTGTATTTGTGTTTTATATCTATTTACTGCTCAGCAGATGACCAGAAATTCCCAATACAATTTAATAAATATCTTAATACTATTTTTTTTTTATACGGGGAATTGCCCACCCGGGCACAGGTCATCGACCCACAACGGGGCCTGGGGGGCGAAGAAATAAGAGAAAATAAATTAGGGTGCATACTAATACTTTACTACTTCCCCATTGTTCTCATTTCATGTTACGAACTCAACATTTCAGGGCCGATCCGGGGGGTCCGGCCCCCCTTTTATCAGAAAATCCCAATACTTTTCCTGAAGTACAGTATTATACTCGGGTGTTTTTATATCGTAAACATTAGTTACTATTGACCTAAACATTCTCATGATATTGGTCAGATTTCAAAAATTTTCTGGGGGGCTTACAGTGCCCCCAACTGGATGGGCTCACTGTGCTCGCCATTTTCTGCCCTTGCATTTGCAACTTTGCTTAAAATGAACATGTTAAGATGGGAGCAAGCAATTCCTACAATAAATGACGAGGCAACATCTTGATACACGTTGAGGAAGAGGCTATAGGTTTGGAGATTTTTTCCAAGGCTGAGACATTGTAGGTAGAGGATGTAGCCATCTATAGAATCCATAAATCCTGACAAATGATTTGTAGTGTGTTGGGAATAACCAAAATATTACCCTATACTGTATAACTTATTACTCAATTGGAATCCACAAGACTAAGTAGGTAATATCACATATACCTGTACTACCAACTTAAGCAATAACAGTTTGACCTTCACTCTACTGTACTGTACTACCAAAATCATATGGTTTCTGTGTGGGTCAGTATATTATAGCTTTTTTCCTTTACAGGTGTATAAATGAATGCAAGTTAATGTTAATATAAGGTGAGAAAAACAAAATCATACAAAAGTACACAGTCTATTTACATATTATACAAATTACAAGGAAAGTTGTAACACACAAATTCATCAAAATCTGACATCATAAATAGTACAATATTTAAAAAAGAAATGAGTGCACAACAGATTACATTCCACATTAGACATGCAGTTTGTACTGCTGTCCAACTTTTACAGTAATACAAATGTCATTAACAATTTTTCTTACACCTGTTTCATGGACTCACAGAAATCTGCCCAGTCTGAATCCTGAACTTTGTATGATTTACCGAGCTCCACTAATAACACTCCAATAACAGGATATTTACAAGATGATAACCTTTAATACTTGTGATGTAAAAGATCCCTCATCTACCACCAACACATTTTAAACGGGCAGCAGGAGACGTCACCAAACCAACTGGATACAGTATTACTCAGTTACTGTAACAGAATTACTCACACCACTAATCAGTACACAATTCCTACTTGTTTCCTTATCCATCCAAACCAGGAAAAACTATTTCACTACAATTAGTGTATTAAATTATATGCACCAGCTTAAAGAATGTGGAACAAACTATCACACCAATAGCCAATGCATTAGGGAGTATCTTCACTATGAAGAACACATGTCTATGCTGGTTCAAGGCATCAAAATACCTTTAAAGGCTTTGGCTAGTGATGCCAAAGCTATATACGTTATTTACAATCTGGATACAGGCGCCAAATGTATCAACTGTTACCTACATATCTGACAGGGCCAAAGACATATTCAAGAGATCCAAAATGTACGCATCATAATCTGGAGTAAAAACAACTTGCTCATTTACATTTGTACTTCGATCTATTTAAAAGGTTTCTTCATAGTACAAACCTTTATTATTAGCAACAAATGTGAACCAATTCCTTTTACATCAAACATCTTATGTGAACATTAATGGAGTGTTTAGTCTCCTGAATATGTTTTTATTGTGGAGAAATTGTTGCAAAGGCCTAAAAACCTGCATAAGGAAGATCTGTCTAAACTGTATAGCACAGCAGTCTTTCACTTTCAAGATCTTCATATAAATCTGACATTAAATAAGACTTTTAGAAAATATATGTATGTATATAATATATATACAAATATAGGAGCCATTACAAGAAAGCAAGAGGATGAAAATAATGCAGAAAAATATTACAATATTTCTATATGGATGGGGTGCCATTACACAATATTACTGTATTCAAGAAATTATTATGTTTTCCTATTTACACTAAAATTTTACCGATTACAAAATGTATGAAAATTAATTACAAAACCAGCATAAAATATTCTAAATATTTGTAGGCTGATAGCACGAAAAACAAATCTGACTTATTCCTTTACCAGTGACTCATACATACAGCAATTTCAAGATTAAGTATACTGTACTGTATTTGTATATGCTATAAGATTTTACCTGCAGAACTGAATATTATATCAAATACATTACAGTACTTTGTTCATATACTGTGTGTATATACAGTATATATACAGTACACACACACACACACACACACACATGCATTGGTATACAGTATAACTGAATACAGATCAAATTTGTTTGTCTTTTCTTTAAAGATAGGAACACTTTTTTACCACATGATTATAAAACTCTTAATTTCAACAAAGAACATCCAACAAAAGATCAAATGGAGACAGCAGTAAGTTCATGTATTATTAATAGTAAATAAGAAATGTTTAAATAATTTTTGATTGATATAAAGTACTTTTGCATAGTAAATATATTTTGTATATAAAAATCATAATTTCTTCTAAACATCAAAGCCAATTTTCAATTACATAAACCATACCAGCAGCTGTACATTTTAATGACATACAGTTCTTTGCAATTATTTTTATGAAAAAAAAAGTAAGAGAAGTATTAATAGTTCATTAGTTGCAATATACAGTATATGAGAAACAAAACAATACAAATTTCAGATGCTACAGGATCATATGCTGGGTACAGTATAAAGCTGTTCTATTTCCAGCAACATTACACGAGACAATCCCACCCAGTAAATGTAAATTTCAAAAGAATATTGAAGAGATGGTTGTGAATTTCAGCTTTTTCCTGAGTAGAACTAATTAGTGAGCCTTACAAAGGCATGTACAAGTAAACTTAAATGGTGTTATTCATATCTTAGTACAGCACTAGCCAAGTTTCTCTTCATCTACCAAGTACAGTATATTGTGTAGGCAAAAAAGTTTCACACTCAGTGTGGCTGAAGGTTTGATAAGATTACAGGATGGTAAGCATATCTATGTATTTTTTCATGAATGACGAGGCATGCCAAGCCAATAATAAACATTCAGTAACTCACCTTCACATTCTCAAAAGCTGATGACCTATAATGCTAAAGTCTGCAAACTTGGCTTGAGAATTAAATACAGTGACGCATAAGGAAAATAGACTGCCTATTACCCGTTTGACCTCAATGTGAGATGCTTATGTTAACAGGGTGATGAAGGACAAAGAACAAAGTACTAGCAAGTCATAGTTAGTGGGGTGTATTGTATAGGTGTGGAATGCAAAAAAAGATACTCGAGAAATATCTAACAAGTTGATCCAAACACAAAATATCCGTAATAGGGTAATGATAATTGGAGTACAAGCTAATATAAAGCAATCCATGCTTTACCCAGCCTTTAGTCACCACTCAATTCCTTCATGCCCCTTTGCTGTCTGAGTTAATTCATCTTCAGTTATACAATCATCAACAAGGTTTTATTTTCTCATATCGACATACTTACAACCTAAACATCGCTTGTATCTGCTAATGTACATCTTCCATGTATTACAGTTCTTATACTTCATGGTGCATCAAATAGTCAAACAATAAAAAAACACCACCTTTCAAGCACGGTATCCAATTATCCTTGCACTACTGTATGTTTTTCCTCTTAATATGGCACTGTGTATTACTTTATTACTATATCTTATTTTTACAAAGCTTACACTCTTGATTCCTGCCACTGTGCAACATGTAGAAAAAAGGTTGCAAGAGTGAGGGAAAAAAAATCAACATATTGCCTGAACTACAAAAAATACAGTACAGTACTGTACTTCTTAGGATCTCGAGTACGGGTATGTTGAAAAAGTCAAGTCCAGGTGACAGGATGCAAAATATTCAGTTACGTATATAATTATTGGCAGATATTTTTCCTTCAACTACCAACTATTTACAGGTAAAAAGAAAGAAAGTTAATATATACACAACATATACCAGAAACAAATAACATGCAGCAGTAAAACGTCAGCTGACCAACGTGTGTCTTTTATATTTCACTCATCACAATAACAGTGAGTCTTTAGTTGTGGGGAAAAAAATAAAAAATCTTAATTGTAAAACACCCAAAACACATTCAGACAATAATCAGAAACAAATACAAGAGGTTCATTGAGCCACCCAAGTCAGCATGTCACCTTGAGATAACCTATGACCATGTTGGATGCAATTCTAATATGAATGAATAGACAACAGATGGCTGGTGGGCAAAGCAGAGATTTGTGTTTAAACAGAGAAATATGGAATAATGTGAATAGTATAACAGAAATAATTAATTCGAGAAAAGAGTAGTGACATTACCCACGATAATCATACCAGTAGAAATTCACGGAGAGCCCGGGAAGAAGCGGTGAAGAAGTGAAGAAAGATAAAATTGAGAGAGAGAGTGTCATCATCATCATCATCATTAGTAAGGTAGTCCACCCGCTTAACTGTTGAACTTTGAACTGCACAAGCAACTAAAATCTCTCCCTATCAGTCATTTTATGAACCTCTCCTCATCTATGTTCATCTGTTCTTATGAATCAATTTTGAGTTGGTGAAGAAGTTATCAGAATGAGGATGATGTGCTCGGATGCTTTCAAAAACATGCGACAAAGTGGGTGATAAAATCCAGTGGTATAGTTAGGCTTGGCTAAAACAGCAGACAACAGGCAGGAAGAGGCACACTGACTAACGAAAGTCCTGTTGTCTTACCTGCCTCTTCATGAACCCAGAGATTCAGAGTCCTGTGAAGTTTCTGAATCTCTGGGTGTAACATAAAAATTAATATTTAAACATTGACAGGTTTAAGCATAATGTAATTGTATGTTTAGTAAAGTAGTTTAAATTACCTGTTAATAGTTACCTACAAGCCATGAATTCTAAGGAGAGGTTAATTTTGGTAAAAGCTTAATGTGTACAGTCAGCAAAGAGTGTGTCATATTGTATACCTAGTTTCCCCAGACTAAACCCCCAGCATCAACCATCAGCAGTGTCCATCCTCCAATAGCCACACAACACCAAGGTCTCTGATCAAGTACGTATGGTACAATGACTTCTATTTAATTGAATATATTGAGAGGCAAGTCAGTTATATCGAGGGACAGTTATATACGATGCCTCCATCTAACGAACTATATAGAGATGAAAGTCCATTTTATAGAGGGTCAGTTAGATGTGAAACCTCTATCTAACAGATTATAGGGAGGTTTCACTGTAAAGGTGTATTAATGCTCCTTGGTCAACAAGTTACAAGGGCAGTTTGCAAGATTCTTAACTCAGCTTCCGGGGCTCTACATGTGGTAGTTCATAAATGAGCACAATAGCTAAACTTTAATTTTTCTCACTAGTTGTACCATTTCCTCCACATTACTTAAGAAAGCAGTAGTTTGGTGCAGTCAATGTAATCGAAAAGTAGGTACTATTGTACTCTGTTAAACTTGAGAAAAAACAATTTCACTGTACTGTACGTAATGGAAAGCATACTTTGTTGATGCTACAGACTGTGGTCTTTAATGATGACCTCTGTTGTGCATTGAGGTAAACTCATAGGGGACATTATATTTGTAGATTTTACCATTATTTCATCATTTGTCAGGCAATGCGACCACAGCAGTGTGACCAACTCATAGTTCTTGTTTTTTTCTGCAACATTTCAAACATTCTGAGAGATCTCCAAGAAATTTGCTGAAATATTAAAACATCAAATTTTTTAACAACGTAATGTAAAAGTACATGGGGTGGGGGGAGCCCAAGACACTGCATAGCAAAACTTGGGACACTTCTGGTCATTAAAGGATACTGCAGACTACAGTATTTACCAGTCTGCTGCATTCATCTTTCAAAATTTGCTGCTATACCTAAATATTTTGGACACACTGAACTAGAGTAATTCACAAAGTATAACTGCAACCCCCCCTTCTCCCACACACAAAAAAAAATGATAGGGTGGATGAAGAGAACTTTAAGGAATGGCAATCCAATATTAATGTTGTTCATAGTCGTTGTATTTTGGCTGAATATTATTGTGTACAGTACAGTGGTCCCTCGGTTAACGAGCACAATCCGTTCCAGCAGGTTGCTCGTTAACCGAAAAACTTTTTAACCGAAACCATTGTTTCAATGAGTTTTTGGGTAATTGGTTCCAGCTCACCAAAAATTGCCTAAATTCAACAAAAAAGGTAGAAAAGTACACTTACTTTGAGGTGTGTATGTAGAAGGCTCCTGGATGATGATGATAGGAATTAGAATGGGGGTGGAGGAGAAGGGAGAAGAGAAGGCATTGGGGTGGAAGAGAAGTCACCCCATGGCACCATTTCACCATTAAATTTTAGTTCTCTTGGTGTAATTCAAGATTATTTTCTTTAAATCAACACTGCACTGCATTATATATTGCCAATATGTAAAATAAATTACAAAATGACCAATAATTTGCTTGGAAACACAGAAAAAAAGCATTTAGTTGAAGAGAGTCTCAAGCAAGATGTTACCTCCACTGAAAACAGAGAGACTAACGCCTGTCTGGTGCGTTAACAGGCTGGATGGCACGCCAGAAACTAGTTTTTTTACCTTCAATTATGTTCAATAATTGTTAAAATGACTAAAAAAGTTAATATTAAACTTTTAAAATTATTGAATAGTATAAACTTATTGATATTTACTAAAATAGTAAGGAATTTAAGCCCTAAAACCGATTACTGTATTGGCGGACTAATACTACAGCTGGTGGACTGCCAAATGCAAGCGAAAACATGTTGAAGTCGGCTCGTAAAAAACTCGTTAATCGAGGGATTGCTCGTTAACCGAAGTTAAGAATCTTATGGAAGGTAAATCGTTAACCGAAATCTCGTTAACCGAGGCGCTCGTTAACCGAGGGATCACTGTACTGTATTCACATCCCCTTTTTAATTCATGATGTTGGTGGTGCAGTGGTAGTGTGCTTGGCTCTCACTACTGTGTCCCAGGTTTGATCACCATGTTGGATGTGAGATGATGATCTATTGTGAACTTCACTACCAAACATGGCAGGTTTTCTCCAGGCACTGTACTCTGGTTTCCTCCTGTACTAACACTGGACAATAAAGGTCAGAACAGAGTACAGACTGATGAGTAAGCTAGTAAGAGATGTAAAAAAAAAATGCACTGCTCACAGTGAGTGAATTAAACCAGACTGCAATAATGTACTTGGACACCCTTTTCAATATGTTACTCATTACCACTACCGGGTACTTAAATAATTCTTCTTTATGTATTCTCACAGTTATCACAAGCTTATTGTTTCAATGTTAAAAAGAATGGTAAAAATGGGTGTAGTTGATGGTGGTGGCTAGCGGGTGTAGGGTGATGGGTGGTCGGATGGCTGAGAGGAAGAACATGCACACAGCTCTCAATTGTATGTAATATTATATTTTATGTACAGGTATGTATGTATGTATGTAATTTATTTTTTTATCAAGTTTTAAGTGTTTCTGTATGAAAAAAGTCAGCCCAGCTGGAAACATTTCCCTGCCTGAATTTAGTGATTCTTATGGGAAAATTAGTTTAGTTCTGTATATTAAAATTTTTACACACCACAAGAGCCTTTCATGAGTGGAACAAACCATTGCAATAGATGAGGACTACCTGTCATAATTTCCCTACTATGATATTTAGCATCTTAAACAAATAGCATAGTCCATAGCAGTGAGTTTATTAAAAAAAAATTCTATAATTCATGCAAACTTTGATATATTCCTCAGCACAATAAAAAAATATAAACAATGACACATTCTCAGTAAAAAAATAAAGTACCGGTAATTAAAAAATACAATAAAAAATAGTTCCTCACAATACAGATAAAACACGCAAATAAAATACTGTACAGTTATATTCGTATTATAAAAAAAATTAAAAATGTACTGCACTCATCCTAAGATAAAAGACTCGGCACCAACATGTATTCTTATTAAAGCAGTTTACTGACAACTCTCATAGTTCACACAGAAAGTTTTATCAAATTTAATGAATTATACAACGTATTCACTATTTTAGGTAGCTTCCATACACACAGTACCGGTACTTAATTTCAGGCAACTTACATGTTTACATCGTGTCAGTCAGTTTCTATGTAGACTTTGTTTCAGGTAGTTTCCATGCAAACTTTATTTCAGTCAACTTTTTGAGAATTTCATATATTTACATGGCAGCAAATGGTAGGAACTGTTCTATAGACTTTCATGACCTGTAATGAGAGCAGAGTGTAAACCGTATCAGGTGATCTTATAATAGTTTAGCAATTTAGGAAAGAGAGGAACAGAGAGCAGACACTAATGGCTTAGAGGTGAGACACTACCATAGAGACTACAGGATAAAGCTCTGTAGCGTAGGAATGGTTATGATCAATAGGTCAAAACTGTAAAACTCTTATGTTTCAAGATACAGTACAGTGAAACCTCCATATAATGGACTTATCTTTCCATATATATACTACTGTATTCTGTTATGTGAGGGGGGGGGTTACATCTAATGGACCCTTGATATAATGGAGTTTTGTCTCTATATAATTCATTAGATGGAGGTTTCACATCTAATGGACCCTTGATATAATGGATTTTCCTCTCCCTATAGTCCATTAATAGAGTTTTTACTATATGTTTATAAGAAGACTCATATAATGCTATAGTGTACTGTATACAGTACATGAAATATGAATACAGCACTGCCTAACTTTAGCTGCATTATGGAGTACAGTACTGCATTTTCATCTCCAAATTAACAAATGCGTATAGTGTAAACCAGACAAAAATAAATATGTGAATACCAATTTGTACAACTGAGAAACATCACAATTGACAAGTACATGACGTGTTTGTAGACTCACACACTACTACCAATAACACTGAGTAAAGTGTGAACAATTACTGGATGTCATTGCAGTTCCACTTTCTCAAGTTTTAGTGCATAATATAGGAGGCAACTAACAAGAGTATAATGGAAGAATCACTATTGAAAGCAGAGTACCATTGTTAGGCAATTTATCTGACATATTCAGTTACCATTGGGTTCACCGGTTCTGTCCACCACTCAGATCATGAACCCAGATTGTAATGTAACTGTTATGTAAACATGGAGGGCCCTGCATCATGAAAATAACAAAAAAGCTCCATTAAGTATTATATATATGAAATACTGTATTGTACTGGCAATATATCCGAACAACATCAAGAAATCTAGCCTTTGAGCTTCTTATGTTACCTAGTTTGTAAAATGATAAAATAGTTTTCAAGGAGTTGAAACAATTTATTCTTTACCTTCGAAGAAAAATAAATAAAAATAGCTACAATGAAGGTACTGTATTCCTTAATAATTGTTGTGGAGTAAAATATATCTAAGACAGCAGCAGGTATTGCAATGGAAGAAGAACCCACAATCTGACAATTTCAGTCATAGAGTGAATATAAAATTCATCTACACTAGTTTATATTAACTTTGTGGCTTCATTAAAAATTTATTTTTTTGTTTGGTACAATATAAAAAAATAGGTGGGTGGTTGGAGAGAGGATGTCTGAGAAGGAGATGGAATAATGTAGTGAGGGAAATACTGGATGGGAAGAGGATAAGAGATTTAGGAAGTACAGTATTAGTCTTTGGAGACATATATGCTGATGAGTGTTGTATAAAGTGCTAAAGGTGTACCAGATGGCTATCCTTAGGCCTTGCTATGAAAAAGGAACAACATAGTAAGACATGTCTGGTCAGGCAGCATAAGAGAATAACAGAGACTGAGAGGAGAGCGTGTGTGTTGCTCTTGATTCTGTCCACCATTCGTTGTTGTGGGTGAAGCCTTACAAGTGAAAACACACCAAGAGCTACATGCTAGAAAAATATCTAAAGATCACCCACCAAGCAGACACTGAAGAATAACTCAAGACATTATGAGGAAAACAAAAAGTGATAATGTAATCGTGCACAGTCACTTGGCAGATAAAAGATAAATTATTTTTCCCACTCTAGGGTGAGAAGTGATATAGTTATCCTACACTTGCTTGGGCATTCCACTACTCTATTCTGTGTAATTATATCACAGAGGTAAAGAGGAGTAATCTTTAGGTAGACAATGAGTGACAAGTAACCCAAGTCGGGTATTCTGAGGTACAGTAAAGTGATCTACGGTTAATTCTGCCAAGGACGGTATTGCCCAATTTCAAGCTTAACAGCTAAAGTGGATCACAACATAGAAGACTTGTTCCATTAACCCTTTAAGGGCGGCAGACATCAAATGATGTTTAGGTATTTTGGCCATTGTTTGGGTGTGCTCGTAGCTGTATTGTTGTCTGGTTACTATGACGATGCTGACAGCTCGACCCGGACACCGCCCACCCACCTCCCAATTCAACTCGTGATTTCTCTATGAAATTATTAGTGTTTTCGTATTTACTGACTGATTATGTTTTTTACGCAATTTACTCTGTTTTCTACATAGCGAAATATACCCTGTCCTGGACGGACAGTACACGTAAAAATACCCACCAATAAAGGTTTAACTATTGGTTAATGAGAGATTCTGTCTCCAATAATCTTGGTCGTGACATGTCACCTGAGAAGGATTCATAATTAGATGTAATACACTTTTTTTTTTTAAATTACTGGACAAACGAGATGTTAATTTTCTTAGGTTTAACAATAACCTCTATTGCTGTTTTACAATACTGTACTAGGTGGTATACTTGTACACGAGATGTAATAACATACCCTAGGTCTTTACTTGATGAGAATCATTAATTTCTTGGCCAATTTAAACTTTGGTCAGCTTCCACTGCCCAAGCCTGGTAAAGTAAATACTACTGTTTAATCTGGATGATAAAATTTTAGATATAAATGGTTGAGTTGGTGAAAATTAACAACAATAGTAATATTAATAATAATACACTTGTAATAATAATAAAAATAATAACAATAAGAAAGAAGTAATTTAATTTTTTTCAGTTACCATTGAGATATATCTTGTGAGCATCAGATGATCTTTAAGTTTAGTTAACATTCACTAATTTTCTCTGGCAACGGTGTAACAGTAAACACCTAAATCCTAAGCCATCCCTCATGTCTGATCTGAAACTCATTATAGTTTTCATTATCCTCTAATTCTTGTACTGTACTTTATCTACCTATACTGTAGTTCTAAATTATATTATCATATATTTATAATGTATAAGTGAATAGGGACAGTGTAGTTTGGTGAAGTGAGAATGAAACAGACGGTGTAGTGAGCTATGCTGTCTGTACGGTCCTTTGGCTGATGTAGACCTGAGGATAATTTTTACAATGCTTTCTATCAATGGTCCTTCCTTAGTCCCAACTCTACATTAAACTTAAGTAGATTAAGTTGTATGCCTATTAATAAAATTTTCCTCGATATAGCTTGTACTAATAAAAAGTGACATGTAATTGGGAATTTTAGGCAAAACTGATATGTTATGGTATATGGCAAGATCAGAAATGAACCGAACATGGAAAAAAAAATTGGGGCATGTGTTTATGTGTTTGAGTATTCCTGTATGTATGATCGTGTGTGTGTGTGTGTGTGTCTACATTTGTGGAATAGAGCCTTGCAGTTTCTAACTTTAAAATTTAGGACTTAGGCTCACCTAGGATACTTTGGGGCCATCATACAAATACTGTATCTGCTGGCATATAAATCAACCTTGGAAACTTTCTCTTCTCCCGAATATAAAACCATAAATTCCAGGTCAATTTGAAGGTGAGAGACATCAAAGTTAATGATGATGAACCCTGCCGGAAATATGCCTCTGATGGCATCGTCGGCTATCACTGACCAAATTACCCAAATACCAATCATTATCATCATCATCTCTGGTATAAATGGTCGCTATTTAGAATCCTCCATTTCCGTATTTACTTTCTATTGATATTATAAGTTCTCCATGAACAGTACTACAATAGTCTGAACTAATTCTACAACTATTAATTTGAAACCGCCTTTTGTAGTTCATTCTATTTACTTGGGGTGTCATGAGCAGTCTTTGAGAGGGTCAGGTTAGTGGAGTGATGATAAGTCAGGATCCTGGCTGTCTGGAGGAGTGGTGATAACTGGGAGGAGCTTTTTAACCCTTTAAGTCCAGAAGGGTTAAGACATCGTCATTAAAGGGTTAAACCATCATCATCATCGGGTTAATCCATCGACATCGAAGGGTTAACACATCACCACCAAAGGGCCAAACCATCGTCGTGAAGGTGTTAAACCATCATCATCAAAGGGTTAAAGAGGCTAGAGAACAGGGACCTGACATAACAGCAGCCTCTGATTGGTTCTAAGGGGAGAGAGAGTTCCTTTATAGCTCATACCACTATACAATACTCTACTGCAGCTTTTTATTATAGTACCAGTATTTATTAAAACACTGCTTAGGTAGTGTTTGGGGGTTGACTTATACGCTGATATTGAGATCGATATTCATAATTTGGGGAAAATCTAAAATCTTAAGACATGTGGTATGAAATTAAGATGGTCTAACCTATGCCATAACTAAATCATTGTTTGTTTACCTCCATCTAATCTTGGAGTGGAGTCAGCAATATTTATTTCTATCCTGTTTGCATTAGTACTGTGCATGGGCTGCGTGACATAGCTGCCAAAGGTAAACCGTCCTGTGCCGAATTGTGTTCCAATATACGTATCTCAGAGAAAAAAAAATGCTATATTGGTGTGTATTCTGATCTGTGCTACGTGGAATGAACCACTGAGTGTCATTACAATTAAGTCTGTAGTGCAACGCAATAAATATATGTACAGTATGTGTATATACCATGACTTTAGTTTTTCCTATTTACATTTTGAAAGACTGAATATTAGAAAAAATACAAATTGACCACCCCTAATATGACCTCACCAAAAATAGCATTCGTCAGCCTCAGCAAGTTAAAAGTTTGTCAAGTACAGTGTATGTAAATGATAAAATGGAATCATGAACTGAAATAAATGAAACTAGAGTATACTATAGCCTACCATCCAGAGAGCTGGACCATGAAGAAAACAGATGAAGGTGTGGATATACAGAACAAGAAGCCTTCGTCCAGCATGTGCCAAACTAACCTAATTTGAAAAAATAAAATAAAATAAAAATAAATCTCACTGAAATTTAATATTTTTTAATTTAATGATACATCCAAATATGGTGGGAAGGTGGCTGCAGTGCATAGAACCCAATGAAGATGAGAAATGCTCCACATATCCATTATTTAGTTATGTTGTGGAATTTGCATGTTAAATGTCTCATAGATAGATATCTTATGTGTTTATCATTTAATGTCTTTAGATTTTCCATATATTCTTTTGTTTACTTATCTGACAAAATTTTTTTCAAGTTTTGTCTCATCCCAAAATGTGTTAACTTGGCGTTGGTGCATCAATTACTGACTCCACATCCAGCAGCCGGAAAGAGGGACATGGGGTCTTTGCTGCTAGGACATACTAATCATAATCTTAATATTATGGATTTTTCAAAGGTAATTTATAAGTGAAACTTCTATATAACGGACTTCTCTCTCCATAGAATGTGTTAGATGGGGGGGAGGGGTCATATCTCACGGTTTCTCGATATAACGGACTTTCTTCTCCTTATAATCTGTTAAATACAGTTCTAGATGTTTCACTGTAACATTATCTAAATCCAGTCTTTTACAAGTTTTCTTCATGCATTACCATAAAAAAATTAAGTAAATGTCATACATACCAAGATATTTCGAACTTATGTTAGAAAAATATATAATTAGAGGACCAGCATCTTTTTTTTTATAGCAAACATGATGCTGGTTGACTCATAAGTACAATCAACACAAACTAAGCCATTTTTGTGAAGTATCAATTGGTAAAGCAGTGAAGTTCTAGTGAGTGTGTTGATACTTGTTCAGTGGTATAGTTTGTGTCAATTTCCCTGATGAATCAAACTGCACAGGTTTGCCCCCCAAAAAAATTATCTACAGGTGTATAATTTGTATTTTTTTCTAGCAAATAAAAAAAAGCACACGCACACATAATACTCCATGAAAAAAAAAACCAGATCCTCTATTCCTATAATAATTAATCCAGTTTAGCAGTAATTTACTGGGGAACTTAAGCTCTATTTAACAGTTCCAATTAAGTGTTATTTTCGTGCCGTACTTTTTTTATGTTTTTGTCGCTCATTCAGATCAGGTGCTATGGAAAGGTCTATAGGCCTCAATGGGTATCTCAAGACATGTATGGGATATGCGCAGCTGAGGTACTATCAGTTCCCATGCACCTTACTGTGTCACTATGCTTTATGGACCCCCCATACACACCTGCCTTGACCACCAGAGGCAGTGTGTAAGTTGACCAGCGGGTGAGTCTTGATTGTTTGGCATTTTTTTATTATTTGCTCACTATGATTACCCAATTATACTGAAGTTCTACTCTGTGTGTGTGTGTGTGTGTGTGTGGTATATTTTATTAGGACATAATGATATATATTGAGGTTGTCCCAAGATTTGATTCCTGGTGTAGGGAGGATTGGTAGAGTGCTTGTTGCTATGAAGTACAGTACAATATGAGGGTTAGATGGATGTTAGTATATGGTATTAACACTTTTTATCAGCTTGAGGATATTGTATACACCACCAGTACTATACAATGGCCAGCTGTCAGGTGTCCTTTAGTTTATGACCAAGTGGTTTGTCACGCCTGAATTTCCAAGCAATATCTTAATCAGAATATCTACAATTTACATTACACATACAGTACAGTACAATACCTTAAAAACACAATTCTTTATCCTGTCATAAGAAGGCTCATCTTATCAACTTTCTCAGGAATTTTTTTTTTCAAATATTGCATGAAGACAGATGTGTCACAGTTATTGTAAGTTCTACTATTCTAATTCATAATTTTTTTTTCCATTACAGTAATTTCACTTTTTGAAAACAGTTATCTGGGAGCCCAGAAAACTGCCATTAAAAAAATAATCAACAAACCACTGTTTTGAATAATCTGTTGCACATGCTTTTGTTGTAAAAGCTATCAGCTGGATTTATGTGTGGCAGTGCTTGCTCTGTGATTCTGCGACCTCATTTTAAGTGAAAAGTGCCCAAAGTTCATATTCAAAATTCATGATATCTTTATAATTCAGTGCTAAAAATCCATCATCAAATTTTCACTGTTTAGTTACACAAAGGTTTGCTTTAATTATTAAATATTGCAGCATGTACCAGCCTCTGCCCCTACTCACAGGCCAAGTCAACCTTCCTTACTTATTTACTGAAGTATATTCTGTGTCGGGTCTTATTAGACAACAATCAGTAATGGTGCTACTCCATATGCTCAGGTAACAGAAACTACAGTTCACACTTTAATCTGCCCAGTGCTTCTCCAGTAGACTCTTGAAGCTTTATATTGTTAATGGTCCCTAGTGGTTCCTACGACACGATACTTTTCATTCATCATGTATAAATATGAAACTTAAAACTCATGATATGTTTAAAATACAGAACATTTAGTCATCTAATTTTCACGATTAATTTAAATAAAGATTTCATGATTTAATTAAATAGTTACATTTTCGTTATACTGTACTGTGAAACAATGCGGTGTACCCCAACCTCCATAGGCCAGCAACATCCTCTGTTTCTTTGTTATTAGACATCACGACCAGGAAGTCGAATTAAAATAAGAGCTTAAAGGTTTATTTATTGTAGTGCCTGTGTTGCATTACTGATAAAAGAGCCAAGTTGAACGTACTGACATGTCAACCTAACTGGAACCCTTTTGGACACGTGGTCAAGGCAGAGGCTGGCTGGCTGCCTTCTTAGCTTGTCAGTGCTGTGTTTCAGAAATTGTAAACGTTCAATTTAGCAATGCACACCTGCTGATAATAATTACCTTAAAAATTCACACAGTATTCCCTGTTACTTATAAAGAGAAAATCACCTTGCAGCAGCACTTTGTAAGCCTGTTTCATCTTATTTTCATGTTTTGTCTTTCTAAACTGTTTTGTTAAGGTATTTTTTATGAAAAGTAATAACCAATACTGTGTATGACTTATGTAAGAAAACTCGTTTCATAGCTCTGCAGCCCTACACTGAACTGTAATTTATCTTGGGATCTTTAAGAGAGAAATGCTTCACGGATTCATGGAGAAAAGGCAGAGAGAGAGGAATGACTTTGTTCAGACAACCAGAAAATTCATAAGTCAAGAATGCTCTAATTCCCAACATTTTCAAATTTCTGAGATTGTACTGTAAAAGTGCTGAGCATATTTGTTATTTTATGTTCTACTGCTGCATCCTGTATACCAGACAGTACGGAGATGGATAATAAGATAGAAATTGGGGAAGAAGATTTTTCTAATGCCATTGCCAACTATGACAATGAAAACTGTACTGTACCTGACTTAAAACAGTACACCAAAATTCAGAACTTTTCCCTTTCAACATTGGACTATCAATCTTTTTTTAATTTTGAAAAAATATAAAAAACTTTTTAGATGCAGTCAATTAACAAGGTTTTGATAAAAATTGGCAGATAGCATCAAGTCTAATTCTGGGTGGATTAGATTCTAAAATTTTCATTAAAAAAAGACTAAACTTTGTCAGTTATTTACAAATATATTATAATTCATTAAACATAACATTTAGAATAAGAGGTATTGCACTCTGAAAATGAGTGCAGCAAAATATTGTAATTTCACATCACTGAAGTTCACAACAAATCATACATGTCAAAGGATACTTTTGAATTGTCACAAAATAAATTACCATTATCGTATCACCGGTTCACGCTCTCCTGTGGAAGATGATTCCCCGTGTGTTGCCTCATAGTAGTCCTTTTTAATTAAGCGTGCCCTTACACTGTGCAGCACCACATAAACACACAATCTTCTCTTCTTCTATTGGGAATTTGTAATCGTATGTTATTTCTTCACCACACGCAATTGGCTGCTTGGAATATATTACAATCTTTTTCTGGGTTTCTACTGATATAATTTTTGCATAGCAGTTTGGCTGAAATAGTAAAGGTAAGGATTAGTAAATATGAACATGAGAGATCCTTTATACTACACAAGAAAAGCTCCTTTAATGGTCTACTTATTCATGTACAGTTTTAAAATAATAACAGGTTGAACCTCCTGGTCAGCCACCATGTACAGTACAAACTGGAAGGGTACATACCTGTACTGTACATTTATATACTTATAGTACTGTACTGTATACTGTATGTGCTCATATTAGAGTAAAGGAATACAGGTATATATTGTACATTTATTAAATAATGATTGATAATTTCTATACTGTAATGAAATTCTATGAGAAAAAACCAAAAACCAAAAAAACAATGGTATACCTGGGAGATCAAATAATGTACAAATGATGATAAATTCCTTTTTTTTCTACAATGATTCTGTGAATGATTTTTAGCAGCAGTTATGTCTTCTCAAAAATAATAAGACATCATGGTCTCTGATCAGTAAAGCACACTGCTACATATTGGCTATCCATGACCCCCAACCCCACCTCACTTTAAGGACATTCACTGTTGTTCTCTCTTTATTTCGATCTCTTCCTCTTTTTATCTCTATCTCTTCATCTGTCTATTTCCTTTACTTGTACCTCTCACAACTAGAAAAAAAACAAGAAACAAACTTACATTACAGGAGTGGTTAATAAAGCGGGCTAGATTGCCACACTTTGTAGCATCAATGATAGTTTCCATATCGATACGGAAGAGGTACGACGATCCAATGCCAATTTTTTCGTATTGAATTTCTCTCAGATCTGCAATTATGGATCGTATACTCTGGCCGACGTACTCAATAACCATTTCGTCCGATCCTATTGCTTCCATCGCGAACAGTCCCCAGTCGTGAATGCGTGATTTGCCGAATCTCAGGAGTTTCTTACGGAACTGGGGGAGAAATAATACATCTCAGGCGTGGGTCAAGAAAAAAAAAAACACTTCATACAACAAATAGTTTAGGGATAACTGAACTATTTATCACTGACTTTAAATAATAACACTTAGCCATCACATAGAAGAAAGATGTCACTCAGTTTTAAATGCGCATAGAATAATGATCCAACTGAATACCGTACAAATTCACAAAATAAAACGATAAGAAAAACAAAAACAATTTTCCTTACTTTGAGCTGATTAAATTTGAGCAAATCAGAGTCTGTTTCATTGCCAAACGCTGTGAGTAGTCTTCTCTGGAAGGACCGCACTTCTCTGCTAACAGCCATCTGTGTGAGCTTGGCTTTACTGGATTCCAATACGGCAAGACTCTGCTGTTGTGGATCCTCCGCTGCCCTCGCTGCATGGTCTTGATGGAATGTAAACTGAAAAGAAAATATCTTTGTTAAGTCCAGGAAAAATACTTAGGAGTAAACAGTGAAACCTCCATTTAACAGACTATAAGGAAAGGAAAGTCCGTTATATTGAGGCTCTGTTCGATGTGAAACCCCCAATTAAAGGATTATAAGGATATTGAAGCCCGTTATATGGAGGTCTCACTGTATATTCCTATTTGAATCAAAATGAACAATATTGACAAGAATTCAAACTCCTGAATGAGTCGCTGGTTCCCTGATATCTAAATATTTAATTTTTTCTTTTAAATGCAATTTATCCTTTGTTACAGAACACAAACAGGCTATATGTAATCCCTGGAAATGTAGTCCAAACCCTGACTCACTTAGGGTACACAGCATTACAAGAAATCAATGAAATACACATGAATTCCACAATACTGTATCTTCACCAGTCAAGAGTAACAATAACAGAGAAGCCTGAAGGAACATAAGAGCATTAATGTTCTTGTCATTACCGAACTATCAATAAAAAAAAGGGGGAGGGGGTGTTCAACAGCGTCCCACAGCTCCTTGCGTGTTCTATTTACAAGATTTTTAATGTAGTTTAAAAAAAAGAGAATTAAGAATGATTTGGATAGGTCCTATGAGTGGGAGTCATGCTTATATGATGGCCAAAATACCATGTACAGTATTAGTCTATGCCATAAGAGTATAAAATGTTTGGGAAAGACTCATGAGTATTTATGTAACTACAGTATAATAAATTACTTATAATATAAAATAAGACACTAACCTTATGTTTCTGTTTCTGTTTGGAGTCAACTTTGTAGATGCCTTCAGTACGAGCACAACCAGTTTTATGTATGGGAAGATCATCCATTCTACGCTTTTTTCTAGGTGGGAGTGGGATGTCCGTAGGTGGATGGTCAACCCAGTGAGTGTCATTCAGCCAATAGGACTGACTATCATCTGCCAGCATTCCTTCGTAACTTCTTTTGAGAAGTTCAATATCTTCCTGATCAATGCCTGTATAAAGAAAAGAAATCATTGTAATTTGTTGCCTAATGCATATCATTGAAATAATACTTTCAAGATTGAGGATACCCTTCCATTAAGCCAACATATAGGGGAATTTATTAAAGGAATTGAAGCTGCTGTTAAATAAAAATCAAAAGGTAAGTGAGGAGAAGAGGAACCTTACCAGCAATAGGCCAGACACAAAATATATTAATTGGCATCTTCAATCACTGCTGGGTTGAGAGACAAATGGCATAAAAAAATTTCTAAACTGAACCCAGGACGATTAAACTCTCTTGTAGTGAGGCTCTCTGAATACTGAACTGCAAAGAACTTCATTCTACAGTACACCCTCACTATTTACAGTTCTATCATTCATGGTCTTGATGACTGGCAGGGAATTTTTTGTAGCACAATTTGTGATTCTCAGCCATATCACCACATCCAGCACGACGAGTATGTCACATCTTTTGGTCAAACTAAGTTCCCTGTGTTTTTATGTCCCATTTGGTTTACCCCTTTGTTTTTGGTACAATGGAGAGCCATGGAAACAGGAGACCTGCACTAACTTTTGCTATGGCTCCTAAGATGATGATGATGAAGAACAAGTATGCCACAAGAGAGCTGATGAGTGTTCTCAAGAAGAGGTTGACTGGCACAGCAAGGGGTGGAGGGTTTGCTTGTACATGAGACAGCATACTGGCGAGCGTTAATTTTACAAAAGATAGTTTTAGATTTTATTATAAAAGAGATCATGTAAAGAACGTGAGGAACAGTGTGATGTATATGTACCCTTGGTGACTAGTAGTTAGCGGTGGCGGAACCAATCCTGCTCTTCCCTTGGACTTAATTAAATGAAGTTTGCAAGATCTCTAGGTGTCTAACCCCAAGACTTCTAGAATTTACATAAAAACTGTGTAGCAGCAAGTATACCAAAGAAATCAAAAGCATGTGTTATATGGGTCATCTCCATGAATTTTGGTTAAGATTTACTAAACAGAATTGAAGTTACTAGATGAAAAGTTGTATGATGGAATGGCATACTGAAACAAGTGTAAAGAATGACAGGAAATCAAAGCATAAATGCAATGTCCTTCAATTTTTGTCATCTGATGACGTTACCATAAAAATTCATTTCTCTTGTTCTATACAATTGCCATCTTACCTCGAATGAGAAAAGAGTAGAGAACATTGTATTCTTCCATCTGGTTGCGTGGCTTGAAGCTGGGCAAAGCAGTTGATTTGGACAACACCTGAGGTAATGCTTTTCTTTTGTCAAGAGCCTCCTTCTTGTTCTGCAGTTCTCTATTCTCTTTGCCTCGAGGCTTGGGAGTGGTGAACTTTGTGGCTGTCTTAGAAGCTTTACTCTTGTCAGTTTTAGGCGGTGTTCGGGTGCGGGTGTAGTCGTGATCTGAACCTCCCATGATTCTGTGACCCCTCCTCTGTACATCTTCTATAAAGGAAAAAATATAAAGGAATAATTAGTAAATACTGCACAGACTAACAGCCTTTGCTCCTGAAAATGATGATGTTTTACTTCTCAGATGTTAATTCAGTCTAACGCCCGGAGTTTTAAACACCCTGTTCCGTTGAAGAGGGTCGTCATGTTTCAACCCGAGTTTTAAAAAAAATGAGTCCTGAAGGATATTGGTAAACTCTATACAGTAATAAAATTAATCATAGTCTGACCAGTTAGGGAAAAAAAGTGCAAATTCTTTTTTTTCCTGAAACAAAATAACTTTTTAAGTATCATCATTATCAGCCTTTCTGAGTATATTTTCCCTAAATATGTAAGGTTACCTGGAGGCAAGAATGAGGCATCTGTTCCATCCTTGGGTGCCCATGGTAAACAGTAGCTGTGTTCCATGAGGACGGGCGATCTCTGCTCCTCCCCGGTGGAGCCAGAAATTCGACTGGAAGCCGAAGAAGATGAAGTGCTGGAGGAGGAGGAGGAAGTAGATCTGACTCTTCCATTAACATCTGCACCAGCTAGGGCCATGAGAGCCTCAGCAGCTTCTGCAGATTCTCCCAAGCCATCGTCCAGATCACTCTTTTCATCAGCTGTGTCAGTCTGCACAGACACAAGATGAAATCCGGTCATTATATATACAGTAACATAGATACTAACTTACGATGCATAAAAAAAAAATTTATGTATAAGGACCAGTGACATTAACAAATTCTATTAACATTTTACCGACAATAACTTCATTAGGTAGAAGAAAGAAAATAGTGGGAGATGCAAATCACAATGAGAGTAAATTACGAGAGAAAAAACAAAAACTTGACAAACAGGGAGTAGTAAAGGCCATACCTCTGAGCCCGAGTCATGTACATGTAAAGGAATTTCGGGCACTTTTTTAACTGGTTCCACTTCTTTTCTTCTCTCCTTGGGTTTAAGGGTCTTGATTTTTTTCTCCGCCGCTGGGGGTTTAGTCGGCTTTTTAGGTGTGGCAGCGACTGGCTCTGCTTTCTTTGGCAACTTTTTACTCTTGGGTGGAGGAGGAGGTTTCTTTGTTGGAGTAGGAGTTGGTTCTGACACCTGGTGATTATTTGGAAAAACACAGATTACAGTGTGATCGCAGTAGACAGATTACACATAAACTAACTCTCTGGTACTCAACATTTACAACACCGCAATACATAAGGTCTACCCCATCTGTGAGACAAATGTACTACAGTCTTTTTATTTTCAGATCTAACCACCACAATTAAAACTTTCTTAATCCAATTCCCAAAGTTTTTAAAAGAATTTTGATGTGGTGTGTGACCGAAGAAACCTCGTCAATATTCTAAGTGACGTAAATTTACTTCTTTAGTCACAGCACGGAGGCATAATCACAATCTTCCTCAATGATTGTGGTTATTTTGACTTCTCTAAGAGTTAAGATACACACCTTGGGGGGAGCTGGAGGTGGAGCTGGAGCAGGAGATTCATCCATCCAGGTGTCTTCCAGCTGGTCAGGGAGGAGGTCAGGCAGGGGGGTAGTCGGTCGGTCATGTTCTGGCGTTCGCATGACAGACTCCACTGCTGATCTGACATGAGCATCAAACTCTGCTTCCAAACGACGCAACTCCTGTTCATAATAGAGAGATTTATTATGATGTAAAGTATAAAATTGTTTCCTCTTTATTAAATTCATTTCATTTATAAAGTCTGATGCAGAGAAACACACACACAGTAACAGGGGATAAATAATTCACTCAAGCCTGATTGAAAGCCAATAAAAAATCTGGCTGGATTAAAAGCCATAGTACAACAATTACTGTAGAAATATAAAATAATTTTCTAACACTAAACACAGACCTTAAGCTCCTCCAGTTCCTCCTCCTCCTCTTCACTCTCAGATGACTCAGACTCTGACTCCGATGACTCTGAACTTGAAGACGACGAAGACTGCTCCTCCTCTTCCTTCTCCTCTTCCTCATCCGACGACACATCACTTCTGACTATAAACCAAATTATCTTATCAATCATTTCATACTCAGTAATGATTAAAAAAATTACTTTATGTACAATAGAGTTTATATCATTAAGACTTCAATAATTATCTAGATATTCAGTAATTATCTAGATACAGTTGGTTAATTAAATAGAGAGACAGGTGTTATAATAAGATTCTATAAATGCCAATTAGTCAATAATAAGATTAATTTTTTTAAGCCCCCTTCCATTCTAGTGATATTTCTCATATGTGTATTATTCTTGTTACATCCAGAGCAAGGAAGCAGTTGCACCCTCACTAATCCAAAGCATTTTGATCATTAACTATTTCTACAGCCCTTTATTATTATTGTTATTTATAATTTTTATTAACTTTTATTAGTACAGTGAACCCTCACTTTACGCGGTTAATTCAACCCACGGTGGACCGCGTAAAGTGAGAAACGCGTAAAGTGAACAACATAACATCTGGGATTAATTGAAATAGAGACCGGGCCGACCCCCAAACTCCACTTTTTCAGACACAATACCTACGTTGTAGTAAAAATAACTTCTTAATTTTATGATGGTATGCACACACAATTAATAATTAAGAGAAATATCAATAATATTAGGTTTTTTAACACTTACATTAGTAGAAAAGATGGCTGGGCACATGGGGATGGGGGGTTGGTTCCGAGGCAGAGGGCAGATTATTGGCCCTCACCTGTATCACTTGTATCAATTGTATCACTATCCACCACAGAGGCTTGCAGGGCCTCTTTGTCAAACCCCTCAAAGTCCATATAAGTCCATATCCTCACTATCATTATCACTATCACTGACTTGGGCCGGCTGTGGTGGGTGGCGGGTGAAGAACTCGGTAATGTTTTGATGACTGGGTGACCTTGTGCGCACCCTGCTCGCGCCGCTCTCCGCGTAAAAGGGTACACACACCGCGGAAAGCGAGCATTCCGGTTTCGGCAGGGTACCGCGTAAACGTGGAAACACGTAAAGTGGGACCGCGTAAAGCGAGGGTTGACTGTATTATTAATATTTTCTTTATCATAATTGTTATTTATTTTCATTGACTTCTATTAATATATTATTCTTCTTATTAATATTTTATTATATTTTCACCCCCCAGGACATGATGCGGGTCATTATAAAATGACCTGTGCCTGGGCGGGCTAATGACGGTAAAAAAAAAAAAATTACCAGTTACTTTCTTTAATTCTATGCTTCAGGGTGGCTAAAATTAAGAACTAAATAGAGGTCAAATTTTTAAGTCCCGTTTTCTTGCACACAAACACAGACACAATTTCTAAGCATCTAACTCAGACCTTGTATGTGAGAAAGGAGATACTGTACGGTAATGGCAGCAGAGAAAGAGAGAGAGAAATTTCTGACCTGAATCATCGGACGACCACTTTTGTTTTCTTTTAACGGAAGAAGGCGACGGTTTATTCTTTAAGGGCACAGGAACAAGATCATCTGGTCCAGAATCAGAATCGGTCTCCTCTTCTACTTTCGGTCTGGATTGTTTACTGTCCTCGTCTGACACTATTCCTCGACTGTCTTCATCCATACAAGGGGGAGAAGGCGGTTTGATTTTACGCTGCAAAGAAAACAATGAAGCATAAAAGAAATGCAATTGTATAAGAAATGAGTTATAAAATTAAATAAATATCATATACTGCATACCCAAAAATAAATAAATAAATAAATATATATATATACAGTATATATATATATATATATATATATATATATATATATATATATATATATAATATATATATATATATATATATATATATATATATACAGGTATATATACATATATATATTGCTTTACAACTTTTGAGATATTTCATAGTACTGTACAGTACTGAGTTATCTATAAAAACTGGTTGTGAAAACTTAAGAATGAATGGACAAGAAATACTTACAATTTTTCTAAATGAAGGCAATTTGGGCATGGCAGCTCGGAAACCAAGACCGATGGTGCCCAAGGAATCCAGCCCAAAACCTTCTCGGTTCTCTAATAATGTTGATATCGAGTTTATTTTTTCTATTCGGGCTTGAGGACCGGCCGTTTCTAAATTGGTCTCCTTTGCTTCTGCCTGAGCCTGCAACTAAGAGACGTGATCAACGATGTAAACCAGTACAAATGTTATCTAAATTAGCTAAACATTAACACATACCAATACAGATTTATAAATTAGGTACAGGCATCCGTAGGGGTCCCAGTCCCAAGACTTTGAGAAGTTTTTCTGTAAAAATTACGAAGACATAGAATTCAGCTTATTTGCATGAGTTTACTAAAACACAAATACAGTAATGCAGTGTATTTCAAATTACTAAAGTTTTCACCCAATAGCATTAAATGATTATAAAGCCTTCTAATAACCAACTCAGGCTTACTTAAAAGGTCAAAGGAAGGCACTAGTTTATCCTGAAAATACTATATAGTTTAATTTATGGATAGGTGTCTCGGGGGTTAATGCTAACTACTGTTTCCCAGGATAACCATCAACATATTTGAAATTATGAACATACCTTGAATTTTCTCTCCTGTTCGTCCCACCAAGCTTCAAATGTTTTAAAAGCTGTGGCTTCAATCATTCTCTTATTAAAATCTCGTTTAAGAATATTCTTTAGTTCTTCAATAACAGTATCAAGAACCGCACTGAAAAGAAAGAGTAATTTTTAATTTCACTGAAAGATTATTATTATTATAAAAATAAAATAATAATAAACGGTTTATTAATAGAGTTGCAGCCGGTGGCTGAAAATACAGTATACAAACTTACATTTGATTTAGACATAATGATATGCGTTCAATACATTTACAGGGCTGTGCAGTACATAAATCAGGAGTTGTTTATTATTTTAACAATAGATGGGATGGTGCTATTCTTATATCTATTAGTGCGGGCTCTTATGGGCTGAATTTTGTTGTAGTGGCAGACAGAGAGTGTGTGTGTGTATGTGTATGCGTGTGTGTGTGTGTGTGTGTGTGTGTGTGTGTGTGGAGCTGTTACTCTGGGTACAAAAGAGGTTAACACTGATTATAACTTCAGTATATAGGAACACCTCGGTTGATTTACAAGCAAGATTTACTCCTATCATAATGAAAACAAACCCCAATGATGCAGAAAATAAATATATATAAATCTGTGAATACCAGTACAGAATGTGGTAATAACCATTAATTACTGTATTCACAATTACTGATATAAGACTAAGCATCAATGTTCCATGCCTGGGTACTGACCTGATTACAGTGGGTTAGCAGACATGCAGTCATAAGCAAATATGTTTTTTAATATCTTATTTTCTTATCTAATAACAAAGCAAGTTCGAAAAAGCTTTATTGTCTGCACATATAAACCATTAAGCATCGATGTTTTTTTTTATTTAAGCTGGAGTAAGCTGTGTGAAATCCTTGCCGTAATGTCATACTGTATATGGTACAGCAGCAAGGGCAAGATTCGTACTCTCTCAACTGATGTGGTGTGTTTTGTCAGGCTACAGTTTGTTGCCAGAAATACTTGCAAGTTAGAATGTCAAATTGTAAAACACAAATTAATGGTGCTGGGCAATAACAAAACAGCTGACTACAGTAGGCAGGCAGAAACACTGGCATGAGCTAAACAAGTTCAACAAAGCAACATTTATGCATAGAAATACAATACTGGTACATATTGAATAAATAAGAATTTAAAAACCAGCAGAGACGGCAGAGAATTTTTGGGGGGGGGCTCCTCAAAGCGGTGATTTTGTAAGGAATGCACCGATAAACATAATTCTTTTAGTAAACACATGACTTGTGATAGGTACTGTACAGTAGTGTGAAAGGTCCCAGTATAATTGGTGTTTTGTGATGTGGTTCAGACCCTCTCTTCCTTAAGTACTTTGTCCCTATGGGGAATTAAATTTCAGGTTCTGGACAACTGCCTTATGAGCTGGTGCCTTGATCCCTAACTTATTCGCTAACCAGGATGTTCCAGTACTGTGCCAAGGTGTTAAAATCTATTGATATTTGTTTTAGTCAGTGTTTTCACAAAGTTAGATTCACACTCATAGACACCTGATATTTGTCCCTCACTGTAAATCTGGAGCAACAAATATAAACAATATACTTGATGTACTGCAAAAGACATCCCTACATGTTCAGACAAAGTTCAAGTTTATTTGGAAGTTACAAGAACGAACAAGGAGTTGGCTTGTTCAAAAAGTCTGCTGACTGAACACTTACAACATGTAGGTAACATACTTTGCTAATTGAATCACTTTTACTTTATTACCATTTCATTAATAACCAAATCCCAAGATCTACCAAAAGATGAGCCGGATGTGTTCACCCCAGTCTAACAGAAGAAATGGCCCTACAACACAAAGTTCTGTGCTTAGCTATCACATGGACCATCCTATAAAAGTGTCAAACATAACAAAAAGAACACTTGGTTGTTCACAAGGTCAGGGCAGAACATCCATGTTGAGTAGAAGATGATTCGAGATCTGAGGTGGGTTGGTCAGAGGTACCGGTATTGTATGCGCTTCGTAGGTGATATCACCAAATGACATTAATGGGTTGAAGCACCTCACATTATGATTACAACACAGCTCTCAAACCTCCCTCTTTAGAATACCTTTTTATCCCCTGGGAACCTGGTATGAAGATGAAGGATAAACTACCTATTAAATTTATTTGTTCTTTAGATTCCAGTCACAAGTTTGGGGCCAGGAACCTGGGGGTCTGACCCCTAGACTTACAGACAATACAAAGAAACTCAGTCCTGACACATTTATAAAATCAAATTCACATTTTAAATTATGAATGCAATTTTCAGTTGTCTGCCAAATACAATCAAATGCAGTCCCGACACTATATATCAGGAATAAGAAGATTTATTTGTTAAGATAGTTTTATTCTAAATTAACCTCAACTTTTACCTTAAATCCATTACTCAGATTTTAACCACTGCTGATATTTAAACTAAAAGAAAAATTGGTAGATTGATGCTAAAACCTCTTTTCTTATCTACAGGTACAGTTACATGCCTTCTAAGGAGTCCTGGAGCCCTCAGAAAGGACCTCATAATGTCAGTCTCAGTTAATCTAACAATAATTTGAACTGACCGATTATCCTTCCCTTCCCCAATACCATCAGCCTCAAACATGGGGGACAAGGCATAGCTGTTGTTTGGAAATGCTGAAGATCTATTTAGAGCCATGACCATCCAACTGAACAATATCTTGTGGCAAATGGTTTAGTTACCTGTGAACCTTGGCAAGACTGACCCAACCAAAATGAATCTGAGCAAACCCAAGTCTAGGAGACCATCTATATTTCAGTTCTTGCCAACTAGTCACAGAACCAAGGGAGATGGGAGGGATTCTGAGGTGTCCATTCAATAATTAAAAAATTATTAATAAATAAATAAATACAATCAGCACACAAGTTTAACGTTCCCCTATCACTTGGTGGCAATACAATACAAAAGTGTCCTCACTACAAAAAACAATTCTAAAGAGATTGCCCATGTTGTTTATAAAGAGGTCAATACTCCTCCCATGAATGGATTCTCCCACACACCAATGGGATATGAGAGGGACACAAAACTTCCTCAAATTAATATGAAGATTCTATAATTATAGAGGGCACTTGCCTTAAATTACTTACAGAATTACTTTATGTCCCCAAGATGCCTTAGGAACATGAAAGAGCTTAGAAACAAAACACTGTACACTGTTTTAACCATTGAATAACAAGCCTACTCAACACCTCTTCTGAAAAGTCCTAAAGGACTTTGGATTAAGAATTCTATGGTGGGATAAAGTACTGTATCTACCCATCTCCCATCTTCTTCATGACAGAACTCTCTGGATAATCAATCCAAAATTTTGGAAATGGGAAAATCTACCTGCAATCAGGATCAAGCCAATTTTGTATTTTTTGTGAGGAAGAAATACTTTCTATTTTACTTGCAGAGCACAGAAAGAAACAGAAGACTCCAATTTATTTGTTTTAGAAAAATGGGCCACAATTCAGTATGAAGTTTCACAGCCTGAAGTCACTACCTCATCCATACCACAATGAGGAAATAACCCTGAAATCCCACTTTATACTTCTTGCACATATTACAGTGCCTCACATTGCTAATACTTATGGCAATATGCTTATAGGTTTATCCCCAAGGTCCCACAAGTCCTCCACTCATGTGACATGGATAGTTTAAAAATCCAGTAAAACTTGAGAAATAGAAAGAGGATATTTGCCAGTTCATCTGCAGACCCTATGAATGGGAAACAGTTCTAATGAAGCAGCTACCTGATGGCTGAAAGGTGTGAGTGTATGTCATGGCACTTGTGTTACAAGACCTAAGCAAGCTAAACAAAAAGAAACTCAAACATAATCATCCTTTAGATCCTAAATACTGTACAGTACTTAATGTTCCCTGAGAAGGAGAAAGGATCCAAGATTGCCTGTTCCATTATCATTATAAAACGGGATTACAGTACATGCATACTGGTGAAACCCACATTGGATTCAGCATCCTAACAACAATGGTTGTGCTTCCAAAAGTTTTTAAAATGTCTACACTAAACTGATAAAATTCAAGCCAGATAAGAAAACATATCTTAAATGGAGTACTCCTACGGACAGGTGACATCAGTCTCCCACATAAAAGAAAACCAACTCCCAATAAAGCTTGAAAAGCCAGTTTGTTATTGCACTTTTAGTTAAATAAGATAATACCAAGTCTGATCTTAAATCATTGTTGACATGCAGGTGTATGGTAATGAATATATAACTGTAGTATTTCAAACAAATTTCTCAAAATAATAGGCAAGTTAAGGTAACAGCACCAAAAAATTTAACAATATTAATTTCTAGACATGATAAAGAAAAAAGATGATGAGAGCAACACTTACTTTATAGTTGGGTCGTGATATTCTCCACTCTTGTGAGTAGAATCACCATCTTGAGGTTGTGGGTATCCAGGACCAAAGTAAGGAGGATAAGGACTTTGGCCTGTTAAGGTAGTCCCTGGAGGAGGTTGAGTAATAGTTGAGTAGCCTGGAGGAAGGGCCATGTACCCTGGATTATATCCTGGATACCCAGCAACAAAGTTAGCAGGATAACCAGGGGGTGGCTGCCATGGATACGTAGCTTCCTGTGGTATGGCTGGAGGAGGATACCCAGGTGTGAGGTAAGACTGATACCCAGGTGGTGGTCCATAATGTGAGTAACCCGGAGGAGGAGCAGAAAAAGGTGTGCCTGGGGGAGGTACAGTGGTGCCCGCTGGAGGTATGGGCACGTCTTGATGGAGAATTGGATCCTCCGTCGAACTTAAACTAGATAAACTCATTCTGTCGTCGTCTATACCGTTCACTTGATTTTCTTCCAGCATAGGTTCCGTTTTCACTTCACTTTTTATATCTTTACTTTTATCACTCACTTTATCTTTCTTTTTTACTTTCTTTTTCTTTAACTTTTTTAACCTCTCCCTATTTTCCTCTCTCTCTCTTCTCTGTGCCTCCATTTTTAGTTCATTTCCCTTTTCATGCCAATAAATGTACTTTTCTTGCGAAATAAACGGAGACGGAGGAGTAGATAACGGTTCTAAAACATTTTCAAGTATAGCCCACTTAGATTTACCCTCACCACCACTAGAGTCTTTCGAGCCCTCCCCAACTTCACTCTCACTACCAGTGTCTGAAGAGGAGTCTGTGTCTGAATTTGAAACACTACTACTAGAGGTTGTTTGAACACTAGATTCCTTGTCTTTAACTTTCTTTTCCTCTTGACTTAATCCTTCCTTTTTCTCCTCCTCTTCGTCACTTCCCAGTCCAAGAGCAAGGAACGGAGGAGCCATGCCACTATCTTTATTTTGCAGTAGCATAGCAATTCTTGTATCCAAGTCCAAGTTAGATTTATCTTCCTCCTCCTCAGACTCATGTTTAGGTTTACAGTTAATGGCAGCCTCAATCGTATCAAGCCTCTCCTCAAGTTTTGGTCGAGCAGGAGTAGCCTTGTTTTCAAAAGGACTGTCGTTGTGGGAATTACGCTGGTATTCAAGAGAATGGTACCGAGAAGCATCCCACGAGTGGTGTGAATTGGTCGTGTGATGGTCGGCAGCCGCGTGAGTAGGAACATGAGTAGAGGGATGGGCAACCCAAGTCTGTGGAGGAGGGGCAGCAGCAGTGCTTCCAGTGTTCCAGTGATGACCAGCTGTAACATTTGTAGGAAACCTGCAAAACAAGAGTTCATTAATTTATACATTCACCACAATCTTCGTCTCCATAGTTCCTTTCCATTATTCTTTCTATTTAATTCTGTTATACTCTCTTTCATACTAATTAATTCACTCCTACATAAAAGCCTTACAAACAGCCATGTAAACCTTCTACTTATATTTAAACTGATAAAATCTTTCAAATCAACTGTGTGTGTGTGTGTGTGTGTTTGTTTTACTGTCAATCCTTTTCCTGTTTACTCCAGTGTAGCCAGAAAGGAGAGAAAATACCCACACCCATTCTCTGTTTATTCACTGTCACTTATTCATTTTCACTTTTGTTATAGATGTGTTCTTCTATGGTATCCCCACCCCCAACAAGGTCCAAAATCTGGTTAACTGGGATTACTTTGACACAAGCCGGTACCACCCATCAGCAGCAAGTTCCTTCCCCACAAATCACACAATGCTATGCTCTCCATTCATTCACAAAAAAAAGAAAAAAAAATAAGAAAAAGAAATGTAGGATTGACAAATATAAATGTAGTTTTCTGATTATCCCAAGAAAATAAATAAAAAAGCGTAAATAAATACATACATTATTACCACCTTACCATAACTATGGTATATCACTTGTATCTAATATAAGCTGCATACATACAGCATTACCAGTAGCTGCACACCTTAATTAATCACATTTTCAAGTGGGGACAGACTTACGTTCCTCTGTACTCTTGGTATGAGTAGCCCTGATAATGGTGATACTGTTCATAACTGGTGAAGTTCTGTTGCTGGTACGCATACTGTGGTGGTCTCTGTTCCTGGTAGTAGGAGGTGGGCACAGTTGAACTGACTGATGTGGAGGGCGGCTGGACAACACTACAGCTTGGCTTTCTACTCTCTTCATATCTGAATAAGAAGAATCACAACAGAAAAATAATGTGATGGTTACTTATTCTTCCAAAGTTATATATATACAGGTACTCCTCGACTTACGACCGCCCGGACATATGACCGCCGCAGTCGTATAAAATATTTTTCAAATTACGTATTTTCTAGTACCGAAACGTTTCCGTCCCGTACGACAGCATGGGCTGGGCCGCCTCGTGGTGCACAGCATCCACGCCGTAGCCCGCTCAGTTGGTGTTTGGCCGTCGTTGTTGTTAGTGATCGCGCTGTGTACTGACAAAATTTTTGTTTCTAATTCCCTTTAAAATGGCTGGCAACCATAAAAGTGATAGTTCTCGTGGTGCTGATAAGAAAAGGAGACAGTCAATTACTTTTGAGATGAAAATGAAAATAATAATGCAATATGAAAATAGAAAAATGGTAGCAACCATTTCACGTGACCTTGGCTTCTCTCACTCGACGATATCAACAATTTTGAAGGACAAGGCAGAGGCATTTCCTACGATTAATAAGGAGATGCAAATCTTTGAAAAAATGGATCAAAATGTTGAGCGTTTTGCAAAAGTTGACAGACTGATCCAAGATGCACTTGCTTGCTCCAGGGAGATTTACAATGAAAAGAAAAGGCAAACTATGCAACTAAATTGGACATATATTTTAAGAAGTCCCCCACTGCTGTCTCCTCACGCCCCACCACTGCTGCCTCTTCACTCCCTAAAGATGATCCAACACCTTTAACAAGCAAGTATGTTAGCCTGTCTGAAGAAGGCAAAATTGATGACCCACCCAGCCCTGTCTCCTCCTCTGCTGCATCCAATTAATGTTGTCTCCATGTTTAATTAAAAAATTATTAAGGCCCTGTATGCATTCAACTGACTACATTTAAGGTAAGTGCACAGTAACACTTTATTCATTTTTCATTATTGATTACTTTTACTGTACCGTATTTCATTATAGATTTTCTATGTATTATTTTTGTCTTTTCGACTTACGACCTGGTCGTCGGTCCGGAACCCCGTCATAAGTCGAGGAGAGAATGTGTGTGTGTATATATATATATATATATATATATATATATATATATATATATATATATATATATATATATATATATATATATATATATATATATATATATATATATATATATATATATTATATATATACAGACCAAGCACTACCATCACCTCAAACTAAAACCTTCTGAGGTGTTTAAAAATGCAGCTTCTTACTACTTAACTCTCACATCCTTAAACAACAAAATTTTCATATTAAACTGTACTATATGGAATTAATCAAGAGCATTCTGTATTTTATCTCCCTTGTGTGTGTAGTTTGAATACAGTAATGTACTTGTATATTCAGACGCCATCAATAGTGTAAGGAGTGTACTCTACATAACCATCTCTCCCTCACCTCACTGCCTTATGTTATCTGTCACCCTTTGGTAGACACAGCCCCACAATAACTTACTACAAACGTCTATACAGATAAGATTCGAGTGAAATCATCTCGGGTGAACCAATGTACGTTCTGTGTAGGTTAGTAAGAGAGAAAAGAGCTCATAAAGAACCTAAACAGGAATTGAAAAGACCCCTTACCCTCTAACACACATTTTGCTCTCCTTCAAGCTTAAAGCCACTAAAAACCTCATCCAGTCTGACACTTAAATTAATGAAAGGTATGAGACAGGGTTTTCTTTTCCCTGTTCTGGTTAGTCTCTCACCACATAAAGTTCAGTAACAGGTTTCAGACAGACCCAAAGAAGGACAGGATACCATTCCTGTTCGGTCAAAACTACATTATGAACCTCCAGCAAATTGGGAAAATCTAGGTTCTTCACATTATACAGTGTTCTCACCTGTTACGATCAAATTCTTTCTCAGTATTGCGCCTCTCTCTTTCTCTGCTGGACTGACTGTCATCATCTGAGGCTGGAGGTGGGGGCTTGGCAGGTGGTGGTGGTCTTTTCTTAGCTTCTTTAGCTTCCTCCTCTCTCTTTGCCTCTTCCTCCAACAACTGTCCAACTTCCTCAACTCGCTTTTTACACTCCTCTCCTGTGGTGTATAAATCCAGTTTTTACTCTTGGGGATAAAGATGGTACTATATATACAGGACAAAAAGGAAACATATTTCAATCATCACTTATGAGTGAAAGTAAACTAAATAATGAAGAACTGATGCATGAAATCCCATTTTTTTTTTTTTTTTGCCAAGGGAAAGGAACAAGTAGTCCATTAGATCTTAGCCATTAACTCACCCCCAGACAGAGCCTGTCTTTTCCAGAGGGCCTTGACATGTTTAATGGAAGGCTAAATCATCCAGACGGCCATTGTTCTTTGCTCCAAGCAGCCTTATTACCCAATCGTTGATTCATCCCATTTGATCTATCAACAAACTGAAGTCTGGAAAATCAACTGAATCCCCCAAAGGAATCCTTGCAAAGGGGTAACAAACAAAGCCTGTTTAATGAGAAAGGTAAAGAAAGGTCAAATTTCCAGTCACCAACCCTTGAAAAACTCTCTTTTCAGGGCCCCCACAGTTTGTTCTCAAGAAGGTATAAGAAGGTATTCAGGAAATGATTGACTTATGACACACCCACAAACTCACCTGTAACCTACAGTTATGTAGTGTTGAGTTGGATACCATGGGAAAAATCAATGTCAAACCTAAACACAAAACCTCCAGCTTAAAGTTACAGAATGCCCAATTGCAAGAACCTACATTATATAAGAGTTACCGAACTGTACAGGTGACAGATGATTAATAATCCCTAAGTCCGTACTGGCACCTGAGAAGCTTCACTCTCAGATTTTTATTGAAATCCAGAATCCTAACAACCAAAGAACGAGAAATATACCAAAGAAATAAACTGATGTAATCATAAACATACCTGGTAGTCCTTAGAAAACTGACCAACATTCCTAACCTAATGGACACTGAAGTCATAAAACTGAAAACGTGGACATGGAAGCAATTCTTATCCGTTCTCTAACTCCGAACCCCCCAAAGAAGGAGCATCTAAAGACAAAAGTGGGTAACCAGATAAAACCCCCAAGACTCAGTGAATTCAGGGTGGATTTCTATGCAAGAGTCAGGACCCAACACCAGTCTGGAATGGTGGAGAGTCCATTAGTCAAGAAAGTAGGCTTAATCCTTCACTTTACCATGTCTGCCTAGATTCCACATTATCTAACCAGACAGATAACGAATTTATTTCCCATGAAATAAAAACTGTAGAAGCTACCATGCAATATTCTAATGGTAAAGAAGACCATGCATAATTAAAATCTTCTTTTATCCAAATATTCATAATTTTCCACACATGACAATTTCCAACCATCACTTTCTCAAAACAATGTTCCTTCTCACATTCGAGGACTAACACTAACTCACAATCTCCGAAACAACACACCTACGTCGACAGCAAACCTCGTATATAAATTAATTCTATGTTCAATGAGTATTCCTAAATTTCTTCCTCTCCGCCACATACCCTTCGTAAAAGTCAAGTCTCTCTTTACTCAGTATAACCATCTCTCAGTCAAGAGGTACAGTGAAGCCTCTATTTAATGGACAACAGTACAGCATGCCCTCAAAATTCACAGGGTTAGGTTCTAAAAATGGCCGGGAATAGCCAAATCCATGAATAACAATTACTGACCAGAGGGGGGTTTGGGGTTACATTTTTTACTCGTGCAAAGAAATGTAGATTCCCTTTAAGTGTTTGCCCTTAGGACAATTATATCTTTTACCTGTGCAGTAAGTCCTCGCTTAACGTCAGGGTTACATTCCTAAAAACGCGATGTTATACGAAACAACGTTAAGCGGATCAATTTTCCCCATAAGAAATAGATAAAATACGGGAGTTACATTCCCGAGCCTCCCTTTGTCCCATGAAATACATTACATATACAGAAAGTCAATGCCATTTCTATAGAAAATAGTGCATACATATACAACTACTAAGTTTGTATTGGTACTCACCGATGGGCGGAGGTGGTAGAGCGAGTGTGTGGTGGGTAGTGAAGCAGAGGAGGCGGATGGTGGGAGCGGAGGAGTAGGGTAGGAGCAGAGGGTGGTGAGTCACTGAGACAAGCCAAGAGAGCGTAGCGTGGCCAGACGATGGGGGTGATGCACTGTAGTCCGCGACGACGCAAAACGACATAGTATCGGATCACCAGGACGTTAAACGAATTTTTGGTATCTAAAGTGTAGCGGCATAGTACCGAAACAACGTTAAGCGGGACGACGTTAAGCGCGGACTTACTGTATTGTATATATGTGTGTGTATGTCTGCGCACACACACACACACAAATATATGTACAATACAGGTAAAAGAAATTACTGTCTCTAGAATGAATGGCTCCCTGTTCCAGCTGCAAAACTGCCAACAACTTTAAAACTACCCTTAGACATTCTTGGGTACATCCAGGGTGTCATCCGCGAATAATCGAGGTCCTTGAATTGTCAGGGCATACTGTATATGGAGAGGAAAGTCCATTATATCAAGGGTCTGTTAGATGGGATCCCCCCCAACCTAACAGTTTACTTGGAGAGCGAAGACCGTTATATGGGGGTTTCACTCAGCCTCCTGCCTCTACCTCATTTTACTGATAAGATAATAGTCGAGGTCTTTCAAAACTCAAACAGCAATTCTTTCCATCACAGCAATGTCTCCCTCCTTCTCAGGTTTTATTCCAAGCTCTTCAGAACACCCAAGTCCCTCCCTCCCTCCCCCCATATGACCATCTCTTTCCATACATTCAACAGGTTTTCAAGAGTAGTGCATACCATCACTCATCACTTTTACATTATAATGAGACCTAAGATTTACCTGGGAAAAGTAAGACACTGGAAAATCAAAAAGACTGTGGATACTTTATCTTAGCAGTAACTTAATTCAAATACATTACATTCATTAACCCTTTCAGTCCTAAGCTCAGTCTAGTTTTGCTTTCCACCTGCAATACTGTAATGCCAGAGAATAAATTTTTCAGGATAAATCATTACTGCTACTGACATGGTATCATTATTTGGCTCTTAGCTACTCCCAGATTTTTTTAAATGGGGCAGAACACATCAGAGCATGTACAGCTCCTCCCCGACTTACGACCTACTCGACTTACGACCTGCCTCAGTTGTACCAAAATTTTGTCAAATTACGTATTTTCGAGTTCCAACGTCAGTGGTTGCGCTGTGTACTGACAAAATTTTTGTTTGTAATTCACTTTAAAATGGCTGGCAAGCTTAAAAGTGAGAGTTTTGTGGTGATGAGAAGAAAAAGAGACACCCATTTTAGATTTTCTATGTATTATTTAAGCATTTTCGACTTACGACCTGGATTTGGATCCCTAACCCCGTCGTAAGTCGGGGAGGAGCTGTACTGTACTGTATCTCATATGGGTGTGCAAGACTCTGGCCCAGAATGAACAGTAGTATACGGTTGAAAGGGTTAATACCAGGGATTTCTTATTTAACTAATATATATATATATATATATATATATATATGTGATATCCAGAAATTTCAGAGTAATTTCAAATGCCCCGCCATGAGTGATACTGAGCATTCAAGGTCATCTGAGGGGAGGGAGCGCTGCCTGCTCGTAGCGAGAGATTGCGGAACTAGGCCTATATGATATTAAATGTGATTTACCGAATTAATAATGATGCGATTCATGAAGTTAAGGGACTATTATTGAATTTGAAATTATTATAGATCGTTTAGCAGTCTGAATAATGTTACGGGTGTCCCAAGGAGTTATTAGTTAGGCGGTAAATATATCACGTAGGCCCAAGCTAACGCCTTGAGAGGACACGAGGCGGGTTCTCTCCCAGTCCCGGAGAGCATTCACACAGACAAGACGTTCGCGCGTCCATCAGAACCCACTTGACTGGAGTTGACCGGAGTTTGACTGCGAGAGATTGACTGCCGTTTGAGACTGCCGTTGATGATTGAGGGTGGCGATTGTCGCCATTGGACCGATCAGAGTAGGCCTGTCACTGTTTAGCGGGGTACCAAAGGATCTCTTGAGGGAATCTAGCCGTCTGGGTGCCCAGCTGACGTCGGCTCACAACACCACATGTCCAGAGCCGCTTAGTGAAACCCTCTTGCTAACGGGAAGCTAAAGCTCCTCTCAACTGCACAGGGTCTGATTGGCTCACTCTCTTCCTGCCCATGGACGCACTGGGAGTACACTGAGGCTATCTGAGTATATTAATGGTCACACACTGAGACCGTGAGTCTAGGACTCTAGGAGATACCTAGAGGAACATTTTATCTTCCTTATCACGGGTGTAGTTAACACCATTCCTCAGACTGATATTATCTTGACGTGTGTAGTTTAATATTTCTTAAATAATTTTGATAGTAGTGTTTTTTTGAATGTTTGTGCCATTAAGTGGAACCAGAGTGATACTGTGATTTGATTCTTTTAATGCCTCTAATTCTTCATAATTCTGATCTCAGGTATAACCTTGTTCCCCAGAGCAGTGGTTAGGTTAGGTTAGGAAGTGTACACCTGTTGGGGTGCTATAATTTTGTTGAGTGATATTATTTTGCTGAAAGCCCTTAAGGCCTATTCATTGTAGAGTAGTTAATTTCTTATTTTTTAATACCATTTCCTAAGTGACTGATATTATTTTGTGAAAGCCCTTAAGGCCTGTTCATGTGTGCAAGCAACATTTCTTAATACTTTAAATTTATTGTTGCCTGTGTTTCTAATAATTTCTATGTCATGTATAACTTTTATTCCCCAGAGTAGTGGTTAAAGTTTAAGTTAAGAGGTGCGCATATTGGTGTACCATTATTTGATTGTGTTTGTAGTGTTGGAGGGAATATAAGTGTCTAAATTTTACAGTGTGTCTCATTCATCCCAGTCACAGACGCTATCCTTCCACGGGTCACGGACAGTTCATTTTGTGTAGTAGATTTAAGTGTTCTTGTGCTGGTTCGGGATTTTTCTCAAAGGGGCGCTTCCACTGCCTTTACCATCTATTAAATTTTAATAAACCCCAAGTCAAGTGAGAAATTAAAGTCCAGCAAATTCCGACCGGTTACAAATGGTAGCAGAGCGTAGTTTTTAATGTCGTGACTGATAGTACTGTGGTTGGGATAATGAACGCCATCATGTGTTGGTTAGCAATGGTAGGGATTGAACTCGCACTGATGCTCATCCTTGTGCCCGGACTGAGTTGGTTAGGCTTGACAGTAGAGATGTGTATGAGGAGGAAGAGAACTGACACATGAGTTTTATTGGTGCCTTCGAGAAGGGTGGGAGATTATCACTTACAAATGCGCAGGTTCAGTAGAGTCTCCGAGCGCACATTCAGGTTCAGGGAGAAACAAGGGGGTGAATGTCAGGCACCACGTCCAGCAGTCAGGAAGTGTGAGGTCAGGTGAAATATAGAATGCGTGAAAGTAGTTCAGAGGTTGTCGAGCCCTCAGCTGAAGCAAAGAGCGGCGACCGATTGCAGTTTAGGGTGCATGGTAATGAGAAAAACGGGTTGTAGGGGGTGAGTTGGAGGTTGGCCGGAGTAGGGCAGAGGATTGGAAGATGGTTGAGTCAAGATATGCGTTGAGTAGTGGTTTGCTGTCATGGCGAAGTTGAGTTACTGTCATGGCCGGGATTGGTCTGATTTATATCCAGGGCTTTCTAAGATGGACTGGTACATTATCCAGAAATTGTCTGCGGCATGAGGTTCGAGCGTGGGCTGAGTATTTTTTGACACTGGTACCTACTAGCTCAAAGGAGCCAAAACAAACATGTTTGTTTTGGACTAGTATTGTTTTTGACCTTTCTGGTTCCTCTTAGTTCAGGCAGAGCAAGGAAACATGTTGGAGATGGACTGAGTATTTTTTTTGACACTGGTTCCTCTTGGCTCAAGGGCCAGGCAAGAAACATGTCTTGTTTTGGACTGTGTATTTTTGACACTGGTTCCTCTTGGTTCAAGGGGGCCCAGGCCAAAAGGAGAGCATGTTTGTTGTTTTTAGGCTGAGCATAATTTTGACATTGGTTCTCTAGTTAAGGGCCGGGCAAAGAGATGATGTTCTGGTTGGATTGAGGTTGGGCTGCAAGGAAGAAATGGAGTTGCTAGCTACTGAGTGGGAATAATTACAGAGTTGAAGGTAGTTTGATTGTTCTCTCAGCACATGAGGGCAGTGCTGTCTTTAGGGTGAAGTGGCGGGAGAAAAAAGGAAGCGAATGTGCATTGTAAGGGGTGAGTTGATCCATAGAACTCTTTTAGGGTAAACATGCATGTTTCTCAGCACATGAGGACAGTGCTGTCTTTTAGGGGTCGTTGGCGATATCAGAAATTTCAGAGTAATTTCAAATGCCCGCCATAGTGATACTGAGCATTCAGGTCGCTGAGGCGCTACCACTTTCGTGCTTGAAGGTGCGGAACTAAGCCTATGATATTAAATATGATTTACGAATTAATGATGCGATTCATGAAGTTAAGGACTATTAGTGAATTTGAAATTATTATAGATCGTTTAGCAGTCTGAATAATATTACGGTGTCCCCAGAGTTATTAGTTAGGCGGTAAATATATCCACGTAGGCCCAAGCTATGAGAACTGGCGGGTTCTCTCCTCCCAATCGGAAGCACTCACTGAGCAAAGGCGTTCATGCGTCCATCGACCCACTTGACAGGTTGACGGTTTGACTGCGAATTGACTGGGTTTGAACTGCGTTCGATGATTGAGGTGGCGATTATGGCCAAGTGGACTGATCAAGTGGCCTCATCACTGTTTAATGAGGTACCAAGGATCTCTTGAGGAATCAACGTCTGGGTGCCCAGCGGGCGATAAACTCTAACACCACATGTCCAGAGCAACAGTGAAACCCTCTTGCTAACGAGAAGCTAAGCTCTCTCTCAACTCTTGAGTCGATTGGCTCACTCTCTTCCTGCCCATGGGCACTAAGTACTGAGAGCTATCTAGTATATTGGCATGGTCACACACACACTGGGAGCCGTGGTCACAAACTCTAGGAGATACCTAGAGGAACACATCTTCACTTATCAGGTGTAGTTAACACATTCCTCCAGACTGATATTATCTTGGCGTGTGTAGTTTAATATTTACTAAATAATTTTTGATAGTAGTGTTTTTTGAATGTTTTTGGCTTGCCATTAAGTGGAACCAGAGTGATACTGTGATTTGATTCTTTAATGCCTCTAATTCTTCGCATTCTGATCTCAGGTATAACCTTGTTCCCACAGAAGTGGTTAGGTTAGGTTAGGAGTGTACACCTGTTTGGGAGTGCTATAATTTTGTTAGTGATATTATTTTGTTAGAAAGCGCTTAGGAATATTCATTTGTAGAGTAGTTAATTTCTTATTTTTTAATACCATTTCTAAGTGACTGATATTATTTTGTGAAAGCCCTTAAAAGGCCTGTTCATATGTGCAATTAACATTTCTTAATACTTTTAAATTTATTATTTACCTGTGTTTCTAATAATTTCTATGTCGCCTTATAACTTTATTCCCAAGTGAGTGATTTAAAGTTTTAGTTAAGGAATGCGCCTTATTGGTGTACGTATTTGATTGTGTTTGTAGTGTTGGAGAGAATAAGTGTCACATACATATATAAAATAATATATATATATATATATATATATATATATATATATATTTATATATATATATATATATATATATATATATATATATATATATATATATATATATATATATATATATATATATATATATATATATATATATATATATATATATATATATATATATTATATATATATATATATATATATATATATATATATATATATATATATATATATATATATATATATATATATATATATATATATATATATATATATATATATATATATATATATATATATATGTGTATATATATATAGTACTGCCTCATTACAACTACTAAAGATCATACCAAAAGGATCGAGGAACACTTGTAGAACTTTGCCCATAAGAGTGGCATTATTGAGCTTCTTGACACAATGGCGGGCAGACTCGGGCTCCTCAAAGACGAGCCTCGCCACTCCCAGGTGCTTCCGGGAGAGTTCGTGTGTGAAAATGTCGAGCTGCTGTATAGAACCACACTGGTGCTTATTAACCTGTGAGAGAAACAACAGGTGCAACTGATGAATATAAACTTTGCTCATTTAAAGTAGGGTCAATCCTGAAAACTATTTTTAACAAAGTCAGCAGGGAACAACCTGCCATTATTTGTAAAAAACTAGGAGGGTTTATTCTGTAACCCTTAGGCATTATGTAACTGGAGGCAAGCTGAAGATCACACAGCCCTTCTGTGACCATTATTAGTCAAAACTGAAAGACAGGTGAAAATTTGCTCATAGAATATAGAGTAACAAATCATGATGCTGCACAGTTGTTTCTTTATCATCTTAAGTATCAGGTACAGTACTAGTGCTGCCAGGGTACCTCTTCCTGCCTTCCCTCACCAATGTGGTAGTGACGGGTTTGGGTATGCAAGCATGACGAGGAATTGTGACTGTGTGCTCCTACCATGACAAATGAACCAAGATAAATATTCCATGAAACATTACAAAGGCATATTATTTCCTCTTCCAGGTTCTATCATCACTTCTCTTGATATTATTCTTTATCCAGCACCACTCACCCTTACCTGCTCCCCTACCCTGTGACACCATTACACTTCCCCTAACCTCCCACTCACTGTAATGATTTCATTTTTTATTTTATTTCTGGGTGATTACCACATTACACTGTACCCACCTGTGCCAGATTTTTCCAGGGTTCAGACTCACAAGGGTTCATACAATGAATACTCCTGTTGACTGGGAATGTAAAGATGTACCTAACTCATTGATGAAAGTTAAAGCTCAATATTAACATCCAGAAATTAGGTAATGAAACTCTTATTTAACTGGATATATTCACTTAGTACCAGCTAAGATACTGTATTCAGGTATCACCCTTAGCCAGAGACACAAGTTCCCTACAGGGATAAGTTTAAGTGCCAGCAGTCTTGTGGATTACTATCGGTTTTAGAATGGAATCCTGTTTTTTTTCCCACTGGATTAAGAGCATCAAGTAACACTGTCAGCTCTATCACAGCATTTTGCTGGGAACATTACTGTTACAGTGGTAATGGTAGTACAATAGGTATTTCTATTATACTAATTATATTCTGTGCTATAAGCTTATTACACTAAAACTGTACAAAAAATAAATACTGTACATGCATTCATTATCGTATGAACTTACAATTTCATTATGAAGAAACTGCCGATCTATGTTATCATTGATATTAAAGATGGTGACTTCTAAAGGAGGTGGTGGGCCAACATAATCAGAATCAATCTGAAATTAACAATTTTATTAGAAGGTTATCACAACGGAGGAACGATCTTAATATCCCACATCATGATTAAGTCTGGACTAAGTGGTTCATATAGTAACCCATCACATTCATGTAGCCAAAACCCATTTAGCCCCAAGAACACAGGAGACTGCAACTACTTCACAAATGTCACTGTACATCTTTCTACTCAAACCAGACCTCTTAAAAGGGGTCTTGTAAACAGCAGCCAAAGGTTAATAAGTCATGAACCTACATCAGTTGTACACATCTCACATGATCATCACACAATACTATAATGTAATCATTAAAAATTAAAAAGTTAACACACACACACGATACATACAACTATATCATACAAAATTAATTCACTATACATTAACTGTGATGATATGGATAATTAACAGTCCATATTAATCAAGAGACATAAATCTAAACTACCTTAAAGCGAGGAACAGTAAGGTCCATAGTCTCTGGTCGAATCCATATTTTTGGTTTGCGTGGATCCCGGAGCACAACAGGAGGATAAGTGGGGTCTCCCTCTACGATACCCTCAAATCTGAATAACATAAGCAGTAGAGAACTCACGTAAGGTTGGTCAGTGTACAAGCATATGCCTGAAATTCCTATTACATACCCTGGACGTTTTGGGTAGGTAGACAGGGAAAATATTTTACTTTAAACATTTTTTACTATTTTGTATTCTATTTTTTACTGAGACATAGGTTGTGTGGATTCTGAGCATCTGATTTTGACATCTATAGAATCTTCACAATGATATTCTTTGAAGATTGGTGTAAAAGATCTGTGAGGGCCAAGACACGTTAGATTACTGTTATCCTTTTAGTGTCTACATTTGTCAGACAACACAGCCAGGACAGATGCAGTCATGTTTCTCTTGTACAGTGTCATGTAGTCTCATCAGATTCAAGATGGCCGATCCCATGTTTTAGGGAGAGTTCTTTATTGCACAACAAAATATGAAATAAACTTACACAGATCCTAAAAAAAAATGTTTAGAGTAGGCCAAAAAAACAAAGGGTTGGTCAGAATACTTGAAAGGCAGGTATATTTCATTTCAGTCTTAACCATAAACTATAAATAATGACTATTAATATTGCCACTCTTACCTATAAAGTTTATTGGCACCATTAACAAGCACTGGGTCAATGAGCAACTTGTAATTCCTCTTGGATGCATGTGGTGGAGGAGGTGCATGTTTCTGTGGTCCCCCGTGCTTTGTCGGATGATGAGATAAAGGCCGCTGCTCCATGGTATGGTGCCAGCCCCCTAGGAGGAAAGAATTTAACTTACAAGAGACAATACTGCACTTAAAAATAACAAATTACAGTACAGTATGTAAAAGGAGATTACGTGCACTGTATAATATAGTTGCTGACACATAAAAGTATAAATGTAATCCATAGATCCAGTAAAAATTAATGTTACATAATGCTGTAAAAAAATTACATACATGAACACCCTTTTCTATTCACATGTTTGATGTTTGTTAAAAAATACTTTACAACATAATAATAAAATAATACAGTACTGTAACTATAAAGTTAAACATAGTGAACCTTGATTATCATAAATCACAAAAAATTCGAGTACATGTACAGGACATATGGAGGCTTGACCCAAAGATCTCTTTTTATGGCTGAGCTCAGACTAAGGGACTCGCATGTTATAGCACTAACTCTATGGGTAGATACACCAGGCACATCCCAGGACTAATTTACTAATTACTATTGCTGTAGCTACTCCCTGTCACTACCAAGTTCATATGATGGATCTTCATGTGTATTGCCACACTCAGCATGTACCGTATCCACTGCACATTTGTCTGGATTGGCCATACAAGGTATTTGAGTTCTAAACTTCACTCCTAACCATTCGAGCAGAATACTGTGACTTCCTGTCCACTGGGAGGAAGGAACAAACCAAAATCTGAGCTCAACTATAAAATGGGGTTTCTGAATCAAAACTTCATTTATGACCTAAATTCCTCCCAAAGCACTTCACTGGGGGAGTTAGCTACACTAGTTTTCAATCTTTGCAATTTTCATTTATGGTAACTAAGCACAATGAAGCTCTACTGCATTATGCTGGGCAACGGGGTGACTAATGTCAAACTGATGACCCAATGCCTCTCGGAAATTAAATCTGGAGACCCCCTACGAGGGTATCAATTTTTTACAGTCCCATAAAGCCTAATCCATATGCTTTAAGTGCATGTGTGTCATGATCAAGTCCATACTGACACCAAAAAGTAGGTTATAAGTTATTAAAAGAAAAACCTTACCAACCAAGAGGAAACTTTGAATGTTTCCAAACAACTACAGGTACAAACAACTTCTCCCACTAGAAGTACAAAACTAGGGCAAAAAGTAATACAGTATTAGAAAATCCAGTCATGGGGTATAAAAAACTGAAGCACTGGATACTGTATAAAACTATTCCTCCCCACACACCTTCCTATTTAAACCCTGAGCAGGAACTTGGATAGGCTCTGGATAAAACAATAAGAAAAGGAGAGCAGGTCCTACTTGGCCAGGCAGACACTACCAAAGATGAAAAGGTAATCCCCAGAACCACTTCATCTTCTTCATTGCTAGGATATGGGAACAGATAAAGAGTATTTGCTTTCCTGGATGCCAATCCAAGGAAAATAGTTTCAGCCTTAAAAGAACGTTCCTGAGTGACAGATGAAATAAAGGCTGGCATTTGACAAAAAATTTTCAGACCAAATGGATTATCATTAATACAACTCCCAGCATAAACACACACACACAAAAAAAAAGACTAACATTTCATAGGGTCACACAGGATAACACTCTTCTCACATGCATCCAGGCCAAGCGGGACTCAAACCCTTAATATATTTGGTGAGATACGTACACTCCTGCTGTACCATAAGAGGCCGATAAATGAGGGAGCTACCCTGATATCCTGTTTTATAACTGAGCACAAATGTGACTCAGGTACCTGTATAGTCAACAGTATAAACTTAAAAGGTTATAAACAAATAGTGTTCAATAATGTGTGTGTACCCCGGGTCAGTGACGTACCCCAGGTGGAGTGCTAAACCACCTGCTCTACAATCTCATTCATTAACTAATGACAAATCTAAAACCTTTTTAAGCTTAAAAATTTATATATATATATATATATATATATATATATATATATATATATATATATATATATATATATATATATATATATATATATATATATATATATATATATATATATATATATATATATATATATGCTGATAACCACAAGGAAAGAAGAAAACACGAAGTTCCCAAGCGCTTTCGTGTAATTCACGAAAGCGCTTGGGAACTTCGTGTTTTCTTCTTTCCTTGTGGTTATCAGCATATACCTAGATCACGCGCACCTACAGTGATTTACTTGCATATATATATATATATATATATTTGTATGGATTTTCCAAATACACTGTAGCCACATTTTAGTTCCCATCATAAAATCACCATCTCTGCTCCCCCCCCCCCCAAAAGATGTGTTTTTTGGCACGGATGCTTCTATGAACAACAAATCAGTTGAAATCACTGACCTGTAACAAGAAAACCATAGCACATCTGTATAAGATGATTAGACTGTTTTCACAGCTAGAAGTCAATTCAACTGAAACTCAAGACTTGTGAAATGAATTACCTTTTGGGAGATATGTACAAACAGACAGCTGTAATACCTAGCCACTATGTGCACCTGTACAAGATTGTGAGATGTTATACAGGTCTGAAGTTATTTCTAGTGAAACTACGTATAGGACTTGTTAACTATACATTAATAAACTTTTGGTGAAGGATGTACAGCTGGTCAGACAAGAGTAACTCTATGTTCCCTTTATATTACTATATACTTATATAAGAATATTATTATTAACCCATTCCACACTATTTACTTCCCCCACGCCTCAAGCTCATTGTTTCGTGAATGTATTTTTTTAGTTTATAAAAAAAAAAATCTTCTAAATCTACAGTTTAACCCCACAAATATGGAAAAAAATTTGAAAAAAATTATGTAATTACCAGGTTGGCTGTGGCAGAGTGTGGAAAACGAAGATTGAGAAGCAGTTTGTTGTGACAGATCCATGCACTTACTCCCGGCCTTTCAGTCACTCGTGACTTTGGTCTTGATTTAGTTGTCGCTTAAATGGCTCCTGGTCCCATCTTTCCTTCCCTTGCCCCTTTTGCAATTACACAATATAAACAACTTGATGCCAAATCTATGCCTCTTGCCAGGTATGCATTGCTTGAACACTAAGCGGCCAAGTAAGAGCATAAGAGACTCATCAATCACAAGTTTCTGGTTCAGTTTGTACAAATATCTAAATTTCTCAAGCAATTTGTTCATGACTTCCCCGATCTTGTAAATTCTATCAGTGCCTGGTGGAGGAGATTGTTCAATATCCATGAAGTGTAAAAATTGACGAATATTATAATACAGTATGTCATCAGGCATATTACTTAAGAGAAAATTGGAGTTGACAGAATGATTATGTAGCCATTAATTATTCAGATAATTTTTTTCACGTTTCCCATTAGTATTGACAGTCCATAAAGCACACACATTTCTCCAACAGTTGTGTCATACCACCAGTGAGATTTGTGATGGAGACGGAGAACTTTGTGTCACAACATATCTCTCGTATTTGTTGGTTTTGTACACTATAAGTTGTTCCAATTCTTTATCCATATATTCCATGAAAAAATTTAATTCACTACTTTCTTCTGTTGCTGACACTCTGTCAATAAGATAACAGTTCGTATCATCAAAATTGTAGTCATTAGGGATGAAATCATCACCGTCAGTCCACACAAAAGGTTCAGGTACTGTAGTTGGTGAAGTGCTGTGGCTTGGTGTACCGTACCCTCTCCCTCCCACTCACCTACGCCAGTCATCACGCGCTCGCTGTGTGGGGTGGGGGAGTAGGAGGGGTGTCAACCTCACTGCTTCTATCACTATCATCTCTCTGTTCAGCATCACATGCAGTGATTTCGTAATCACCACCATCACGATCAACACTATCAATGTCACTGTCACTTATCACAACACGACGCCTCCCGTAAAATTTTCGTGGCGTGGTTGGTGGTGGGCAAAGCTTCACCCACCTCACTAACTTTTGGCCCACTCTCATCGTCAAGGCCTGTCACCATCTCATGTTGTCTATGACTGCACCTCAGCAATATCTCAAGCACTTAGAAGGACGATGAGGAAGTGAAAGTGCTATGAACAAACCAATTCTCAATGGCTCATGGGAGCATTAAAGCATCTTTTTGGTTTACGTAATAGCCACACCGCCTCTGTATCATGATCTACCTATACAATCAATGCAGACAGCAGCCTTGCCCCCACCCCCTCATTACCCCCCTAAGCACCAAGATTTAACTTGCACCTGATTGGCCCATGTAGCCTCCGAGCAGCCATTACAGGATGTGATCCCACCAATACAGTTCGAATTGATGGCACGAGAATTGGTGAATCATTTGCTGCCACGAGCGTGCTGGGCCATTAGCCATCCATGTCCTCCTCTGATGCCCTGAGCATGGAGTGGGTTAATAATAATATTAATAATGTAAAAAAAAATAAACAGAATTTACAGATCTTGCACATTACGGTATAAGTTCATCGATTTTGCCTTTTTTACTTAAATAGCACAGTGGCTCCTTCCCACGAGTCCAACACCTATAGCATTACCATGAATCCTCCTAGAATTCCTTTACCTAACCATCCTGGCTAATGTTAACCAAATTAACCTAATAACTCTTAACATAACTCAACCAATCTGCACTTTACTCCTTAAGTTAAATATCTTGTCTAGTGATACTCAAGAGACAATATCAAAGAGATTTCCTCCTACACACTTAAGCTTTGAATAATTAATCTACTTATTTGCTTCACTACACTAACGCCAGCAAAGAACTTTTCATTTTTATTTAATTTTCAGCAATTTGTGATGATGATGAACTCTGCTCAATCAAAACATAAAAGAATAAACTTCTCAGTGGTTTTTAAGTATCCTTCATTTTTTTCAACAATTTCTCTATGACACCGTAGACTTGAAGAGTTTAATACTGTAGTTACTGGAAATAAATATTGAAACATCCTGTGAATCCATTATTCTCCCGGCTTTCCCAATGTGGTCTTGATGTCTAGTTAAGCCATGACACATACAGTACAGTACATACATATATTATGGTTCTCAATTCTCCTCTCTGTAAGTCTGTAATGATACCTCATAAATATTTTGTTCCTCATTTTCCATTAATGTTACCATGTGTCATCCTTTCACCCTCTAAGACTCACTGAGATACATTACCCAAAGCAAAACCATTACAGCACATGACAATAACAAACGGTAATGTTGTTGTTGATGGTGACGAATAATATCTTGCCGGGTAATGACAAATACTTCATCATTTCTTGAAACCATCTGTCATATAGACCAATTCAATATCTGTGAAGTTTATCAAATTCTCCTTATACACGGTATAGGCCTAACTAAACTCTGTCAGATAACATTAACCAAATTTGTAAACATTCTACACCCCGAAACCCTTTTGTCAGTGTGGCCAACATGACACAGTAAACAGTACATATACCATTCATAAAATCATTTCATCATACATTCGACATACAGTACTAATACCTTAAGAAATCATTTATGGTCTTGAATATGATAATTACATCCAAAGATAATTGATTAACTCTAATATTGTACATTACGAGGAGTGACAACATATTAATAATAAAATCAGGATAACTGCAACACTGCCACCATGAAGTAACAGGTAAGCATATATTAACTTTGTTTATATTACATTAATTTATGTAATGTTATGTCTGTATTTCTTTTAGGGCATTTAATACACAGACAAACCTCCTAGATATCCTTAGGTATTCCTTTAAAGGGTAATTATAACAAAATAATAGTAGACACATCAAATTACCAGGTGTAAACAATGTAACTAAAGATACAATGACATGTCACCTAAGGAAGAAAACCAACAGACATAAAAGAACCTGGTGATATATAACTTTATCTCCCTAACAATAATAAATTAACTTAGGTGGAATAACAGCACTATAATGAATGTTCCTCACACCGGCCCTAATCCTACTCACTAACTCTCTCAAATATGGAACTTTAAACCTATATACGTAAAACTTGATCTAAAAAAATGTCAAATAACAATACCGAACAAAGAAGAGTATTATTATAAAACCTCATTAATATTATTTAACAAACCACTCAAAAAGTCTTGAATGTAGCGAGTGAGTCCATGTTATGGCTTTGGGCTCATATGAAGACTTCCATCATGTTAAACGAAATAATTCTCTTGCCAGGGTATCTAAGAACATGATAACTAAAAGGGAAACCACTTACCACGAGTCAGGGCTTACAACTTTACATAAAATGTTTGGTTTGCCATCTCACGCAGTCCATGTCCGATACAAAACACTTCCTAAGCTTGGTGAGCAGTCATCGTATAATAATAAAGTTGACATCTTCTATAATTACACTAAAAATATAACAAAACGCTGTCTAAATTATTTATATATAATAATAAATAATAAAATTTGAAATAGATTGTAATATTTTATTTGATACGAAAACGAGTATATTAAACACAAACCTAAACAATCATTCTTATTGGTTAGGGGAAATACGATGCACCAATCACATGCGAGGGTTGATGAGAGGGGTAGTGACGTCACCAAGTGGGAGGTCCTGGGTGAGGGGGGAGGTGAGAACTGGGGGAACCTCGGACTGAGAAGCACAAGCAAGTCCCTGGCTAAGAGCACATGGGGGGGCATTACTGACTCACCCGGGACTCACACCTCCAAGGTCTCGCTGGTTATCTCTTCTCAAAATCGCGTCTCTGTTTATTACCATCGACTATTTAACATCCTAATGGCTAATTCAACTGAGAGAGAAGATCATGAAATGGATATCAACTCCCCAGAACAAGCTGCAGAGATGGTATAAATTAGCTTTTTTTTTATATAGCCATTTTTTTTTCTTGTCTGTATTAAAATTAGTTGCTGTAAAATGTTGTTGTGAATTATTATAGGGTTATTAGGCCCGGTTAAGAGGGGGAAGTTGTTAGTAAATCAATACAGTATTAACCAGAGGGGGAATGAAGAGGGTCTTGTGGTATGCCCGAGGAATGATTTATAATTTTATACATACTCCACATTGACTCGTTGAGATTATCTATTTGTGATTTACTCAGGAATATTTACATTATATGGACCTAGCTATAGAAATCATCTAGTGACATGTATATTAATAGACATTTTTTTTTTTTAGATTTATTAACGTTTTCTGATAACGGATAATTTCAGGACATAATTTCCTTTGAATTTGGCCAATGTCCGTTCTATTTTACACAAGCCGAGTTGATGATGGTGAAATGGACAAACTTTACAGTATCGTCTCATTTGCCTTACAAGTTCCTAAGCTAAGGTTCACGTTATACCATGTAAATTTTGATGGTATTTTAAAACACAATTGAGGCCTGGCTGGCTATGTAAGGTCTGGTTAGCAGTATAGGGTGTGGGAATGGTAATATAGGCAAGTACAATATAAAGTTGAGTACAGTAACATCATATATGAAGGACTCTACCCTAATGCAACACTTGTAATGTTACAGAAAGGATCACAAAGTGAACCCCTTAACAGAAGATGCTATGGTGTTTTTGAGTGATACCTAAATGAGACAGACAGACTACCAGCAGGAGTCAGTGGGTCAGTCCTGCCAAATTCAGACATAATTGACAATTTAATTTCAACCCCCTTCACTATGGCGACACCACTCTTAATGTTCTAATGCCAGACGATTTTATTCAGCAGAGAGAGGGCCCGTACACAAGTGGTAAATATGCAGTGTTTTCACACCCAAAATTTTGTTGTTAAAAGTCTCTTCATAAAAAATATCAAGATAGTGTGGTGTGGGGAAAAGAATGGAGTAGATACCAAGCTTGTGGTTACCTTCCTGCAAAAGTCAAGAAGCCTGAGCACTGTGTAACAGCACCAGCATTTATCCTGCTTTCCTTACCCACAAGCTTAGTCAGATGCTAAGTACTTGGAACATATGCAGAATTCTATCCTGGAGAGCTTCCATTAACAGATGCTTAACTTTAATGGAATAAAACTTACACATGCCTGCTGGATCACGTGGAAAATTTTATAACAGAAAGTATTTCTTGCTAGCGGATCTTTCTGTCGGTGGTTCCCTACTAGCGGACAACAATAGTGCATTGTGGCCCATCAGCTAATTGGAGAGTTCACTAATTACTGGAACCGGTGCATGCCCAGTACTTGCCAACAGTGCGTAACAGAGACGTGACCGATAGCCAAAGCGGCTAACGAGCCGATCAGTGGTGAAGAGAATAAAAATAAAAGCAGGTAAACCACTGCCTCTGCACAGTGTCAAATGTAAACCCCTCTGAATTACAGTACAGTACTCTACAGGGGTAATGTCTGTTTTGGTTGGAACGAATCTAGGTTTGGTAATGTTCAGTGGTTCATTCCTGCCTAGACCATATATTTCATTTCTTGGAGCACACATGAACAGTGGCATACAGTACATACCGGTACTGCTTGTATTTACAAGTAAATTCATGGTACAGTAGTTTTCTCTTGCTTTTTCACAAGATTTACTCTCCATGCTGTGAAATAAACTTACTAATGGAGCACCTGAAGAATAAAACATTAATGTGGAGGTAACCTAAACATTTACTGACCGATAAAAGTTATAACAAATTAGGTTGAGTAAGAATTGGTCTCGTTCTAATGTGGTTTAGTCATCAGTGGCAGATTAAGAGACTTACTTGGGGATGGGAGTGAATACACCAGTGTACTGTACACTAATGAATAAAACAATTGGAAATCCCCAAAATCTTATTCATTCAATAAGGCACCTGAGTGAGCATTATCTGATCTATATTAAGACTTGTCACATAAGGTCATAACTCCTGTCACCTCACTTCTACAGCCTCTCAGCTTGGTGGTTCCATTGAAATGTTGACACGTTGATTCGAGCCGGGTTGGTGGCTTAAGGATACCATCTGGCCTAGAACTTTGCACCTGACAGGTTATTAATCCTGGTACACTGATGACCTCACTGGTTAAACGTGTATGGGGAGGCACATGAACATGAAAAATCCTGCTAATCTACACAGCCTGTTACAGACATTTTCTTTTACTAAATAATTTTTGTGCACCCTGTAGTGTATTTCTTGTTGGTGAGCAAATACTTTTAGCTTAGTTTAGGAAAGTTAATGATGTGTATTGTGCATTTATGAAATTTTATGTTCTTGGTGTTTTACTTACTGTATTATCAAACCCAGAGAGTTGTGGATGTTGGATAATAACACTCAATATTTTTATATAGTATTTTAAAATAATTTCATTTGAGAGACAAAAAGATAGACAGAAGAGGAATCACTTGTACGAGTAAATTTGATGTGTTCGTGTTCATGTGCTCAGACCAGTGATTGTGTTTGTTTACTCAGCAGGATGTGGCTGTTTCCCCAACTATGGTGAATCGGCTTGACACAACTCCCTGCCAGGTGGACAAACATCTGGATTTTGTTGTTGTTAACAAAAGTTAGTACTTGTGGATTTGTATTGCCTTTGTTTTTTATTAATCATTTACATAGCTTCTTGTTTGTGTTGTGCAGGTTTTAACTTTTAAACTACAGTACTGTACTGGTTATATTATTACAATACTGTATAAGTAATCTCTCCATTAGCCAGAATAATTGGTGCCAAGCGGTTCTGGGTTTGAGAGATTTCTGGGTACCGTACCTGTATTGAAAATATTGCACATCTCCGGAATTTTTCTGGGCACTAATGATTTTTTCCGCATCAGACTGTAGTTGGACAGGCACTGAGCTGTATTTATTTGTGCAGACACTTACAATATACAGTACTGTATTGTAAATAAACAAAATATACCACTGTGTCCACTATACTGTACTCGCCAGCAGATGCTGTCATCTCAAGCTTGTGATACAGGTAGGCCAAATGGTGATATGATACTACAAGATGGCCTGCCTTTGTCCTGTACCATCGACTGTAGCAGGTGTTGCTAACTGTCTCTCTCCTCTCCCTCCATGAAGGAGGGATTGTACACACACTATACTGAACATAGACCCTCAACACAGTAGGCATACACTGTCCACTCTGCTATGTACAGTACTGTACATGTACACTCACTAAAAGATTATTCTGCACCTTTACGGGGTTATACAATATGACACACCAGACCAAGAAATCTAATAGCATTCACCATGGCTTCTGTCGCAGTGATCGTTGCCGATGGTTTCAGAGCCAAGGGTGCAGAATATTTCTATTGTGAGTGTACATACAGTACATTCACACTTACTAGATGCACAGTACAGTATAGGATTCATAACTGTAATCACTTTTTATGTCTTTGAGATTGCTTTAACGGCTTTCTTGGCTGATTATATCCTGGTACAGTAATGTACAGTACTGCTCCACACATCATACATGAAAAATGTGAAAATAGTAGTGAGCTTGCAAACAGGCTTGTACAAATGGCAGCAGACAGTGAGCTAAGAGGAGATTGGCTGCAAGATACATTTGCTTATCATAGGCATCCCATGCAGTCACAGAACTCATGAGTACTCTGAACCTATCCATCCACATGCTTGAAGATTCATTTGAATGCCCAGAGCAGAGATTTTTTTCCTAGAATTTCTCAGAATGCTCACAAAAAATTCAAGGCAATGGAGAGTTCTGGCTAACAGAAAGATTACTGTACTTGGGATTATTATACAGTACAGTACTACACATAATAGTTATAAATTATTTACATAGCTCCTTGTAATTTTATATACTGTACTATCTTTAGTCTTGTTATGATTAATATACACTGATTTAACTTTGTGTAGATGTGAATGGAGTGAAGATTATGAACAGATTTATTAGTTTTTCCCAGTGCATTCATAATTATATTTCTCTTTGATCCAGATGGGCACCTTCTCATGGGAAGTAGTAATCTGAATGGTCGGTACTGGGGAGGATCCCTTTGGTATTACGATGATGCTGCACTTGCCCCGAACGTGGAAAAATGTCTTGTTGGATATGAAGTTGGCTCGGGTGTTGCTGATGGAGTATTTCTTGATGACGAAAAAACAATTCTAATCGGACAAGTAAGAAATTGTGCTTATTAACATTCCATATTCCCTACTTGTGCATTTTTTCCCCTTTACGCTGTAGGGTGGCTGGAATCGAGAGAAAATGCAGTACAGTTTTTCTATTCATTGATGTCATTGTCTTTTATATGGTAGTTGCTGCAACAGGTGTCCAACCATAGTGTCTTGGTTGTTGGGGTCCCAAGATTTAAAATACTGTTTCATCCCTGTTACCCTTACAACTTAATATCACACACCAGCTTCAGTCATTTCCAAATATTTCTTATGTCTTTTCCATCCAGTCTTTAAATATATATATATATATATGTGTGTGTGTGTGTGTGTGTGTGTGTGTGTGAGAGACCTAAAAGATACCCTTTCATTTCTCTCTGGCTGATGTTCATTTCCACAAGTCCACAAGTACAGTACATATTTCACATTCATATAATAACTGCATCTGGGTAGCAAATCTGATTGTATACACTGTTCTTTTCATATTACTGTTTTAATATACTGGATATTTTTTTAGAATGTTGAAATATGACTTTTATTGTCGAGTTATGTACAGTGTAAGGAAATGTACATTTTTTCAGGGTATTGGCTGATTTGAGAGTAGAGGATTCAGTACTCATGAAATATTTCTCAATGTAATAAATGTCATCGCTTGTTTGAATATAAACTAACAGCTTATTTCAGGACTGTGGCTCTGTAGAATTCTTGAAAATATCAACCGAGGAGAACGAAACTATGATGTTAAGCGTTTGTCGTGTGGAGGAGCACCTCGATGCCATTACCTGCGTGAAGGTCACATGCAATAGAAAAACTGCTCTGACTGGATCTGCAGATATGAGGTGATTTGAAACAATGGTAATGGATATATAAAGTAGTAGTACTGAAGGGGCTATACAGTACGGTGAAACCTCCATATAATGTAATTCTTTCTCCATGGAAACAGTAACTGGGGGGGGGGGGTCACATCTAACACCCTCATTATGAAAGACTTTTATCTCAATATAGTTCATAAGATGGTGGTTTTATATCTAATGGACCCAAGGTATAACAGACTTTCATCTCAATACAGGTATACTGTTCTGTAGTTCGTTAGATGGAGGTTTTATGTCTAACAGACCCTCGATATAATGGACTTTCCTCTTCATATAGAGTCCATTAAATAGAATGTTTCACTATGTGTTAATTCTCACATGGAGGGTTTCATGAGGAATATGGCAGTAGTAAGTTGATAAAAGAATTGAAGAAAGCAAATATAATGTACAGATAATTAACAAAGACTTAAGGAAAAATGGACAAAATTTTATAGGAAAGATATGGGTTAGAATTATAAATGTTCAAGCAGGATTTTTTGTTATGTATCTGTTTTAATGTTTGTTTTATGAGTTGTGTCTGGATGAAATGGATTTTTTTTAAGGAGGTAAAGTTTACATAATTTAGGTTGAGTAATGTTATTATAGCGTTGAAGAAAATGTATATAAGAACAGTTTTGACATAGGGAAAGAAGTCTGTGTAGGGGAAAAGCAAACAAACTAGGGAAGAAATCGGTTTGTTTGTAAGAGTCACGCTAATGTTAACGAAAAGATGGAATTTTGTAAGCAACTGCAGTACGTAAGATAATTTATGTGTACCCAATACCATCAAATAAATGTAGAAAATTGCGTACTCATAATTTTTTATTGGGGCTTTGATTAACATTTATTATTTTTAGGTTTAAAATGTATTTGTTTCAGATGATTTCTTTTTTGTTTCCAGCGTAAGAACATGGGATTGCGAAACATCAGTTGTTAGCCGCCTTCTGTCACCAGCACACTCCCAGCAGGTGACTGGGGTTTCTCCTCATCCATCAAATGACCAACTATTTCTCTCTTCTGGAATGGATGGGAATGTTCTCCTTTGGGATTTAAGATGCCAGAAGCCTGCCTCTTGTAAGCCTATACTGTATACTACAGTCAAACAGCCTTCATACACAACTGTGTAGTTTATAATTTTAATGCCAGATGAAGTTGGAGATAAAACAATATCTTTGTGGTGTAAAGTTGTCTAATGAACACACTGAATAAAGAAACAACACAAATACCTCACTCTAACCTCAACTTATTGAGTAGTAATAATTCTCTAATGTTAATTTCTGTTTGCTCTGCAGGTGTATATCGTGATTGGGATGACAAGCCAGAATGTATAACATGGATAAGCAATGGAAATCCTGGCAGCTCTGGGGAAGATCATTTCTTGATAGGCCTACAGAGTGGAAATGTTGCCCTGCGGTGTACAACAAATTTGAACCACAGCATTAATACATTTCAAGCTTTTAATAGACCACTCTACAGACTAATGGCAAATCCAACCAGGTATGATTTTAAACATAAACTATTAAGTATATGGTACTGTACTTGAAAAGCAATAACATGGGTTATCTTGTCTTCCTTGCAAATAATTAAATGCATTAGCAATAAGTGTTGCCTGTTCGCCATATCCTAAGTCGAGTTTGGGTCATATAAAATACCCCCCAAAAAGGGAATCGTCAATAATCAAGACTGTCTGCTTTATATATTCAAAACCTAGATTGTATCCATAGCACCACCTGTCACTGTCAAGGAGCTTCAATTTTTATCTTTGTGGTCATGTTATTATGGCCAGTTCTATTACTCTTGGTCTTAGTTTTAATAAGTTTTAGCTCGTGATTAGAAGCAAGGTGAGCTTTTGCAGTGAATCTACATCTGTCAAATCAAATATCTGTTTTTTTTTTGCTTGTCAGTCTGTCGTTATTTATTTATTCTGAATTTCTGGAGTGATTATCCATTTGATGCCCCACCCCCTTTTTTTTTTTATTCAGAAACAACAAAAGCGGTACATATTCAAGTACAAGTATAGATACTGTACACTGATTTCAGAATAACTGTGTACAAACTCACCTTGGGATCAGTGTATAAACAGAAGAAAAAAATCATGACTTGTTTAGATTAAATTACATATACAGTACAGTACTGTATAGAGAAATGATGCTTGAAGCATTTTGGATTTGGATTACTATGGAGGGATTAATTTATCAAGGTACATATCATGAGAGAGGGGGAAGAGAGATTTTAATATGCAGAACTTATTGTGATGCACAGTACTGGGAGAATGAGATGAGGAGACGAGTGGGTGAACGATTTATGAAGCATTATACTTGTACCGTAATCTGTGAAATTTTATGATTAACTTTATACAATACCCTACACACTTTTCTTGTAAACTAAGGATAGCAATGTGTGTGTGTGCAGTGTTTTTATTTTTTAAAGGCATTTCTAGTTATTTTGTACTGTATAATTCTCTCTCGACTGTTTCATCCCAGTCTTTAGGTTTCTGCTTTGCTACATCTACTAAATATGTATAGGAGTGGGTAGAGAAAGTGAATAGGTAAATAAAAAGATTAAATAATGTGTGTGGCATTGCATGTTGCTTGATGATAATTTTTTCTTTGTTTACTCTTTTCAGACCATCCCAAGTGGCTGTGTGTGCAAATGACAGTAAAGTTGTGGTTATTGATATTGAAAATGAAGAAATAAAACATAGGTAAGAAGAAGCCTGTATCCTTTTTTTTTTATAAGGTACAGTACTTAAAAATTCATAAATATCTGTTGCACAATCAGCAGAGATGTGTCAAGATATAATGTTTGGATAAGTTACAGGCAAGAGAAGGCAAATAAATTAAGATAGTGTGGTTGTAATGATATAGTGTTATGTAAGATAAATCAATTGATATTGGGATAATTTTCCAGGTACGAGGATGACCGCCACAGCGACTTTGTCCGAGGACTAACCTGGACAGATTCCACGTCTCTCGTTACATGCGGATGGGATAAATCAGTCTACATTCATCAGTTATAAAACCATCTTTCACCTGCATTATGTTAAGAGAAGTATAATTTATGTTTACTACTTTCCCATGAAGGAAGGCTTCATACTGGTATGTACTGTATCTCTCTTAAGGTGTACTGTAATAACCACCTAAAAAATTTTGGGATGGATGTTTGACACTCACAATATGGAAAGTGAAGTGATACTCAGGATCATATGTATCTGCGTTTATGAAGATACAATTTCACACAATGAAGTGTAATACAAAAAGATACCCGGTGTGTACTGGTATGAAACATTTAATACACTAATGAATCGCTTGAAACAATAGATTGGCCTGCAACCAATTTCAGATTTGAAATTAGTTTGTTGAACAATGGAAGATATAAATGGTTATAGTACTGCTGTGTTATGCACTATACAGTATTGTACTTTATTCTTTCATACCAAGCTAAATTGTTTTTGTACTATTAAAGAGGAATTTCTCATAATCATGCATACATTTATTAAAAAAGTCACTTGATTACCTAGTCTGATTTATTTAAACCATATCTTATCTTAAGCACAAGGACCCCAGTGAAGTGATTTATTCTGAACCTGAACTATAGTAATATCCTCGTTAACCTGAACAATTGGTGCAGAGCACTTCCAGAAATGAGAGATTTCCGGGTAACGAGAGGACTCTCTCAAAGCAGTTAAAAATTTCCTCGTCCCCGGAATTTTCCAGGTAATTGAAATTTTTCTCAGAATTTCCAGAAAATGCACCTGATTTTCATCTCTCAAACCCAGAAAAACACTACATCCCCGGAATTTTCCTGGTATCAGAAATTTTTTCTCGGTATTTTGAGAAAATTTCAATTCCGGCTATCGGAGAGTTCCGGGTTTGAGGGATTCCGGCTAACGGAGATATTACTGTACTATATCAAAATTTTCTCAATCATACTGTAGAACCCTGTGTAGTGCAAGTCACTGTCCTGTAATACAGTATAGAAAACTGCTATATCCTATGTGAAGTCTTAAATAAATGGGAATAATTACATTACTAAAGCCTATTTTGACCATTGTGCTTCTTCCAAATACTGTATTAATAGAAATATGTTATGGTAGACAAGCCTTAGAAATATAATAATACTTTTCACAATAAAATTATAAGACTATTCTACTCAGTTGTTGGTGGTGATAGAGACTCAAGGTGACAGGAGAAGGGAGTCATACCCTGGTAGAAAATCTGTCAACAATTATGTGGAAACACTGTCTAGTTTTCCATACTTATTAATACCTTACCCAGCGGAAGGGAAATTCTGAGTCTTTAATTTAGTATATGTACCGGTATATAAAAAGAGCAATCCTCACTGGGAATAGTACAAAAATATTTAATCCCCAGTGTGATTACCAATTAACAGTGCATATGGGAAGTAGAACAACATTACTGGCATCCCTTGCTTAACTTCACTAAATGTAGTAACATTCATTATAACTTAGTTCATGAGTCACTATTATGGAGTAGTAAGTGTGTGCAAATAAACTAAAGAAAAAACTAATGAGATAATCTGACAGCAAAGATGAAGATTTTATATCTGCTGTATAACCAACACTTCCTTTAACATTTGAACTACTGACTTATCTATTGTCTCTACAGGTGTTGTTAATATGACAGTAGAAATACAAGCTTATATATCATAGTTTACCTTATTACTTGGTTCAAGATTAATGCAGTGGTCAGACATGTAACAAGGCAATGCAAACTTATTTCATCTGGTAAAAAATATTCTCATAATAGTAAACCAGATATTGCAGTATCCTATGAGGGAAGACAGCAGATGCATACCAGAAGTAAAACTGTCATTCAAGTACTGAGCTTAAGCAGTGATCCTTCAAACTAATGCTGAAGATGGCATCAAAATTGCAAATTGAGTTGTTGCCAGAAAGTGTACCCGAGAGAAATCAAATGGCATTCAGTCTGATTAATTACGAACTCGGAAGATCAATTGTCTTAGAGTTCAATAAATTTCACTGTATTGCAAGAATAGTTCATGTCCACTGTCTTTCATTTCTTTTAATCTAATGATAATAGTTCAGCAGTGTAACTCGGTTGTCTGGCTCGGGACAAATTGGTAACTGTAATGTTAATCACCCTGAGATATTGATTTTGTGATTCATGTGGAAGCCATTACTCTGAAGGGTACTGGATAAGTTACCAAATTCAACAAAAGCTGAGAAACACAATATATCATTGCATACCTGTGGGCCTAAGTGTTAATGGGAAAAAAGGTTGTAACAGTTAGCACTAGTTTGGCCAGGCAGTGAATGGTAGGGATCTCTGTCTTCCTTAACCTACACAGTAACTGACCAAGGCTTGGTAGTCTTGTGAGTTGGCAGTTTTACCTGAAGTAAAATAAAAAACAGATTAATTTGGTAAAACACATACACAAACAAAAAGCCTATATCATAAATATACCACCCATATAACACAGGACATACAATCATATTTATTGTACATTCACCAGAACCAAACATAAATATTTCCTGCACACACACAGACATACAGTCCACTCAATTCATATACATATACTGTACAGTACACAACCTCATTCACACATACACACCTCAGAGCAATAAAATCTTAACTTCTGAGGTCAGTCAACCTATATCTAGTGTCAGGTGAACCCCCTTCCCTTGAACAATCTTGGATCCACTTTTACACACAAACATAGACAAGAAAGAGAGAGCACCTTGTGAATGAGAGGATCCTGGCAGGCTAGACGAATACGTTCAGCTGTTGCTGGGGAATCTAGACGGAAAACTGGATCAAGGTGGTGGTCCTGGCGTGCTGCCCCCACTGCCGCCTTGATGCTCTGGAACACCGATGCTGCCAGCAAGAGTGGCGGCTCTCCCACTCCCTGTCCCAAAAACAACACATCTGCTTTATAGGCTCTTATATCTAAGCTGCCCTACACATATACCAACAGCAAAACTCCAAGCCTCATTAAATAACTTTAAGAATAATGTCTACAACTAATGAAACCATTTTTGAAACAACTGTGAATCCTCACCAAGAAGCCATAAGTAGATAGGTAGATAATTTATTGACCACAAATTATGAATAAAGAGCTTACATGAAGTTCTATCTCTACAGCTTGTAGTTAAAAACAGATATGAAAACAAAATACCCAACTTGGAGAATACTACCAATAATACATTATCATCTCACCTTAGAGGAGAACACTGCCTGTGGGTTAGGAGAATCCTTCAGTAGTGAAACATGAAATTCACAAGGTATGTCTTGAAACCCTGTGGTAAAATTGGAAGTAAAATTAAACACTGGCCTGAATTTTACTAGCCAATCAACTACCAAAAATACCACTTGATCCTATTACTGTGTTGTATTATCATTATATTCTATTTGTAACCCCCTCCTCAAGCCTTTTCCTGCTTCCACTCACTTTATCCATGCATTCTAAAGTTGTCATAATTTAAACTTCTAGAATATTAGTGTTCCTTGTGTGAATTTTATGAACTAGGAAAATGGGAAATGCTCATGAACTTCGTGCAAAATATTTGTGATGCATTAAATTACAGAGTTATGGTGGTGTCATGCCAGTTATGCATCCAAAAGGTGATGCTCTAGTAATTTAAACAGATATCAATGCTTTCTGATCATTAAATACTGTAATATATTATAGTAAAATAAATGGTACACCTATGAACCAAGAAAATCTCATTTATGATATATCAATGAACTCTAAGTATATAAAGATGAACTTTGTAGTTTTGAGTGAACTAAACCAAATGAACACTGCATATATGAGCAGCTTATGTAAGATACCCTATTCAACACTCCCTGACTAGTAGTTATGCCACACTAAATATTTTTGATGGGTTAAGTATTTATGAGTAAATATAAATGTATGGAGGAGATTCTAGGAGATATCTACTGTAAAGAATGGAGGGGTGTACAAGATATGTTTTACCTGGGATCTTGTATGCCCCAGGGCCTCGCGTGAGGAGGACGCCTTCGGGGGAGTAGCATAGTTCCTCCATGGTGACCAGCCCTGTACCCTGCACAAAAGCTCCCTCCACCTGCCCGATGTCCACTGCTGGGTTTAGGGAGTTTCCCACATCCATCACGATGTCTGTCCGCAGGATCTAAAAGAGAAAATGATCAATACCCAACATGATTTACACCTCAGAGGACTTTACTCAGTAGCAGGTTGGGTCCCATCAAGTCTATGGCACAGATTCTAGACTAAATTTGGGTAATAGAACAGCTCTCATTTTCCATACACTGACATCCCTCTCACCTTGCAGACACATGTTAAACCCTTTGTTTCCCTCAATACAGTACTGTACCTTTAACCCAATGATTGAGCACAACCTACATTTGTTTCAGTGGATTCCTGGAGTTGGCTGATTAATATTATTGGAAATTCATCACATGTACAATAAAATAAGTGTAAAAACAACATATAAAGTACTGTACATATTATACTTAAAGGATTATATTCTTCCCATCTACAGACTGACCTCATATTCTGTTCTCTTATATCATAATTCAGTTCTCTTAATGTATTAGTATTGTGCGAGACACGAAATGGGGCAAACATTAATGAGGTTGAGGGCTGGTGATACAATACTGATAGTGAGGATGGGACAACAGTGTGGGTGGAGACTTTACCAAGGATGGGGAATAATGTTGAAGAAGTGGAAGAATGATGATAAGGAGGCAATAGAAAAAGAGAATTGGGGTTATCAAGGTAAATGGGTGATGACTTACTGTGTGGTCGCCAGTGAGACAGTCCACCTCCACCTTGGTAACAGCAGCACCAGCGGCATAATAGTTGAAGGGTCGACCTGTCATGGTCTCAAAGTCGAAGTCTATTATGCATGGATTTCTGAAAACAGAAACAAAACAAAACTAAAATATATTGTATAAGAAGTATGTTAATGATTATTCTATTAGCATTAATTATATATAAAGTATATCAGTAATGTTTTATATAATTAATAAGTACCTGTACAGTATATATCAACTGTACCTGTTGCATTTCTCACCACCTCTCTATGCTTTTGTTGTCAAGTTTATTTTATATTCTGTACCTGCTCTGTACTTTTGGCTGAGTACACTAAGGTTAGATTAGGGTGTTAATATTTCAGTTTGTATGGAAAGGTTGCTGGGAAACAAGAAAAAAATATGAAGAGTGTAATTCCTCTGTCCGATTTGATTTATTCTTAAGATAAGGAATAAATTTTCTTGTATAAAAGCTTTCTCTTGGTGGCTGGTTAACCCAGGCCCCTGTTCTCAACTGTTACTACACAGTTCAGTATAAAAACTGCAGTAAATGTATGAGGCATTGCAATAGTGACAACAAAGTGGTAACAACTGTACATTACTTGTAAAAGCCGGTGGCAGACAGTGAGACCTGGTCAAAGTATGCAGCATTCACCCAGTCCTTCCAGGTGCCTGCAGGGTCCTTGTTTACATAGGGCTGCAAGCGCGACACCAACTCATTACACGCCTTCTGCAGGTGCAATATGTGTCAGCTGTAGTGCTTGGCATACTATATACGGTACATCACACAAAAGCATTTGAAGTTCTTGTAGATGGATGGAGTTACAGTAAACCCTCGATAACTTGGCACATATGGGGCTCTGGCCTTGCCGAGTTATCCCAAATTCCAACTTATCAAGGCATTTAGCCCCTCCTACAAAAATACAACAATGAAAAATTATCAACCCATATATGTGTGCATGTAATTACTAAATGTAAAAAAAGTAACACTTACCATCACTGCAGGAGCAGAAAAAAGCCTCATAGTTGGAGACACAGAGGCATGGTAGGTGATGCAGGTGGCCAGATATGCTAAAATTTTCCCAGCTACAGTAATTTTATATATCTCGGCATTTCCCGAGTTATACTACTAATACCTGTACATTCCGAGACCATATTCATGCCTAGTTATATGAAATACCGAGTTATCGAGAGTTTACTGTATACTATACCCCTGTACTGAAGATGAGCAGTGTTTGACTCAGACTATGGTGCTTGATGTAGATACAGTATACGGTGCTTGGACCTATATTATAAATACAGTACAATAATGTATTTGGTATTTGACAGAGATATGTGTAGTTTGAACAGGTGTGTGATGTCTGAAGTGGAGGTAAATGTGTGAATATATCGAGGACTTTCTTACCATGACGGCCATGCCAAGGAGGTCGGTGGAGACGGAGGCAGCGGTGGCGGTGGTGTTGGGCACCTTGTCAGTGGCAGTCTCACTCAGGTAGATGTTCTCAGCCGACACACCCAACACCCGGGATGCTATCTGCTCTCCACACACACGGCATAGTGAGGAAAAATTTAAAGCTTGTGAGTTACAGGGAGGGAGGGACAACAAGAGACAAACAAAGAGAGAAAGAAAAGTAAAGGGAGAATACAGATTTGCAATTAAATGACAAGTTAAACAAAACATTATTGTGATTTCAGTAAAATTGTGGCTCAAACAGCACAGCCTGGCCATTAAATACTGTACTGCCACCTAGCCACTGACATCATCACTAACACACCATCAAGACAGATGAGGGTTACCTGGATCATCTTTGTATGGAGTCCCTGGCCCATCTCGATGCCACCGTGGGTGAGCAGGATGGAGCCGTCGGTGTAGATGTGCACCAGCGCCCCGGCCTGGTTAAAGAAGCGCTCAAATGCTATTCCAAACTGTGCTGGAGTGACTGCCAGTCCTTGCTTCCTATACGTGTTCTCACTATAATAAGTTGAATAAAAAATAATGGTTAAAGATTCATGTGCAAGAGACTGACTGATAATAGCAAGACAGTAAGATACTACTACAGAAATTAGTTATTTAGCAGTTAGTAATAGTTAGTTGTACTGGAGTTAGAACTTAGTTAATAGTAGTAGTAAAAGTAGTACAGCCTGTAGTAAAAGTAATAGTAGTTACTGGGTGAAACAGTATATCTCCTTCAACAGCCTTTGATTAGGGAACTTAACATTCAGGTGAAAAGTAGGATAAAGTGAGTTACAGATGTGTCTTAAAATATCAAGTAAACTTAAAAATCAGAATATGGGTTAAAGTGAGAGAAAAAGCTAGAATCAGAGACAGTTAATATCAATGAATAATGGGTAAAAGTCAGACCTACCGGTTGAACTTCTGGACAGAGGCTTTGAGGACGTGGACAAGGGAAGTGTCCATAACCTGACGCCAACAGCGAGTGATGGTGCAATGGTCTAGTCTGTACCCTACGATGGTCTTATTCCCTGCCTGGTACATGTTCCTCTCCTGTATCTGAGGTAAGTGAGACAGGTTAGGTTTTCAGCTAAGATAGGATGTGAGTAAATGTTCACCTCCGAAATATTGTTTTTTAGAATACATTTTTTCTCCTTTTCTGCATACAGTTCATATCCACGAATAAAGAAATATTTTCACATGAATATAATCTATATACTGTATTGCTTCCATAAGGTTTATTTGAGATTAAATAAGAATAAATCATTGTAAATATTAATGTTTACTACCATGCAGTAAGCTGGCGATAGATTACTGTTAACAAACATCAGTTTAGGAATTCTTTTTCATGTGTTCAAGACATAAAGTACCAAACTACAGGGTCTACTGTGCTGTATCTGGGTCGTAGTAATATATCTGGTTAGCAGGAGCAGCTACAAGGGCCATGGTGACCTACTTGGCTAGGATCTACCAGGATACTTAATGGCAGCTTACCTGGACAGGGTCCATTTTGAGAAAGGCTGCCACCTGGGATATTATGTCTTCGATGAACATGACAGCCTGTGGTGCCCCAAAACCCCTGAAGGCGGTGTTAGACGGGAGGTTTGTTTTGCAAGCATAACCCGTCACACACATATTCTGGATGCTGAATATAAATACTTGTATTAGTCAATTTATAAAAACTGCTGCAAATATTTTATATTAATTAATACTATATAACATTCCATTCAATAAATCCTTTAAACTTCTTTCCACTAATGAATTCCCTCATACAGGTACCGGTACTTAACATAATAAGAATAGTTAAATACTGTAAATGGACGAGCGAGACCATTCAAGATTAAATATCATGTGAACAGATGTAAACCCTGCCCCTGAACCATTACCATGCTATAAATTAATGTAGTCACCGCTAGAGACTGCCTCATGTCATCATTTTCTCTAACACCCAAAAAACCTGAACAATATGTGTTATTATTGTGTGAACCCTTACCATTGCAACACTTGGTCATTTTTTAGTAATTTACACCAAAATTTATCATATGGACCTTGTCATATGTTAACCAAACCTACAAAGTTTGATGCAAATTCACAAACCTGTTCTTGGGTCACTCTAGGGACACCGACAAACAGGACCGAAAACGATACCCTCCCCAAGTTGTGGACAGGGTAAAAAATAAAAAAAGGACCTAAACCCAAATTTTTGCTGTTTTTACTTTTCTGTGAGTTTTCTTATCGTACAATATTACTTTGGGTTCCAACCTTCACAGTACTTCCGAATTTCTAACAGGGCTGCAAGAAGTTTTTAATGAGATGCCTCTAAGTTTTATACCTTTAACTCATCACAATACAGTAGTACGAAAAATCATCAGCTTTTTATTTCGTTCATAAAGATGTAACGACAAAGATTTTAGACTATGTAATCTCATTCTGTCCTGAATCATATACTATATTGTAAAAATAGCAAGTAAATTAAGAATAGGAAATGGAACAGCTGTGGTGGACATTAATCACTGTAATCAGACTTAAGTTGTAGCTGCACACCACAGAGATCTCACTTCAATTTAGCTTGTAAATGTGATGCTTACTGTGGGAATCTTACCATGCTGACCCTAGTGGCAGGTGGAGTAGTACAGGGTATAATTTTTTACTTCAATTTATAAAACTATTACAAGTGATATAAGATGATTCACTCTCATGAGGTTACATTTTGTATACTAGTATTTATCTTACAGTAGTACAGTGCCTTTGAAATCTTAATACTGTATTAAAAAGTCAACTCACTTGTAGGCATTGTCAAATGTAAACAGAGCCTTTTGCACAAGGAAGGTAGACAGGTCGAGAGTGCAGCCAGCATTAACGTAAATGTGAGCTTGGAGGGCGGTAAGACGTCCATCTGGAGTGAACCCTACTTTCCACCTGCACAGGAAGGGATGCCGCCCTCCTGTCACCAGCGTGTCCTCATGACGCTCCAGCCAGATACGCACCGGCCTGTTTAGCCTAGAAGGAAAATGATACACAGACCATTTTTTTTTAAGTTTCTCTATTTGATTCTTATTTGTATTTAATTCTGAATTAAAGTGAGCAAAACATTGCACCAAGCCAACACCACCATATTCTTTCACTGTAATTGTTTCCTCTGACTTACAGGATCTATTGTACACACGATCAAAAAACTATCTGCACATTGGGTCCGATGATTTCCGAAATGATCAATACACCTGTGCCACAACATAACCACGCCACACATTGTTCATAAGATTAATCTATTTTCTTCTGAATGTGCATTTAACAATACAGTACTGTACTGTAATATATTATGCTCAAGATGTAAAGACAGACTCACCGAGCAGCAGCCACTGCGACAGGTACACTAACAACACTAGTTCGGGTTTCCTTGCCACCAAAACCCCCGCCAAGCCTCTTCACTCGCACCACCACCCTATTGGCTTGGAGTCCCAGGGCCTTTGCCACCAGTTGCTGGGTTCCAGAAGGGTTCTGGGTGGACGAGAACATCTCAAGCTCGCCGTCTTCACCCTTAGGGACAGCGATGTGAGAATTCGTCTCCATGTAGAAGTGTTCTTGTCCCCCAATGCGCATCTCACCCTCCAGGGTGTTAGTGGCCATGTTGAACCCGTCCTCCATACTGCCTCGCCTGATGGTCCACGGCCCCCACCACGACTCCTCTTTAATAGCATCCTGTCCAGCACAAGCAAACATTTATATTTCAACCATCTATTCTATCAATTTATTCATATTTGTTAACTCTGTTCCATCCTTAATTAAAGGTAAAGAGACACAGGTGTATGAAGCCTTAGACATAAATGCCACATATGCTCTTCTATACACAACTAGAATAAATAGGAAATTTTATTTTCTTGAACAATTACTGTATTCAAGAAAATAACATTCAGCCATTTTTGTTTTTCGGTGATAGGTAATAGATTAATAGTAAATATTTATTTCAAATAAGAAGTTTCCTTATGCAGTATCTACATAATATCTATAATCAAAATGCATTTTACCTCAATAGTAATGATGGGGGGGCTGAGGTCTTGGTAACAGATACGGACAAGTGAAGCAGCCTGTCGTGCCCTGGCGTGGTCCCGAGCCACCACCACCCCCACCACTTGCCCCACGCACTCTACCTTCTCCTTCGCGAACACCTGGTCATCCATGGTCGCCACACCCGTCACATTCATTTCACCTGGTCAGTTAGAATTGTTGATTTAATGGAGGAAAATTTCTCTCCGATAGAGTACATAAATGTCTTCCAAGAGTTTCGTATTTAGGGTTAACATTGGTTCATAATAATGAATATCCATTTTCTCTATCATATACGTTTATAAGCTGTGTATACCACCAACAATGTTTTTTGTCTTTAATTCATCCCTGTATGTTTTCTTCACATTTCCAATAGCATTTTTTTTTCAACAAAACATCCCCTTTTATAGACCAAATTGCCTAAACATAAAAGAATTGTAATTTTTTCCACAACCACGGTATACTCTACAGATAGAATCCTCATCATTTTAACATTTGAAAAAGTCACCCACCAGGTAGGTCTCGGGCACAGAAGAATGCCTCCACGCCTTCCAGCTCGAGGGCGTGTGTCTCGTCAATACTGAGTATCTTGGCGTGGGCTCGGGAGGAGATAACGAGGGCAGCATGTAACTCATTCTCCAGGCGGGGTAAGTCGTCCACATAAACAGCCTCTCCTGTCGTCTGTTTGTAAGCGGAGGTGTGAACCACTGGCCGGCCTACGAGGTCATGCTCCTTTTGGTCCTCTGGCACCTGGTGGTCCCCAAGACACAAGAGTTAAATAATCTGCATCAGTACAGTACTTCAACACTCCAATACACAAGCTGATAAGTAAACACAATCCTTCATAAACTCAAAAGATACAATGAACAATCTTGGAAAGACTAATACTGTATTACTAAGGCCTTTTTGAGTTTGTTGCATCTATATTTGTTTAACTGAAGTACCTTGTTGAGTCTGGGGTTGCAATGAGGTCGAACTCTTAGTAATCCAGGTTCTAATCCTTTGTAATCCAAATTTTATTCCCATTTACCAACAAAGAGTAAATCAAAATACATGTAAATACAATCTATAAAAAGTCAATTATATAAAGACTATCTTCGATACAGCGAAACAACCAAGTTCTTAATTTTGCAAGTCACGTTGTAGTGCATAGCTCCAACATAAAGAAATGAAATGCAAAATGTACACACAAATATTTATACAATATATCTATATTCACTTACAGTATATAAATCATCAATATAACAAACTAGAAATATAATCACACAATCTACTTCACTACTAATCTACAAGTTAATGAAACATGTGGATGTGCCCATACAATGATGAACATACAGTAGGCTTTACGAAAGGAAATAAAGGTAGAAATTCCCAACCACTACGAAGATGCAACAAGCCGCCTCGCTCTTCCGCCTCTCGACTAACATTTGATGATCAACAGTCACTCAAGGGCAAGGGCGGATCCAGGGGGGGATCTGGACTCTCTCTTTTCATCAGAAAATTTCAATACTTTTTCTTTAATGCACTATTGTACTCAGTCATTTTTGTATAGTAAAAAGTATTTACTACTGACTTTAGAGTATCTCCTAATATCAAGGGCACATGGCTTCAGAATGGCATCAAAATGCCCATGATATTGGTCAGATTTAAAAAAATTAGCCGGGGCTTACAGGACCCCCCAAATCCCCCAAGCTGGGTGGGCTCACTGCGCTCACCTTGTTCCCCCACCCACAACTTCTTGGACCCCCCTTTTGATATCCCTGGATCTGCCCTTGAAGAAGCACTGTGACTTGCACCCAAACAAGTCCACCTTACAAATAGTGGTGAAAACTCATCAACATAAACCTTACACTTCCCCAAATCTGCATACAAGTCTTCAACGAGTTCACTCTTAGCAGGACATCTCGAGAGTTCACCTGCAGGAACGACTAAAATAAAACGTACCCACCTGCTTGATGGACCAAAACATGCTCTTACCTGCTCGTACAACTATCATAAGTATAACTAAGATATAGCCCCCAAGCCCCCCCCACCTGCTGGAAGGTCTGGGAGGTAGAGGTGGCAGGCCTGTGGTAGAGCCTGATGGCGGTCAGCTGGTCTTCAGTGAGTGGGTCTACCTGGGCCGGCACACACTCACTCAGCCACCTTCGCACGCTCAGGTAAAATTTGAAGAAGAAGCTGCACAATAAACCATTTAGGTTACCGATGTGACATACAGTACATATACAAAAAAAATAATAATTGTGTGATGTGTTCTACTGTATATCAAGAAAAGGCCAACAGAATAAAGGGCGTAGATTAAGTAAACATAACAATATAATACTGAATACATAGTAGCTAAAAAATTTAAAATATCTCATGCATAAAAACTTGATATATTCTTACAAAGTTTCAGACAGATAAGCATCGCATTAACTTGGGAATTAAGTAATCCGTTTGTCCTTCAGGAGGTTATATAAAACTCACTTGTGTGAATAACAATGCTTGATAGCCCTTGGTGAAAATAATGAGTTACAAAGACCTTCTGAAAGGTGTGAGCCAGGCCTTCAAAATACTACAAGGGATAATATACTCATGAAGCTGGCTATCACAGAGATCACATGATGGTAAAAGTTTTAAGCTGCTCAAGACACACACACACTACTACTATTACTACTATGTACTACTACTTTGGTGTCAATCAGAATCGAGTATGACGATCATTCAGCTATGATACAATGATATGAGTTATTAAAGTTGTCACCTTCGTTGATAAGCCCAGAGGTGACTCGAGAGGCCTTACGGGATTGGCAAGGTCGTCCACAGATGTTGCACATGTGGAGGGCTACATCAAGTGTGGGAGGGGCGGCGGCAGCGTCTTTCCAGCAGTGGCGCTTGACTGCCTCAATATGCTGTCAGACAAACTTGAAAGTATTGACACCTTGTGTCGTACTCCTCCAAGCATTAGGGTGTGGAGTGATCACCTTCCAGGTGAGGGGGTCAATTTGGCACATTTTCAGGTTTTTCTTAAGACTTTCCTTATACATTTTCAGTTGCCCGCCAGCATTACGTTTACCATTAGTTAGAATGTGACAAACTACGTTGGTGAAATTTTCAAGTGCCTTGAGGTGCCTCCTGTATGTGACCCATGTCTCGCCTTCATCGACCTCACTAAGGCCTTCGTCTCAGTCAAAATGGAAGCCCTCTGGCGGACCCTCAGCCATTTTGGCTGCCCACCAAAATTCATCGTCATTGTGAGTCAACTCCACAATGGCATGAACAGCAGTGTCCTGCCCAGTGGCACCCAGTCTAAGTTCTTCCCCATCCAAACGGGGGTAAAACAAGGGTGTGTACTGGCACCAACTCTCTTTTACATTTTCTTAGCTGCCTTCCTTACTCGTGCCAGTGCAAATTTAGCCGGCGGGGTGGACATCCAGTACTGGATGAAGGGCCTTTTCAACATACGATGACTCGAGGCAGGAACAAAGGTGTCAGCCGCTTCCATCACCGAACTTCAGTATGCTGACAACCTCACCCTTGTCGCTCACATTGAATGCAACCAACAGAAGATCTTTAACTCCTATGCAGATGTGTATGCACACTTCGACCTTAAAGTGAATGTACAGTCTCGTTCAAGATTCTTCAAACATTGCTTGAGACAGCTGGCAACTCAAGGTGTTTCGTTTACTATAGTACGTAGTATAATATAATACAAAACAACAAAGCCTAACCATTAATTAAGCAACGGGGTACGAAGTAACCAATCACCGATCAAATTTTATATTCATTCATAATTTTTACTACGTACTATAGTATACAAATGGCCTTGAGTTGCCAGATGTCTCCAGCAGTGTTCGAAGAATCTTGAATGAGACTGTACATTAGACTCAGATTCTCTTTCAGAGTGTGGCAACTACAACAGGATCTACCTGCTGTCCATAGCTGGAAAAATTATCACCCGAGTTTTCCTAAGCAGACTTCTTCCTGGGGTGGAAAACTTCTTCCCAGAATCTCAATGTGGCTTTAGACCATCACCTGGCACCACTGACATGACCTTTCTTGTCTGCCAGATACAGGAAAAGTGCAGAGAACAGCATCGTGACACACACACACACACACCAAGATGAAACAACACAAATTCCCATAATGTTGTATGAGTTGTTAGTCACATGGTCATACAATAATAAGTAGCAGTCTGTGTCAACCTCTAGGAATAGACTGGACAAATGCCGGGCAGTTCAAGATGTCCATGTCACCAGCAGCCCGCCCGCTATAAAGTAGAGTAACTTTAGGGAGCCTTCGTCCAGAACACTACTAAGCATACTAAGTTAAGACGGTAAGGTGTTCTTGTACCTCAGAGTGAGAGCTTGACGATATTCCACCATCCCTCCTGGAGCCGAAGGGTCAAGGGGCAGGTCCTCCAGTAGCAGCTGTGTCGCCTTCGGCAGTAGTGAATCATCCCAGGAACAACCCACCAACTCCTAAGAGAACATGACTGTTATATCGAGGGTCCGTCAGATGTGAAACCCTCCACCTTATGGAGGTTTCACTGTACTGTAGGTGTTTATGAAGGAAATACAAACCAAGATCAAGCTTGCATTATGTGAAGGTTCATTACACCAGAATAAAACCAATTTGAAACCTAACCTAAAAATGTGAAGTAATGCTTGTTAAAAATATAATACGTACCAGTGAGTTTTACCGTAAAAAAAAATGCACAAAATGTATAATCTTCACAAGACATGTTATTTCTTACTTCCTGGATGAATAAAAAGAAGAAATTTTGTATAAATTTCTTGAAATGTACGAGTAACAATTTATTTTCGAATATTCTTTTAATGTCTATGCGCATTCAACAGTTTGGTGAACTGGCGAGAAACTACCGCTGAATTATCTTTATCAGGAACGAACCACATCCTTCTTAATGGACCAACAACCTTTATAGTGGACCACAACCTTTATAGTGAACCAAGAACATTTCTAGTGGACCAAGAACATTTCTAGTGGACCAAGAGCATTTCTAGTGGACCAAGAACCTCTACAGTGGACCAAGAACTTTTATAGTGGACCGAGAACATTTATAGTGGACCAAGAGCATTTCTAGTGGACCAAGAGCATTTCTAGTGGACAAAGAACCTCTATAGTGGACCAAGAACTTTTATAGTGGACCGAGAACATTTATAGTGGACCAGCAACCCTTACGGTGGACCAACCTTCATGGTATTAGGGGCTATGACGGTGGTGGCAGCCATCCCACCGAAGACGAGAGAGAGATGGTGGACGGTGGTGGTGTGTGGGATCATCCTCACCTTCATGGCAGCGTTAACGATGGCAATGTCGTCATCACGTCTACGGGACTGTTTGTAGGACTGAATGTGTTCCTCCTGCAACCATCCAGAGTCACTTTAATATGCTGGTACACTCCCTCACTCACCTCCCGAACTATTATGGTGTGTGTGATGTGTACAAGTCCGTTCTCCATTCTTCCCCTGAATTGAACCACGAACCCCGAGATTCAAACTCTTGAATCCGAAGCATTTATGGACAGCATAATGTATCATTCTACTGCTTCAGGTTCACAAGTAAGAATCTTGTTGTTCGTGGTTCAGGTGGTCGAGACGAATGGACTTACATTAGTTGACGTGCTGTACTAACCCAATTCTCGTATACTTTAAATAACCATCATAAAATGCAAACTTGGAATGTTTTTTTTATCTCATTATGTCTTTGAGGTCATTGGGTTCAATGGTAAGTTTCCGATATCAGTCCTGAGTGAGTAGGTGTAGAGGAGCTGCGTCGTACTGTACCTGGCATGTGAAGGGGACGTGAACGGACACCAATACTTCTGTGGGACGAACAGCGTTCCTCCTGTAGCCTGTGAAGAACTTGTCGTCCATCACTACCCGCCGTTCTCCTCCCTCTATAACACCCAGAGAGCCCAGAGATATCACAAGTTTAATTCTATCTTTATAATTTTTAAACGCATCAGTAAAGGATAGATAGAGACGGTAGACTAATGACAACCAAATCAAAATAAAGCAGTTTCTATTCACAAGGCATCTCTACTACCGCTGTATCACCGACATAGTGATTTTTTTTTATTATTCCAATAATGTGAACCAGAACTCACGGAGACTGGTGAAGTTTAGGGACGCCCCGCCAGCCAGCAGTATAGGGTTGAGGTCACTGATGGGTGAGCTGGTCATGATGTTACCCCCGAGACTCTGTAAGACAAATATATGATCTTATTATTATTATATTGTCTTAAGGCTTGAGTACTTACACCAGGTGACCTTAGATTAAATCACAGGTACAATATGAGGGTGTTCAATGATTTTATACTTCAAGGAGTTTATATTTGAGGTCATTTCCAGTCAAAAACGATTCTATGAATTAATATGGGTCAGATTCTCAACAGCTGAACATTTTAAAGTGATTTACACACAATTACAATGTTTTATTGAATAAGTGTTGTAAGTGTGTATAGTTTATTCTAAAAATAAATGTTCAAAATGGCCACCTTTAGCTTGGATTCACATTTTTAGCTCTCGGTAACATTATGGGTAGTAGGCAGCTATCAAACAGGGAGGTACTACCGCCTGGGAAGATATTGGGAGCATAATGTGTTGACCTTATTTACTGCTGTGCCCTATTTGTTTACAAATCTATCAATCACTTGCTTGACAATAATTATTTCCAGTTCCGGAATAATCAGATACAACTTAAGGCACCCAGAGCTACTAAGACCACCCCCATGCACTCCTCTCAGCCCCAGACCTCCATAAAATATTATGGTGTAAGGGTGTGGAACAACTCACCCCAACACATCCCAGCAAAGACTACGCTCCCTTCCTTTAAATCATCTCTAAAAAAATATCTATTGTCGAAGTATTAATATTTCTTGTAACACTTACTATATTTACAGTACCTGCTTTTATTGTACCATCAAAACCGTTTTATCGGAAATTATCATGAAAATAAATAAGTAATTACCACCGCAATAAACATAATTGCCAACTAGACATAATCCTGAAAGATCTGTCCTCTTGTTCAACCTTATTACTGTACAACCCAGGTTGTACTGCTCCCCCATTATACTTATGTTTTAAAATTTCACTGAAATATATATATATATATATATATATATATATATATATATATATATATATATATATATATATATATATATATATATATATATATATATATATATATATATATATATATATATGCTGATAACCACAAGGAAAAAAGAAAACACGAAGTTTTCGTGTAATTCACATCTTCATGGGTGAGTACAGACTAAAGAGAAGTACAAAAGAAGGTGTGGAATGTAGTACCCATATTTAAAAAGGGAGACAGAGCATCAGCGTCAAATTACCGGCCGATCAGTTTGACGTCAGTTGTGGGGAAATTTCTTGAATCAATTATAGCAGATAGCATCCGATCGCATCTAGAGAAAAGCAAATTAATCTACGACTCTCAACATGGGTTTACAAAGGGAAAATCTTGTCTAACAAATCTGCTAACGTTTTTTAGGAAAGTCTTCGAGGTAGTAGATAATGACGAAAATTACGATGTTATTTACTTAGACTTTAGCAAAGCATTTGACAGAGTACCGCATCAGAGGCTTCTGAGAAAAATTAAGGCTCATGGTATCGAGGGGAGTTTTAAATTGATAAAATCATGGCTCACCGATAGAACGCAGAGGGTCAGCGTAGATGGTGTTAAATCTGAGTGGGGCCGTGTAACCAGTGGGGTTCCCCAGGGGTCAGTACTAGGCCCACTCTTGTTCATAATCTACATAAACGATCTAGATACTGGGATCAGCAGTGACATAAGCAAGTTTGCGGATGACACCAAAATAGGGCGGCAAATTAATTCAGGGCAGGATGCAAATGCATTACAGGAGGATCTAAATAAACTGCAGGGGTGGTCTGAAAAATGGCAAATGAAATTCAACACCAGCAAGTGCAGCGTACTTAATATTGGAAGAACAAATACTTATAATGTATACAGCCTGAACAACATCAACCTAGAGAAGTCGACTTGTGAAAGAGACCTAGGGGTACTTGTAAGCCCGGACCTACGGCCTAGAAAACAGTGCGTTAATGTTCGAAATAAGGCAAACAGAGTATTGGGTTTTATATCTAGAAGTGTAAGTAACAAGAGTGCAGAGGTCTTATTGCAACTATATCTTGCGCTAGTTAGGCCGCACCTCGATTATGCGGTTCAGTTCTGGTGCCCCTATTATAGAATGGATATAAATTCACTAGAGTCGGTGCAGCGAAGAATGACAAAAATGATTCAGGGACTTAGAAACCTTCCATATCAGGATAGGTTAAAGAAACTTAACTTGCATTCCCTAGAAAGACGAAGAGTGCGGGGAGATATGATAGAAGTATTTAAGTGGGTGAAAGGAATCAATAAAGGGGATATAGATAAAGTTCTTATAATATCCGAGCAGGATAGGACTCGGAGCAACGGATTCAAGTTGGATAAGTTTAGGTTTAGGAGGGAGATAGGAAGAAACTGGTTCACAAATAGGGTGGTGGACGAGTGGAACAAGCTTAGCAACTTTGTAGTAAGTGCGGGAACTCTGGAAAGTTTCAAAAGGAGGCTAGATAGATTCATGGATGATAGAGAGTGGTAGTAACTCTCGACAGGAGCTGCCATGCACAGGCCAACCGGCCTATTGCAGACTCCTTATTTTCTTATGTTCTTATATACAGAGGAGGGTGAGATCGGGTCCACAATGGTCAGGTATTAGGTAATGACCCTACTAATTTTTAAATAGTACCGCAACGGTCGGTAGTCAGGTCAGAGGGTAAGGTGACCCTCTGACCTGACTACCGACCGTCAGATGCGATACGTGTTGTCTGTCATTCGGTTATGAAATTTGTCAAATAGTTGTGTAACAATGTCTCAACAGATATGTGTAAAGGTGTATTATTATTATTATTATTATTATTATTATTATTATTATTATTATTATTATTATTATTATACCCCCCCCCCCCAAGGCCCTGATGTGGGTCAGTGACCTGTGTGTAACACCACCATTTGTATTATATAAATATTTACCCAAATGTATAATACCAAATTATTCACCAAGTTATTCAACTGTGCCTCAGCTGTTGATGTTATGCATGGCTGAGGTTGTAGTTCCTTTGGGGAGGGAGCGAGGGCAGGCTGAAGTCAGCGCATGTTAGCACAACAAGATATCTGACGCGTTTCCTTAATCACACTCTCGAGGCCTGCTTCTCCCTATCTCTCTTGGTCAGAGAGATCAGACTCATATTTTTTGTTACCCAGAGAACACCTCACTTAAGTGTTCTCCTGTGTACGTACACTAAGACATTTCCCCTAGACGAGAAGGTATAATATATTCTAAACTGAACTAAGGACCTGTGGAGCTATATTTTCTACAATAAAGAAAAAACAAAAAGTGTTTACTTCAGCCCTGCTAATGCCCGTAAAAAGGAAAAAAAACATATACTGATGATACTCACGCACCTGTGTTCATCCACTCATGCACACATGTAACTTCAAACGCCCATTGTATCCCAACCACTGTGATGCGGATCCATGTCCAGAGAGTCAAGCAGTGGCGGACTGGCCCACCGGGATACCGGAAAAATTCCCAGTGGGCCCCAAAGTGATGGTTCCTTTGACTACGTTTTGGGATTAAGTGGGCCCTTTTGGACCCTTTTGAATGAGCCCTTTTATAAGTTTTCCAGGTAGAAATTTTTGACCCAGTCCGCCACTCAGTCAAGGTAAGGTATATCCTATTTATTGGTCATAAGTTAAAGACTGGATAGATCAATGATGACATAGTGTATCAACCAATCATAAGCCAGTTAATAACGGTGTTGGAGCAACTCACGGCAACATTGCGGATCTGCTTCCCTGCAAACCAGTTAAGCATCTCCAGGATGGCTGAAAAGGTCCGTGTCTTGTGTTCTGAAAGCAAGAAAACTACTGTAAAACTCCCTTGTAAATATAATCAACGTTATACAGTATACGTGACACTAGGTACTAGGTAGTAGGCAGCTACCAAACAGGGAGGTACTACCGCCTGGGAAGATATTGGAAGCATAATGTGTTGTCTAATGGTAGACCCTGCTGCCTTATGGCATCACGAAAATTGTGACCAAGTCCCAGGTTGCTGATCTGACTTTCTGCCTCATTTACACACAATTGCAGGGTCTCAATTGTTTCTATTACATGACAAGACAACATACATATACAGTATAGCGTTTCTCACTGTTGATTTTTTTTCATTCTTCCCTCCCGACACCGGTGTCCAGCTAAGCAGAGTCTCCCATAGAGACAACCCAGAATCACATGCTAAGCCTCCCCCAGGTCTCGTGAGTTTTTGTCAGAGCTATCCATAGGATGAGTTACTTAAGTGGGAAGTGTATTCATTTCATGTTGTGTCCGAGAATCAGTGTCTGGTAACGTAAATATAATGTCCTAGTAACTTCGATAGAAGGTGTTAGTGATGTGTCCACGCCATTGTCGTAATTAATAAACAGTTGTAACGAAGTGGTGTTTGAGAAGTCGTCCTTAAGAACGTAACAGATGTGTATTGACGTATAAGATAAGTGTATTGACAGTGTAAATAACTAACCGGCCACGCTACCAAACTCTTCCTCTCTTTACATCCTCCTACTAAATATTCTACCTATATGTAATCTTCTTCATTTGTGAGTTACGTCTCATTACACAGTTAAGGTTGAGCTATTTTGATATAGAAGTATAATTTCTTTTTACTCTTATTCTTTCGCCCCCCAGGCCCCGCTGTGGGTCGATGACCTGTGCCCGGGTGGGCTATTCCATAAAAGTATTTATGGGGATTTATTTCTTGTGTTGTCATCGTCCAGGGCGTCTCACATGACTGATAACATAGATAACCAGAGATATATACAGTCCGGGTCAAAAGTTCGCTCCCTCCCAAAATGAAGGCAGCCTCGACCCCAAATGAGATACGCTACATCAGTTAAGAGGGTAAGTCCGAACTTTTGTCCACGACTGTACATCAATCAACTGATCAAACACTTATGGTGTTCTACTTCAGCTTCTAAAAACAGTTATGTGAATTAATTTATATTTCTTATATTTTGATCATCTTATTGGGGTTAAAGGTCACCTAAATGTATAATTCATGGGTTAAACCGTCAAAGGTCACCAAAACTGTACATTGCACGCCGCTTTCAACTTGTACACTACAACCCTCATTATTTCCAAGTTAGTCTCCTATACCATGGTTACGTAACTCTTCTTAATTAATATTTTTTTCCTTAATCCAAACAGACCTGGCTGAGTTTTGACTTGTTGCCTGAGCACGTCGTATACGGCGGTGAGAGTGACGGACGCACCGAATACCACTCCTGATCCTTGCACCACCACACTCGTCAGCTCGGGAACCTTACTTGGGTTGATAAGGACTCGGTACAACTGATTCTTAAACCTGACTTCAACACCTGGAAAAACAATTGAATAAATTATTATTTTTTTTAAGTATTTCATAGTTGAGACAGGAATAAATATCAACATTGTAACTTGTAATACCAACAGTGCATCTTCATAGAAAAGAAAACTGTTCCATAAGCAGTCTCTGTTCCGTTATGTCCGCTTGTTTTCATCCCGTTCTATCAGTCGAGTCTATACCCGTCCCAAGATCTCATCCTCCGTCATCCACTTCAAACTACATCCCAGGCTTCTATCCCATCTTTGTCCCTTATACACCACACCTCATCCTACTGCCTCTCTCTAACACTACACTCTAAGCTCATCTCCACCCACACTGCTTAAGTCCACACTACACTCTCGCCCTGCCCTATCCCTTTTAGCCTTGGTACACCCTGGTACTGGCACACCCTGGTCCTGATACACCCTAGCCCTGCCACACCCCTTCTAACCCTAGAACACCCTAGCTCCGGTACACCTCACCCTGGTACACTCTAGCCCTGGTACACCCTAGCTCCGGTACACCTCACCCTGGTACACCCTAACCCTGTTACACCCTAGCACTGGTACACCCGAGCCCTGGTACACCCGAGCCCTGGTACACCCGAGCCCTGGTACACCCGAGCTCTGGTACACCCTAGCTCCGGTACACCCGAGCTCTGGTACACCCTAGCTCCGGTACACCTCACCCTGGTACACCCTAACCCTGTTACACCCTAGCCCTGGTACACCCTAGCCCTGGTACACCCTAGCCCTGGTACACCCGAGCTCTGGTACACCCGAGCTCTGGTACACCCTAACCATAGTACACCCTATCCCGATCACTCACCAACTTCAGTGTTGCCAACGATGATCTTGGCGTGTGGGTGATGGTGTTTGAGGGTGACGAGGTGGGTGAAGGAGGTGGGGCGCCAGTAGGTGACCCGCGGACCTTGGAACATCAGTGTCTGTCTATCCAGGTCGTCACTCACCTGTCCACGACACACAAATAGCTTTCAGACTAAGAAACATGCAATCAACCCACAAAGAAAGAAGAAGGGAAGATGAAACAGACTATTGCAGTACCTTCCTTTTTCAAATTATGCAAAATAAATTGTACATCCTTATATCAAGATCTCATTTGTTTGGTTTAATACAGAATCAAAATATATGAAACAAAAGTCAAACAACAATGTGGAGAGTTTGGTCTAGTAACGTCATTCTGGGTGTAAACAAACAACACGTTTCCAAACCTTCAGTTCTGGTGGGAAAATGACCTCTTGGGTGGGATCGTAACGCCTTGGTGGAGTCGAGTCCAAGCGGCCAGTGTTATTGATGTTACCGTTGGTCTTGAGGCTTCCGTTGACTTTACCGTTGACCTTGGGGCTCATGTTATCATTATCACCGTTGATCTTGAGCGTACTACTGTCAGGACAACTGTCTATCACAAAGTTGTCCCTCTCGATCAAGCATTTTGTCTCAGAGTCAGTCTTGTCGTTACCATCACCACCTGTTATTCTCTCGAAGCAGCCGACGTCATTACCAGTCATCTGAAGACCTTCCTGACTCACGTGAACATGTGTCTCGAAGCTTACGTTTGGTTTCACGGCTTCCCTTGGGTCACACCGAGATGTTTTGAACTCCTCGTCAACACAAAGTCCATATCTCTCCACGTCACATTCATTGGTCGTTATTTCTCTATTAGTAAGATTTTCACGTTTCTTGTCTCTCTCTTCCTTCTCTGGGGAAAAGGGGAACAAATTAGTATCACTATCTAAGGTTTGTATTCTGTCTTTCTTTTTCTTTTTTCTTTTTTATTAATTTGGATCATCAGAAGCTTGCCCTTACAGCTTACTTCACTTGGAGACTAATAACCCTAACTAACTTAACCTAACCTAACTGACTTAACCTAACCTAACCTAACTCCCTTCCAGGTAAGTTTAGAGTGGTTGAGATTCTGATGAAATGACAAGGTGGGGGTCGAATCCTCAGATGATCCATTAATTCTTCATTGAATAGTTATGTTGGAGCACACCTTGCATAACCTGGCTGACACAACTATGGTAATTGATGAGGCGTCTCGATATTGTAAGCAGTTTCTTCCGAAGAGGGAAACAAATGTACTACTAATCTTTACATAGCCTACCCCGATACATGAGCTACAATACTGTAATTTGTTGGGAAATGTCAGTCTATTGTTGAAGTGCAGCACCGTTAATCTTATCACCGATTTTCTCAATATTCCTGTTACTGTCATCGTTAATCTTGAGTCTAATATTGTTTATAACGACTGTCTGTTTTAGTCGTGGCTCACTCTCGATCAAAATATTTCGTCTCGGAGTCGTTCTCGTTTTTACCATTGTCAAATTTGGATACGAATTTTGTATACCAATCTCGTTAAAATTCGCTTCCGATGCCTCTTGTCTCACAGATGCTGACTATGAATGGGTTGTGAGGATGAGTAACCACTGTATTCATTGCAGTTCGTGACGAGGAGGTGGATATGTGCCATCTAGATACGCCTTCTCTCATATAGGAAACGTGTTGAGGCTAAGGTACACAGCATTAACAGCCTATAACTGTACACCCGCTTTTCCCCGTAATTATTTACACACTCACCAAGCTCCAAAGAATGTATTTTATAAGACCATGACACGCACAAGCATTGTTTGTCAGGTGACGATGGGCGATGACAGTTCTGTTGATTTGTGCACTATAACTTTATACAGTGTTGACAATCTACAACATGATATAACCCGTAGCAGCGTAGCGCTGCATCCTATGTGCTGTCCGACTAGAAATAACTAGACACAAAAAATTGCACTGACTTGCACTACGTCTCCTGCTGTCACCTAATGTTAACAGCCTGCACTAGTATAACCTACAGTAACAAGGTAGTGACTTACCTGTGGGTGGTGATTTAAACCTGCAGCAGTTGGTGTTGCCACAGGGAGGTAATGGGAAGGAGTTGGTAGTGAGACTGGCAAGACCGTCCAGAATAGGGCGGTATCCGGTGCAGCGACACAAGTTACCTACCAGAGAGACAGTCATGCGCCCACTCTTTGATCAACCCCCTCAAAGATTAAATGTCTTGAATTAGAGTACATCTTTAATTAAAGAGATGAAAACGTATTTTAAAATAACCGATTACTGTAACGTCATAAAAATAGTGGTGAACGTGGCACTGAAATTAAACTGAGACTTTTTTTTTGTAAAGGTATGTTCCTTCGTCTTCAGATAAGGGATCCAGGGTGCTTACACACTTGGCTGGGTGGCCGAGCAAAAGCAAGAGGAACAACAGGGAGGTCTTACCAGTGAGGTAATGGTGAAGGTCATCCAGGCTTGGGACTGGGTTATTCCTGAGGAGGGTGTACACGGCCATCACCATCCCTGGAGTACAATAGCCGCACTGGGAGCCGTGGGCCTTGGCCAGCTTCTCCTGTACTACATGAAGACGTGTCCTCAGGGTTCCCACGCCTTCCACAGTCGTGACCGCCATCCCGTGCACGGCAGCCACTGGCATCAGACAGGCGTTGACGCAGAAATGGCTGTAGGAGGCTAGGCCATTGGGTAAGGTCACCTACAATCTTCTGTTCTTTTAATTCTGCAGCGAGTCATAAAGAGTGGTTGTCATCCACAAGTTATCATTTCAACATAAAAGTATGAGACAGAACTGAGTCAGCCAGACGCTGGAAGGATGAAGGAAATAAAAGCTACAACTGCAACGGGAAGGTAACTAAACAAGTTGAGTAAAGTAAAAATAATACTTTCACTGACATCCCGAAGTCACATAATCAATCTGCGTTGTGTTCTCAGTGAGCGTCAAGGGTGTGGTGGTGACTGCTCCTCAGAGAAGCTGGTGACGACTCCGATGACATCATGATCCTTCTCACGCAGCGTGATCGTGCCAATTCGGTGATTTTAACCATCATATTCAAATTACACACATTAAAGAGTTTATGGCAAAAATGATCTATAATCTTAATATAAGATTTAGCTGCTTTGACTGGATACAGAGTGGTGAGACCTATGTTTATATTTCTAAGTTGAGATGCAAGAACAACCAGGACCTACCTGACGGTGTGACGATCGTGGTGGTAGCAGGAGAGCATCACCGTGCAGGCACCACAGCCGCCCTCACCACACGCCACCTTAGTGCCTGTTAGCCGTACTGCTTAAAAGTTAAGGAAACGTAACAGATGCCCTCAGTGTGTGACAGCATAAATGTAAGTTAAGTCAGATGGTTTTTGGCAGCTAAACTGTAGCCTATGACGGCAACTAATGGCCCTAAATCTGGTCATGAGCATTTTACATATCACAAATATCTAAATTATATATATATATATATATATATATATATATATATATATATATATATATATATATATATATATATATATATTGCAAGTAGAATCTGCCACCTGAAAAGCGAGAAACAAAGTGTGGTACAATCTAGTAAACTCTCTTCAGCGGCGTCACTGTCAGGGTCAACAACTCGCGCCGCTTCAGTTTCATTATTCTTCGCCCTATCACTGTTGGTGCAATTCATAGTATACATTTTTTCATGTAATAGTTTAAGCATAATACCCATTAAAACAACGCGCTAGTACTTCATCAGTATTGTCTGCCGTATACTCTCCGATGACAACTGAAGCCGTCCCAAGTAAAAATTTCGCTTCAACAGTTTTATAGCTGCTACTGAAACTTATATGAGACTTGAATAATGTTTTACAAGTTATAATTGATAACCTGCAATAACAGTTGTGTTGATCGTGGACCTACACCCTCTGACAGCCTATTTGTTACCATGGTCATGCTGCCACACTCCTACTTTTACAAAACTTACATAGAATTAAAACGATAAATTAGTTATTTGGCATTATTAACATTAGGTAAACAGGTGACTTTGTTAATAATAGATATAACTATTTGTAATGATTGAATATCAGACCATAGCTTACAGCCCAGAGAAGTACAACACATATAACAGTGAGTGTGTAGACCTCATGGTCCCTGACATACCGGTTTGACACACCCTGGGCTGGGTCAGGACCCAAGGGACCTGACCTCGTCCGCTAAGTACTTGAATTAGCGCGTGACTTGACCTACAACCACATCTCCAAGACACACCTGGGCATGACCACACCTGGACACAGCTGTCCAGATCTAACCAGTTTAGTGTAAATTGGCGAAGGTCAAACGCCTGCTGTTCCAGGCCCATATAAAGGCCCTGCAGTCCCGTCCACGGCGTCATTCAGGTCATTCGGCTGATTGTCATTCTGTCACTCTGGTCATTCTGATTCTCCCGTTCGGGTCGTCATTCTGCTCACTCGCGCAGAGTCACGCTCTTCCTCCCCCCAGGTCGGGAGGGAGACTTCCCGACCAGACCTCAGCCTCACCAGCTAAACAGAGTCTCCTACAGGAGGCAGCCCAGCCAGCACCCACTGGGCCTACGTCAGGTTGCACGTGAGTCTTTGTCAGAACGATTCCTAGGGTGAGTTACCTACTGTGGGAAGTGTATTCCTTTCATGTTTGTGTCCAAGTCAGTGGCGAGTAACGTAAAAATAATGTGCTAAGAACTCCGATATAATATTGATATTAATGTGTCCGTGTCATTGAGTGAATTAATAAATAGTTGTATCGAAGTGGTGTTTAACAAGTTGTCCCTTAAGAACGTACTATGTGATACATAATATACTGTATGTGTATTGACATATAAGATAAGATAAGTGTATTGACACATATTGGAGAGTGGGAGTATCTTCAGTAGGCTCCCTGGTTCTGTTGACGGTGTTGTAACCGCTTGTTAAAATGAGTGAAAATACTGTGGGCTGTCAAGAACCTAGTAGTCAACAGCCTTGAAACACTGATTTTTTTTAAGAGTTTGATAGCGTCATAACTAAATTATCTATTATATTTCCAACGAGAAGATAAGAACATAAGGCAACTATAAATTTCGATCGTCACAAAACAAAACATATACTGTAGGTCTATGTTAGTTAAGGACATAGGTCTACTAAAAGCCATCTAGGCCTCCCACATAAATAATTAAACTACTATAATCATAAATCCTACAAGAGACTCCTGTTTGAGGAGGTGTCAGTAACAGGGTGAACCACAAGGCCGGTAAAAGGATACACTTGTCACGTAGGTAACACACCAGGGTACACTCGGGGTCCACCTGGTCCTCTATCAACTGCAACACACACACTTGTTAAAACTCTTATATATTATCCCTATATCTCTCTCCTTTTTTTTTTAGTGTTTCTCTGGTAATTTTTTTCTGTGTGGTTAAAATCCCGGATCCCTCCTTAAACTAAGACAATAATCGTTATCCTGAGTTGCCACAGTCCCTGATAGACGAAATGATTTATAAGGTAAATTACTTCCCTAATTCTCAAGAGGACACAACTAGAGTGAGGATTGTTGATAACATATTTAAAAATAAACATTAAAATACCATATTCGTCACAAGCTCTGCATTGGTTAATACATTCTGAAAATTAGGCAATATATTTTTTATAGTGTTTGTTTACGTTTGATCTGCTGGAGAAGTCAGGGCTATCAACCGCACCTCTTTGATGTTCAGGTTGGTATGAATGTTTGAAGCAAGAGATGGTAGAGTCACTTAACGATCAAAAACATATATACAGACAAATTCTCAAATACGTGCAGTAAATTTCAGGGTTTATTACTGGGACATTTCTACAGTGAGGTTGGTGTGGAACAACCGTAGACTTTTATGTAATTTTATGCACATATAACAATGTGATTCCGTTTCGTGACAGTAACTAATCAAACTTCCCTCCCTCTGTTTCTGTATTTGAGAGTCGCCTTGTATAGACACCTGGAAATAGGTATGTGATGATGACAGCACATCACTCTCACGAGAGACGTGTTACAGAATAACCAAAATAAATGGCAGTCTTACCTTCCTGCCATTGACGAAGAAGATGACCTTTGTGCTGACGTTCAAACACCTGATTTCTTCTGACCCTCCACTATCAGCTGACCTTCCACTACCACTATCAGCTGACCTTCCACTACCACTATCAGCTGACCTTCCACTACCACCATCAGCTGACCTTCCACTACCACCATCAGCTGACCTTCCACTACCACCATCAGCTGACCCTCCACTACCACCATCAGCTGACCTTCCACTACCACCATCAGCTGACCTTCCACTACCACTATCAGCTGACCTTTCCACTACCACCATCAGCTGACCTTCCACCACCATCACCCACCACCATCACTCCTCCACCACCACCATCAGCTGACCTTCCACCACCATCACCTGATTCTCCACCACACCACTCACTGACCTCCACTACCACCATCACTGACCTCCCTACCACCATCACCTGACCCTCCACCATCACCTGACCTCCACCACCACTCCACCCACCACCCTCCACTACCACCATCACCTGACCCTCCACTACCACCATCACCTGACCTCCACCACCATCACCCTGACCCTCCACTCATCACCTGACCTCCACTACCACCATCACCTGACCTCCTACCACCATCACCTGACCTTCCACTACCATCAGCTGACCTACTATCAGCTGACCTTCCACTACCACCATCAGCTGACCTTCCACTACCACCATCACCTGACCCCTACCACCATCACCTGACCCTCCACTACCACCATCAGCTGACCTTCCACTACCACCATCACCTGATTCTCCACTACCAACATCAACTGACCTTCCACTACCACCATCACCTGACCCTCCACTACCACCATCCTGACCACTACCCACCATCACCTGACCCTCCACTACTCCACCTGACCTCCACTACCACCATCACCTGACCCTCCACTACCACCATCACCTGACCTCCACTACCACACCTGACCCTCCCACTCACCCTCCACTACCACCATCACCTGACCCTCCACTACCACCATCAACTGACCTTCCACTGCCACCATCAACTGACCTTCCACTACCACCATCACCTGACCCTCCACTACCACCATCACCTGACCCTCCACTACCACCATCACCTGACCCTCCACTACCACCATCAGCCCCACTACCACCATCACCTGATTCTCCACTACCAACATCAACTGACCTTCCACTACCACCATCACCTGACCCTCCACTACCACCATCCTGACCACTACCCACCATCACCTGACCCTCCACTACTCCACCTGACCTCCACTACCACCATCACCTGACCCTCCACTACCACCATCACCTGACCTCCACTACCACACCTGACCCTCCCACTCACCTCCACTACCACCATCACCTGACCCTCCACTACCACCATCACCTGACCCTCCAACCACCATCACCTGACCCTCCACTACCACCATCACCTGACCCTCCACTACCACCATCAACTGACCTTCCACTGCCACCATCAACTGACCTTCCACTACCACCATCACCTGACCCTCCACTACCACCATCACCTGACCCTCCACTACCACCATCACCTGACCCTCCACTACCACCATCAGCCATGTTAGCAGAATCCTCTAACATCTTAGTTATGCTGATCTGGTAACAAGACACTGGAGAACAAGTCAGAATACTTAAGAACAAGTCAGGGTGCTGAAGAACAAGTCAGAGTACTGAAGAACAAAGGATTGCAGAACACAGGTGAGCGTGAGTACGGTAGAAGACAGTCTTCGGATGTGAATGATACTGGCGTCAGTCAGCCAAGTCCCAGCTTTATACTCTCATCCCCCTCCCCCCTCCGCTACCCTTGTTCTGCCCTGTCCCGCCCAGCCGTCCCGCCCTGTTTCGTCACGCTCCGCCCCGTCCCGCCCTAAGGATTTCTCCCCCGTCCTTAGGATCCCAGCCACCTCTTCCTTCATCTTCAGAGTTTCCCTCACTTCTCATCCCTCAACTCCCTCACTATTGGGTCTCTGTCCCCCACTCTCCCATACCTCTCACCTATACTCTCTCTCTTACTTCTCCCTTGCCTTTAACTTCCCCATTCACTCTCTCTCACCTCACACACTCTCCCACTTTCCAGTGATGACCTGACCACCGTAGGGTCAAGACCTATTTAGGCGCTGCTCCTGCTGAGCAGCTCTCCCCCTTGGCCAATGCTCGGCCCATTCCCCACGTCCCTCTCCCCGACCCATCCTCACCACAGGGATATCAACATAATCAAAAGTGACATTTCGTTTCGGAAAGAAGTGGAACCAGTGTTGAACAGTTATGAACAGTGTTTAAGCCAGTGAATTCAGTACTAGACGGTACCAGTGAGAGCCGTGACTCACCAGTGAGATAAGCACCACTGGGTACTGACCGCCATCTCCTGACAAGGAGGTGCTAATCAGTCCACCCTGAGAACAACAGTGGGTCGGCTTCACACATGACTTCGAAATAACACAACGCCACCCAGTAGGGTGGGGATAGGTCAACAACTGCAAATATGTTGCCTGTATAACAAGTGAACTACCGTGTGTTGAGCACTGTGTCGTGTGTAGGTGGAGGTGCCTGCGAGGCAAGGCCTATACCCTTGTGGTCACGCTGGGCCATGTGGTGAGGGTTTGTTTACACAAACCCCCCTCCTCATAGTGTGCCAAGCTAGTTAGTTCTTTTGAAGCTAAAATTGACTTTGATACTGTATCTAACCAGAAAAACAGAGATACTATTAAGAACAAGTGGAGTGTAATAAAAGTGTTTATAAACTGAGAAAACTCCTGTTACCTTAGTCCCCCTGACACCACACTCCCTCCGCGGGAGGCCCGCTCATGGCCTCCCCTCACACCTCTAATACGCTGTAGATGCCAGTCTTCTTTGTCCTCTAAGAGGGTTATGCCTCCCAACCACCGCTGACTTCCTGAGAGTGCCAAGCAGTCCTCGGCCCTCTGACGTAGGCATATAAGTCGAGCCCTATAAATCCACCATGTCTGAGTTGACTGGAGACCCAGCTACTCGCTTTAACTCTCCTGATACACTGAGTGAGCCAGGCGACTGTGGTGTTGACCTTGACACCAACGGAGAGGATGGCTTTCAACTAGTTCAGTCCAGGAACAAGCGGAAGACCGAAAAGGCAGAAAGACTTATAGACCATCAACTACAACCACAACCCCCCATGAGAGTAAGATTATACTTCCCTGAAGGTACATCACCTGAAGACAAGTATCTCTGGCTGAACGATGCGGAAGACAAACACCCAGAGGCTGAGTTTCAGTTCAGAGTCGGTACACAAGATCATGTTCTGATTAGGAACGACCCAGCAGTCATACAGGATCTCCTCACCAATAGCATAAGGGGAATAACCATAGAACAATCATCCCAACCATCGAGCAAGAAAACCATCTTAATCATAGGGCTCGACCAGTACCAGACCCCTACACTACTAGAAGCTCATCCCTACATCAGAAGGACGAAGCGACTCAGGGGCAAGAATGCAGTCATTGCAGACTGGGTTGGCTCGGAAGACCCACCCATGACCATTCGAGTCCGTGGTGCCTATCGGACTCTGAAGGTAACTCTCTATCAGCCCCCTAACCGGAGGTGTTACAACTGTCAGCACTGGGGCCATGTGGCCCGGTTATGCCCCTCGACTAAGCCGTGGTGTGGTCTCTGCTCAAGGCAACATGCAACACAGGTTTGCAGAGATACAGTTGCTCAAGGGGGTGTCATCCAACAGAAGTGTATTAACTGCAAAACAGTTGGAGTTCCTGTATGGCACCCTAACTGTTCTAGAGCTCCTACACCCCTTCAGCGCCCAGACCCGCCACCCAGGCAGGTCTCAAGAAACACTAATGCTGCTAGGGTACTCCCTACGGCCAACCCCTGGCCCGCCCTCCCCACCAAAGCTCCAGGATCATCACCAGCAGTCATCGAAAGATCAGCATGGGGCAACACAGACGTACCGACACAACAGGTAGCTGCCAACACACTCCATGAACACGCACAACGTGAAGAGATCAATGATTTGAAAAATGAAATTAAAAAACTCAAAGCTCAGTTTACAGCTCAAACTGAAATGTTAAGGAGCCTCTGTGATACACTAAAGGAAAAAAACACCACCAACACAGTGCAGCAGCTACGGAAAAATTACAGTCAAACTGAAGACATTCAGATGTCAGTACCAGATGTGGAAACTCAAGACCCACAGTGAAGATGAACAAGCACAAACAGAAAATGGTGGTGATGTCGAGTGTAACCAAAGTGTGTTGTTGTCTGCCACTGACTTACAACAATTGTTGAGCCGTACGTGCTCCAGAAATGTTTCAAAAAGGTTAACTGGCCTTCTGCCTGCTGAAGGGACAGGCAGCGCAGAAAAGAACAGTATCATACAGTGCCTTTTGCTTCTTTCCAAATACATTTCATAATGGCCAGTGTTAATACCAGACAAAGATACAGAGCGGTGAAGGTGATGAGTTGGAACATCTCATCCCTTAGAAAACGATACCCTGACCTACTGTACACCACAAAGTTGTGACTGAGGACATCGATATTGTGTGTCTGCAGGAGTGTATCACACCTTATGGTAAGCCCCCACCCAGTCTGCCCAATTATGTGTATTATGATCCTAGTTCTACTCACACATGTTTGATGTATGTTAAGAAGTCACTCCCGCATGTACCTTTTGTATCCAAAAAGACTACCAACCTTCAGTACCATGGGATCACTATCCACCTGGGCAACTCCACACTCAACTTGCTAAACGCCTATGCTCCCTCAGATCAGCTTCAGTACACAGATCTCCCAGACTTTTTACACACTGAGCCCACTGTCCTGATGGGTGACCTGAATACTAGACACAAGAAATTAGGTGACTCCACCACTAACACCAATGGTAGGAGACTTATCTCACTTCTCAGCGCATATGAAGATGTTCAAATTATAGGTAATAATGAACCAACACACATCTATGGCGGGGGGTCTAGACAAATGTATTGGCTTTAATCTCTCATACACAACTCATAGCTCTGATGTTGTCACTGATCTTATGTCTGACCACAGCCCAATCCAAGCTAGTATACATGTAGCCAATGACACCCCCACTGGTGGTAAACTCAACAGACGTAGAATCACAGTCAAGCAAGAACATGAAAGCCAGTTCATAGACTTCATCCATGACTGGTACAAGGACTACAAGCCTGACAACTACCAAATTTTCCATGACGATCTGATAGATAGGACTTATGCATACTTCACCAACAATGCCTCCACCAAAAAAAGGAGAAAACGTGGTCAGCATAATGGGAACAGGCAACAGCAGTGCTATAATGACCCTGAGCTGAAAAAACTCAGGGCTAGGGTCAGGAGGGTGGGTAAGGGTTACAGACAAATTAAAACACCTCAAATGTTACAATTGTATCAAGCTTCCCTTGCTGCTGTCAGGGAACGTGTAAACGAACTCAGACAAAATGCATGGGAGACATATGTCAACAGCCTGAACCAACACACATCCCTCAGCAAAGCCTGGAAAGACATAAACATAATCAGAGGTAAAAACAGAAGACACGTCTCCCATCCAAACCCTCTGCAAGAGTTGAATGAGCTAATAACATGGGCTCATGTGTCGAGCTATGGCATGTTACCAGCTAGGACTCGGGGACTCTTGATGCGAAGTCTGTAGAGAGAAGTAATCTTATTAGCTTTATGCTGGGCAAACAGCACGATGAGTGTGATGTTCCATATACTGAGTGGGAGCTTGACGCCGCCCTCGCCAGGGGTAGGTCTACTTCCCCTGGAGAGGACGGAGTCACCTACAACATCATTAGACTACTAAGGCGCGTGCCAGGCAATCCATTGTTGGTATTGTACAATATGAGTCATGCCGAGGGCCAACTACCCACATCATGGACCAGCAGTATTGTTGTACCAATACCGAAACCAGGACAGCCTGATGCCTTTCGTCCCATATCACTAACCAGCTGCCTGTGTAAAACCTTTGAGAGGATGGTTCTTGGCAGACTCTTATATAGAATCAGAGAACACATGTCTCCTAACATAAATGGCTTCACCCATGGTAAAGGTGTACATAATTGCATCACCACATTCCTAACTGTGCATGGTGATGAAAGGCACAGATACACCACATTTCTTGACCTAAAAGCTGCATTTGATATTGCCAATAGGCAACTGATATTGTACGAACTAGCCAAAATGGATATAGGAGGTAGGCTGTTACACTGGATAAGTGGTTACCTAACCAACAGAAGGGCTGCTGCACTGTTTCAGGGTTACAAAAGTGAAGTTAAAGATATGCAACTTGGTACCCCTCAAGGTGGAGTACTTAGCCCCACTTTGTTCAATGTTCTTATGAATGCATTATTAAATTTAATACCAGACAACCCCAGCAATATCTCAATCAGCTATGCTGATGATATTCTTATACATACTAAAACTCATCGTGAAATGCAAACCACCCTGAACCATGTATACGCAGCCTGTGAACACCTCGGTCTTATTATCTCCACTGACAAAACTAAGGTGTTCAACAAACAAGCTGGTAACCGCAAACGCGGCCCCGCCAAGTTCAAGATAGGTAACAACACTATTGACTATGTTTCTTCTTTTAAATATCTTGGTGTTTCCGTCCCTTGTACCCTACCTGCCATACAACAGCTAACCCGCCAATGTACTGACAGACTGAGACCTCTTAGAAGTGTAGCGGGGTACAGCCCGCACTATGGTGCTAATATTAGAATTGTTAAAACAATGTACCTAGGCTATATAAGATCTCTGATAGATTACCACGCACCAGCCCTGGTCATTCGTGACGGGAAAGGCGTTGACAAGAAAATGCAAAATAAAACTCTCAAAATTATCCTAGGATGTCCCATGAGCACTAAAGTACTTAATATGAGGAAAGAACTAGGTATACCCAGTGTTCAAGATAGAATAATTGAAGTCAACCTCATGATAGCCCTGAGGCTTCTGCGTGGTGATCCTGATAACATTGTTTCCTTAAAATTGCTAGAATGTATGAACCATGGGACTACTGAGTCTAAATGGATCCAAACTACAGCTACACATATGAAGATGTTTGGACTAGACCACCTGTACAAAGTTGAGACACAACAGCGCTTCCTGCCACCCTGGCGGACAGTTCCCTTCGATATCACAATACCGACATATCCGCCTAAAAAATTAATTATACAAAGCATTTATCTCCAACACACTGCCAAATTGAGAGCTCTTGAACACATACACACTCTACAGACTGATGATAATATCTCACAGACCATCTACACTGATGGATCTCTAAACACCGCCTGTGGGAGGGCTGGAAGTGCTATTGTTGTGACTCAACCTGACGGTAATATAATTGAGAAAGGAGTTAGAATTAACAACTGGGCATCCACTCTACAAACTGAATTAGTTGCCATGCTCACAGCTATTAAATTCATTGAAACCACTGTTACTGACAGTCTCATCATCACTGACTCTCTATCCTCACTACTTGCCCTTGGCACCCTCGACACAGGTTGTCACGCTCTTGTCTCTGAAGCCAGACACAAATATGCGTGCCTTGTTGACCGGGGTGTCAGGGTCAAACTGTTGTGGATCCCTTCTCACACAGGCCTCATAAAACATGACAGAGTTGATGCCCTCGCCAAACTCGCGTCTAACAAAGACACCGTTGAATACAATTTGGGTCTGTCAAAAAGAACCCTTAAAACTGTAATTAGGAAAGAACTTATTGATGAGTTTGATGCAAGTAGACAAGTGCAAACAGGCACTAGTCGATCCATAGGTTACCATGATGAGATGTATCAAGTAAAACATGTATATGGAGCAAGTAACAAGATCACTAGATTACAAGATGTTGTAACCGCTAGATTAAGGTTAGGATATAAGTACCTTTGGCAGTATGTTCCTCAAGCAGATGTAAACAAAACTAAATGTAAAGTGTGTGGCCATACATATGGCCACACACTTGAACACTACGTCCTCGACTGTGTGAAGATAGAACCTTTTAGGGACAGGTCCAAGCACACTGTGTGTGAAATGGCACAACACCTCATCTCTAATGGCAAGATAGCCGACATATTAAGATTGTATCCACTTTTTTGCACTTAGTAACTATATCAATTCTCATGTACAGAACCAAATACGCAATGTGCTTGAATACCTCCCACGTAAATGTGAATAACAAAGTGTGAGGCCAGACATACTGCCTCACACGCCTGTTCTCACGCATTTGTGAATAAGTTACCCTTTATGTATAGAACTAAACAAATAATGTAAATGAAATACTGTGTAACATTCAGTGCCATAATATCCTGACAACGGGGGTTAATTATTATGACCCTTTGTAAACCCTACTCTGTAATTCTTTTGCGCTACCGCTCACAGGATGAGTGTGGGGTGCACAATAAAGTAGCCGCTGCAAGCGGCAAAATCAAAATCAAATCTCCCACTTTCGTTGTTTATTTATCATCTAGTCTTCTTCGAAATTATTTGAATAGCTTTATTTGCAGGACTATGGTGCAGTACAATTTGGCTAATCTAGTCAGGTCTTAACACTGAGGGGTTGTCACTGATCACTGTCACGCTGGACAGAGGTTCATACACAAGAGGAGATTATACAGAAGATGATAATCTTTAGTGTCATATAAGCCGTGGAGGAGGGAGCTCGGGCTGCCCTCTGTCAGTTTCTCCGTCTAAACCCGTCCTGTCGCGTTTCCTCCTCCAAACCTCTCACGTTACCTTTCCCACACCCAAACTAATTCTGTTGCCTTCCACCACATCCACCACATCCTTCAGTTATTGACATGGAAACAGATCATTTAGCCAGAAATATCATCATTAACATGGCTGAGCCAAGTGAGAGCTTGAATCCTCTTAGTGGGACCTCTTATATACTGTACATTTATTTCAATAAATTATCATATAACGTACAGTATCATCTGGAACACGACATTTAACATGGTGTTGGTAAATATATATTAGAGTTTATTACTTTTAATTACATTTATTATATTATTTTACATTTATACTATAAACATAAACAAATTTTTTGCAGCAGAGTATAGATGATAATCAGTAATCTGATACGCGGGTGGAAGCATCGACGAATGTCATAGAATATGATAGAAGAGAGATATGATAGAAGTATTTAAGTGGGTGAAAGGAATCAATAAAGGGGATATAAACAAATTCTTATAATATCCGAGCAGGATAGGACTCGTAGCAACGGATTTAAGTTGGATAAGTTTTGGTTTAGGAGAGAGATAGGAAGAAACAGGTTCACAAATAGGGTGGTGGACGAGTGGGACAAGCTTAGCAACTTTGTAGTAAGTGCTGGAATGCTGGAAAGTTTTAAAAGGAGGCTAGATAGTTTCATGGACGATGGAGGGTGGTTGTAACTCCAGACAGGAGCTGCCATGCACAGGCCAACCGGCCTATTGTAGACTCCTTATTTTCTTGTGTTCTTATGTTTTTATGTGTGTAAACTAAAGAATTGTAGGGTATTATTGGTGGCAGTTTCTGTAATACTATTTTTAGATTACAGTCCACTTCCAATAATAGCAATTAGTTTTTAATTTGTGAAATTTCAAGACAGAATGAGAAACCTGGTGGAATACACTCGATGGACTGAATGAGAAGAAGAAAAAAAACAGGATTGGATACAAAGTCTTAGGATGTACAAAAAAAAATTAAAACAAAATTTCTGCCTCAAATTCGTCAAATGAGGATTGAAAACTTAAATGCAGCACCGCCGTTGTAATTTGGAACCGGGCAAAGCATCGATTTTTAAAATAATCAAAATGGTGCAGTGGTATTGCAATGAAGCAGAAAACTGTAAAACCGAACCAACATCTAAAGTTAAGAGAATGATATGGGTAAAATAAAGATAGAGAGACAGTGTGTAGAGGTAATGAAATAAGTACGCTGTGTAGACGGAGGTAGTCTAAATCGCGAGAAGAAAAGATGGAACAATTCATTTAGGAGATAGACAGAGGTGAGGATGAGGGAATAAGAATAATAAAGGAGATATTTAGTGATGTGGATGCCTTTCCCGTCGTGGCCATCCCGTCAGCTCCTCTGGGAATAAGAGAAATAAGGTGCCATGGATAAGCCTGTTCGCGGGTATATCATCAAAACTGTCATAGAATACGACAAATAACGAGATACATTGGCGTAGTCTTCAAACAGACCACACCTATAGTTCATAAAAAACAGTGATATAGAATTATGAAGAATATATATTAAGGTTTACCCCGTTATTATACGTTTTCTTTGTTAACCTCAATAATAATAAGAAAACGAAAATAGTTCTAGGTAAGATTGTAGAAAACTCGCTAATTTATCTTTTAAAAAATATTAGTCTTAAAAGTAGGGTAGCTGCAATTCCTCCATTTTTTTCATAAGATATTCGAGAGATGAGAAACATTTTTTCCTCTATAAAATATTTTCCTAAAGTGGCTCCTTCTAACAGGATAATGATGTAAATTATTACAGCTGCCTCGTGTAATGAAGACTTCAGTACGCAACAGAAATAAAAGGTTTACCAGACCCAAAATTGTTGACCAGGATATTATTGAAATAGCTGACTCAAAATGACATTGAAATATACACGGACTCGAAGCTGTCCTCCGAAGTGCATATATTGACACAAAGGTTAACATTACTAACAGGATTGTGGGAATTATATCCGAAGAACATACATACACACATTTGTATAAAGAGTTTTTTCTGATACTTTTTAAAACTCTGGTAAGACTTTATTTTGAATTTGCCTAATGCATATGGTGCCTCTAGAAGAATAAAGATGTGGTAATGGTCGGAAACGTACAGCGGAGAGCTACTAGACTTATCTTGCCAAATTTAAATAAGAAATTTCTCCCTTTATTTAAGAAAGAAATGAACCGGGCTTAGTGTATCTGAAATTATGAACCACAGTGGCAAGTAGTCTACGTCAGTGCTTTTGATTGCTCTATCCAGCTAATTAACATAAACTATCATTGAACTATGTCTGGTTTTATCAGGAACGAACAAGTTAAATATTGTTAACTTTCTTGTGTGGTAAGGTTTGCGATGCACAGACGGTATATACTCGTGGTACGAATTCTGGCTCGCGTTTTTTACATTAAAGCTCCTTTGATATTATAATGTACAGTCATTAAAATAACTACCGAGCACCCCAAGGTCAGTGGAATAGAAAATGGGCGTTAATAACCAAATGTCGCTGATAACCACAAGCACATGCTTTCAGTTTTCGCACAATTAGTTTCATATTGCTAAAGCACGGCGGGGTGGTCGATAATTTTTTATTAACTGTACAGCGGCGCTTCAGCAACTAAGATCTTTAAGCGCGTCTTCAAGAAGAGTCGTTGGTACTAAACCCTCTACTATTGGTCTAGTTAATTATGAGGTTTTGAGGCCTAGCTCACCCAAAACTGCATTATTATAGTAAACTGCACAAGGGGGGTGGGGGTAGGTCTCCGCCACCAGATTTTGAGTAAATACAATAAAACCAATATTTTGGGAAAGTTTCATGTTGAAATTCATAGCAATAATAGTCGGTTCCCTTCTTTGCACATGAATAATAAGCGTAGGTTCAGAATATATAGTTTATGGCCTAAGGCAGTGGTTCCTAGAGGAAGATCACAGCGTTATGTAGCAATTACAGTTAAAGCATCAATTTACCCAAAAAATCGTAGTGTTTAGAGCGGTTATTACAAGGTAACTGGTAATAATTAGCCATGACGCGTTGTGGTGTATACATTAATCATTTCACGTGTCGTCATTTCTATTCACATCCCATAATGATTAGTAATGTAAGGCGCAGGAAACCAGCTACTTACATACAGTGCCGGATTTAGACCTGTGGAGGCCCATGGGCAGCCTCTTTGTGGAGGCCCCCCTCATTGTAACTAACTACCCAAAAGGGTGGGGTGGGGAGTGAAGCGAGCCTAAACATCTGGGAGTTCCGGGTGTCGCTGTAAGCCCCCCGGGAAAATTTTGAAATTTGAACACTTCTTTGGAGAATTTTGAAGCCATATGCAGTTATATTGAGGAAATTAGAACATTGAGAAATTTTTAATTAACTGTATATTTATTGATAGTGTACAAATTCCCAACACACACACACACACAAAAGTGAGACATGACTGGAGTCATTCATGTGGTTTCAAGTCGACCAGCCTTGATATGTGGAGGCCCCAGATTGTGGAGGCCCCTGGGCAGCTGCCCACTTTGCCCACTCCCGAATCCGGCCCTGCTTACATAAACATCAACTGTTGTCAACACAGGATTCCATGTTTTCGTTGTTTTGTAAGTCTTTATTATGATGAAATGGGATATGAGATTTTTTCTTAGTATGTTGTGGTTAGTATTATATCACCCACTTGAATAGGTACCATCATTCACTTATTATTTTGGTAATGTACTAGTTTAGAGTCACCAACCTTGATAATATCAGATGTAGGTTTGTTTTTCACACCCGAAGGCTCGTGTATAGTTCAACTCAACAAGTGGTCCAAAGATTGTTGTTGTTGTCGTATATTTGCTGGGCGCCAACTTCAAAGGTCATTACGGCTGTTCCAGATGTTTAAATAAATAAATATACTTTTAATGCCAAAAAATATTGAATTTGAGAAGCCCAGTGATATTATATGAAATTATATGAATGTAAATCTAATCTTGGCAAAGCGTAACGTTATACTAACACAAGAAGCTTAAGAAAGAACTGAGAGGTGCGTAAATCAATAGTCAAATGAGTATTTAATTATTCAAAATAGCACTGAAAAATATTTTCATTGCATGCATATTTAATAAATATCATGCACACTCACAATATTCCAGTACAATGAATGCCATTTATAGATAAACTACAATATTTGTAGTACTCATTTGACCAGGGACTCACAGACGGAGCCCAAATTTCAAACAGGAGGAGTGAGCGAGGTGATCCCCAACACCTTGTCCCGCATAGTGCCGTGGATTAAGGGCTCCTTGAGTGCACTCGTTGATTGAAAAAGTGAAACTTGGATGAGGGAATAATTCCCAGTGTAAACGCAACCTATAGTACATTACCCAAATTTGTGTTAAGTGAATTATGATTTGAGAGTGGAAAAAGCGAGTGAATATCTTACATGTCAAATAATATCAAGCGTCAGACCCGAAGTGATTAAATCGACATACCGGCGTTACTGGTAAGTGTAATACGTACTTCATCAATTCAATTTCAATTGTTTATTCCTTGATAAAGGAAGCGGTATCCTAGTGCTGTCACTAGGTACCCCTGTACAGTGACACCAGAAGCATCTGGCAAGTGTCACAAGTACAGTATATACAGTATAACTATTATAAAGGGGCTTACTAAAGCCTAAGGAAGGAAGGATATTCCTTTAACACATAATCAATATTATTTACAAAATATCTGGCCAGTATGGGGAGGATCATCGTGTCTCCGTCAGGGGTCTGTACTTCATCTTTATCATAAAATTTTATCAGGACTAATTACTGGTCAGATGAGTTTGACCTAGTCTTGCTGCTAGCCGGTATTGACCACAATTTATAAGAGACGGTAGAACAAGGGTAATTCACATTGCAGACTGCGGCACAATTTCTTAGTTTGGTATAATGTTACGATTATTTTAATTATCGTAGTGGATATTTTATCGTGACCGGCTAAGTTCCTTTTAACACTATTTTCCCGTGAGTGCACTGTGATTGGCTAATTACTTTCTGTTTAATATGACAGTGGGGTGGGGTCCACCCTCCGGCTAGGAAGTAAGAGTGAATTTTCGATCTTGCACCGGTATTTCTCTCGGTGTTATTAATGTTTTTAGTAACGTATAGACAATTTTAAGACCCTATTCTTCTGTGATATTTCCGCCGGAAATTAAGGATAACCGAGATTTTAATTTTTCAATATTATTAGATTTGGTCAGTCACAAGTGTCGCCATTACGTCTCGCAGAGAAGGTCTGACCATCCATCACGCAGTGCTCCTTACCTCCGTGTTGGCTTCTTAGGCGTCTACAGGGCATGTGCAGGGGGTGGTGTGGGAGTTTCTTATTGTCTATAGCGTAGGAGACTTATAATTGGGCAAGAGTTTTTGTCTTAGCCAATGAACAATGCGTGGGTGCGTCAGGAGCGGAGATTTGATTTTTCAGTACCAGAATAACCAGATATGGTTGAACAGGTGGAAAGAGCTGTGTCGACATTGTGATAGATTATTTTACGTCAACTGCAGTTTCATCAGAAAAATAGTGTTAGGTTAGGTTTGGTTTTGTTGGTTTGTTGTTTTTTTTATTTATGTGATGTACTCGAAAAAATAATTGTTAAGATTGATGGACGGGGGATCTCAAAAACTATTGATTTCCGGCTGAAATGAATATCAAAGTCGTTCTAAACTCATAAAACAACATCGGAAAAACATTTTTAATATCCAAACAAGACCGGTGCATAAGTGAAAATTGACCGAAGTTAAGAAAGGTTAGGAAGGTTTCTTTGGTTGGTTAGGTCAGGTTCTATTAGGTTCAAGTAAATGTCGCCTAATTTACTACATCAGTGTCACTTTCACTAAATATTTCCACATGCTGTAAAGTAGTTGTGGCCTATAAAGTGCAGGTACAAATGTGATCTACAACCTAGCATTGTTCACTTGAAGCAGCTTCATGTAGCATTTGTATACAGTAGTTTGATTGTTCCAACTTAGTGAAATTAAAAATATGCAGAATTTTAGTAAATAGTTCTTTGCTATATAAAATTACCAGAATATCCCGTTGCTGTAGTGTTAACAGAAAAGAAAAGAATATATACAGTATTGTTTACATCAAAATCAGCTTGAAGTGGGTCCCAGCTGCCACCTCCCACATTACAAAATTTGTAAAGGTGTCAAAATAAGATCCAGAATAAAAGACAGAATAGAAGGAGAAAAGCTTTCTCACCATTTGATCTGTAAAGAAAAAAGTAACGGAAACAAGGAATTAATTACTAAGGTTAAGAGAGAAAATGGTGAACAAATTGTGAATACAGAAGGCTTAATCCATGTAATTAAAGAATTTTTTGGGAATCTATATAAAACAGTTGAAACTAATGATGAATACTGTGACAACTTTATAGAGAATTGCAAACCAAGACTAAAGAAATCGGAAAATGAATCTTTAATAAAACCAGTAAATGAGAAGGAAATATGGGAAGCAATTAATAATCTTAACCTTGGTAGATCCCCAGGTAGTGATGGTCTACCTGCAGAGTTCAATAAACATAAGTGGAAATTTATCAGGGTAGAGATCATGGAAGTTATTCAGTTTATCTTTAGCAATAAAGTATTAAGTGTGTCACAAAATGATGGAATAATAAAATTAGTGCCTAAAAAGGGGAATCTGAATTTAATTGAAAACTGGAGACCAATAACTCTCCTAAATGTAGATTATAAAATAGTTGCAAAAATATTGGCAAGGAGAATAAAACCCATTTTACATTCAATATTGTCAAACGACCAATACTGTTGTATTAAAGGAAGGCCAATAATAGATTGTAATATCATGGTTAGGGATATAGTGCAATTTGTTAGTAGTGAGAACCAAAAATGTGCCATGATAAACGTAGATTGGTCAAAAGCATTTGACAGAGTTGATATAAAATTTGTATTTAGGATAATGGAAAAATTAGGCATTAACAATATTTATGTAGACTGGATTAAAATGTTGTATGGGAATTGTGAGAGTAAGGTTTTGGTTAATGATATCCAAAGTAAGTCATTCAGGATTGAAAGATCAGTAAGATAAGAATGTCCTCTTTCTATGATTATATATTTTTCCAAGAACCTTTTTATTTATCAGTAAACAGTAATGCCAGAATAATTCCCCCACAGTTACCAAACAACATAAAAATTCCCATATAGGGATATGCTGATGATTCTACAGTCTTTGTTGTCCACAAACCAGTCCAGAATTGAGGTAAGCAGAGATATAGAAAGGCTTGAGGAAGCAACGGGTGCTAAGTTAAACAAAGATAAAGTAAGTATTATGGGCTTGGGTGAGTGGAAGAAGAGAGATTTATGGCCTGTGCAGTGGATGAGATCAGCAGAATATTCCAGAACTTTAGGCACTATATATTATGAAGATTACGAACATACTGTTAATATGAATTGGAACAAAATCTTGGAAAATATCAGCATTACTGTTAATTGTTTATCAAACAGAAAATTATCCTTGTACCAAAAAGCAATTATTATGAACTCAAAAGTTTTGTCCAAGGTATGGTACCTATCCCATACATTTCCATTAAATAAACTGTACTCACAGAAAATTGAATCATGTATTTTTAAATACATATGGCGTGGTATGTACCAGCCAATTAAAAGACAAACTCTGTATTTACCTGTCAAACAAGGTGGTATTGGAGTAGTTAATGTGTTTTGTAAAGCTGCTGCTATTTTGTGTACAACTTTCATAAAAATTGCTTCAGACCATGAAAAGAGGAAATTTTTAACTCCATATTATACAAGTATAAGGACCAGTTATCTATTAGAAATGAAGCCTACGGATAATGTTTCCTACTTGTTTCCACCTTATTATAGTAATGCGATCAATACCCTAAGAAGGTGAGCAAGGCATCATAACTTCCCAATGTCAAGAATAAAGATGTATACAATATGTTAATGATATGGACAAAACCTGCAGTTGAAGAAAAGTATCCGCTGTTTAATCGGCCTTTTATTTGGGAAAATATTACTTGTAAATTTATGGATCCTCACCAGAGAGTTTCATATATAGGTATATTCATGAAACTCTACCTACAAATCAGAGACTAAAAATGTTAAACATAAAACAAGACGATAGTTGTGTAAGATGTGGTGAGGTAGAATATCCTTTATATGTATTTTACTTCTGTCTCCATAACAGAGAGATAATTAAATGGTTTAAAAATCTCCTGAATACAGTCTGCAATGTCAATAGCAAATTATTTCTGTATTTCTTAATGTTTAATATTAACTGTAGTGATAATAAGGATAAGAATACAATGATCATGCTAATGTCAGATTATATTTACTGTATGTGGCTAAGTAGGAAGGAAAATTATAATGTTAAGGAGACTATAGCCTTTATTAAAGGCAGGATATATTATAATAAATGGATGATCAAGTGATTTTTAAAAGAAAAGTCATCCAAATATTTCACTTACAAATATGTTAATATGTAATATTTAGGTATACAGTAATATGTAAATTGTAAAATTAAAAAAAAAAATTAGAACGTTAAGTACATCTGTGGAAAAAATTAAAGTCGAACAACTCCTTCTGGTTAAGAATGTTTATAGCTACACAATGATCAACTAAACGATTTTTTTCTTACGGGCATTAGCCCACCAGGGCACAGATCACTGACCCACATCGGGGCCTGGGGGGCGAAAATGTAATAATAATAATTCATAATATAAAATTTATAAAAAACCAATAATAAAAAATATTGATAACGATAATAATAATAAAGAAATACAAAAATGAGAAAAAAAGATCAAAAGTGAGAAACAATATTTATATGCTGTGTTATCAAGAGTAGGAGAAACAATTGAGTGCCTGCAATTGAGTGTAAATGAGGCAGAAAGTCAGATCAGCAACCTGGGACTTGGTCACAATTTTTGTGATGCCATGTGGCAGCAGGGTCTACCATTAGACAATACATTATGCTTCCAATATCTTCCTAGGCGGTAGTCGGTGATTAGCCAATCAGAGCGCACACCGGTAAAATAACGTTTGTTGGAACTAGCAGTTCACGGCAAAATATCCACTGCCTTTAATTATAGGTCCCACGATTGTCACATATATGAGTTGTAGCATGAAGCTTCAATTGTGACATCAATTACCTGATCGTTAAAGCGGTCGTGGGGTGGAGGGCTGTGTCAGTAAATAGGTTTTTATTCCACTATTGCCAGCAACTTTGGAAATTTTGAAGGAAAGGAACGTGAGGCTGTTAAAAAAGTCTAGTGTGATAATGCTATAAAGTGTATGGAGGAAACAATACCACTGATGTCTGCAGCGCCACATATGAGCTCATATTGAACTTCTCAAGCATGAAACTAAAACCTTAGAGAGTTCTTTGTTAGTTTAATTTGCTCTTCGCCATAGCTTTGTTAATTATTTCTTAATAATTAAAACCGGGATGGGTATCTGAACTCATCCGGTATATACAAGATACATGTTCGGTGCTACTGTATAGTCTTCACTTGGGACTTTTTAACATTGATCAGCAACCACGAAGTGCCCGCTGTTACTCTAATTACGTGGGTTTATGGTCAGTCCACCGAAGTTGTGTGTGGTAAAAAATTTGAAATAACATTTAATACTTTTTATGAACAACAGTCAGCCCTATTTAAAACTGTAGCCTTTTCATCCACTACAGTTCCTGCATCATAGGATTGTCATTTGACATCTAAAGATTCGTGATGATATCAGTTGTTTAAGTTTTACAGAAATGAGCAGTAAAAATAGTTTGTCTTTGATGACTGTGCCAGATCTAGATAATATCCATCGCTGTATTTAAAGAAATTTCCTTCTGTAAAAGCTTGTAGGGGACTTGAACTCTGTGCCATGTCATTGGCCTCGGGATTATGAGTTGGCTATATAATATTTATATGATTTAACTGTTTTTCAAGCCCAAATGTGGAGACTTCACTATAGAATCTCGCGTATTTGTAGGCTCGCTCACACCACTTTGTTTAGGCTAGGCTGTTTTGGTGGGGCCTAGTTCAGAATAACACAACTACCTGTACAGCATTGAGTTTATGAAAATTATACAGTTACAAAACTCCTTTTTTATTTTAGTCGAAAACACCGGAAATCTGTTGGAAAATTATTACAGTTGCTCTGGTGGAAGAAAATTTAAGTTTAGTTCTGATGTGAACTTTCATAAGTAAAAGATTATCTTCTGAAATTCTCCATGTAAATTATTGTGGAAATTTTTTGTTCGTTTCCTAATCTGTATAGCCGGAAGGGATCTATAGGAATTTACCCCAATTAGCTGGTAGTCATCATGCAAAATTGGGTGAATATAGCTTACTGTATTCTATGTAAGGGGGTGTGGCAGTGATTCACACGCAGCAGTTTATGTAATAAGATTGCTTTTTAAAGGCTATACAGATAAGTATCAGGGAATTTCTTACAGTACGAACTGTTAAGAATATTACAAGAGTATTTGCTAACGATTCTGGGTGTTGTACGGGTTTAAAACAACAGTATGTGATCATGGCTCGGTCACACTCAGTCTTTCAGTGTACACAAGAGGTCACGAATACTTCCTAGGTTAAAGGTCGAGTAAGAGACACCGCAGTGCATTATGTAGATTTTTATAACAGTTTGGTGTGTTCGCTCATATTTTAGAAATTCACTTGTGTTGAACACTGTGATAACGTGAGCCCACCATACTCATATACCGTATATGTACCGGTACTGTAAAATTTCAAGAGAATGTAAAATATTCATTAATATTTGGTAAAGAAAAAAGATCAGACGAGTGCTTGTCATTTGACTTTTTATCGTGTGCAAATTGTTAATCTGGTTCTAAGAAAAGTAATGGGGAGGCAGTTAATCTTTCTGGTCACTGTTCAGTCTGTGACGAGATGGGGTTTAGACGTCTAGAACTTTCTTCCTGGTCTTGTAATATGAAGAACGAAAATTGCTTATTTACACAAATCTCCCAGTAAAGAAAATTGTCTAAAATAACTTAGAGACAAAATATCAGCAAGAATTTCTAGTGAAGCTTTTTTTTTTTCTGTATATACTGAACATTGGGGGAAGCCTAATAAATTTACATAGCCATTTCAATTGATATTCTGTCGTGACTGAACAAAAATTTAGTCCACTTGGCAATTATATGAGTCGGCCTAATATTTCTGTACTTAAGCTTTATTTCACATAAGTCTTGTCAAGAATCAACGATGCACTGTGATTTTTTATTTAATTTTTTTTGGTTGAGTAATGAACAGATTTACGCTTGAGTAAAATCTTTGTACAGATATATACACTTGATCAATCCTATTAAGACTTTAAAAAACAATTAACTTTGTTGTACAGATGTGCATTTAAGAGACGTCTGTTTTAGTTAATTGCTGACTTGTTATGTGTGATTAATGGGTTCAGACCGAAATTTTTGAGAGGAATAATTGCAAAGGATCTGATACGCTATGAACAATTAAATAAACCAAAGAAAATACAGGGTATATACAGTATACCTTATAAATAACCACGTGTATTCGATCATGTTTCACTCACAATATGGCCAAATTCAGAGCTAAATATCATTGTTAAGTGTCATTCAGTATGCTTTGTTATAACCATAGAGGTCGTTAATGAAATAGCGGAAAAATGACTAAGTGACAACTTTTTTTTTTTTTTGCAAGTCCAACTGGAAAATGGATGGCAGTTATATGTATTTAATGAAAGTTCAATGTATTCTTCTTTTTTTGTAAGTGTGACTCTACATACGGTTTTTTTCCCAGCGTAAAATGTGATTTTTTTAAAAACCTTTTAACGTGAAAATGAGTCAATTGACAGGCAGGAAAAAAATCGATTCTGCGGGTGAATAGCCCAGGTAGGGGGAGTGACGTCGAATGGATAACTCAAACTTTTTGTTTTTAAATAATGTACATAATTTATTGCATCCTTTCTTGATGCAGGTTTGAATATATAGTAAGTATACTGTATTGCATGATGAAGTATTGCGTGGACGATGCTGTACTGTACTTCAAGTTCTATACTAAAATTATTAGCCCAGACAATGAAAGAACCGAAGGGAAATATTTTTATACTGTTTAAAGTCGAAGTTCTGTACCATCACCTGGTAAACAATGCACTGTTGTCAGAGGAAAATAATACGTATAAAAACATAAGGTCTTTTAAGTTAGGGGTATCTATATGTCTCTTACACACGCATTATATATATATATATATATATATATATATATATATATATATATATATATATATATATATATATATATATATATATATATATATATATATATATATATATATATATATATATATATATATATATATATATATATATATATATATATATATATATATATATATATATATATATATATATATATATATATACACTAACACCAGTAGGATGTAGGCACGTAAGTAATTAAAGCATTGTGTGGAACTTTCTTGAAAGACAACGGAGTGAGTCAGGAGGTGGTGCGCCCTGGTGGCTGGGAGGGAAAGTGTGAGTGATCCTGGCGGTTAACAGATGGCGCTGGTTCCTACGCCAGGAAAAGGATGCCGTCGGTTAAGAATGTTTAGCTTGCACTAATGACCCACGGCTAGATCGACTCGTATCAACTTATCCCCTCCCTTTAATGGAGGATTTTATCAGAGTGGAGGAAAATCTTGAAAATCGATGAATCGCCGTAAGGGATCCATCGGGGGAGATGTTCTTGGTTCATTGGTGTAGTTGAGGGGGGTGGGGGGGAGGGGACGAGGCTGGGAGGCGGAGCGGTGTCGGGCCAGGCAACAATCTTGTACTGGGTAATCTTATCCACACTATTAGTGGGCCGCTCAGCCACTCTGACAAATTGCTGGCCGCGGGGACTGCACTGCACCTCTTAATGTGGCGGAGGGCTGCTGCCGCGTCGTGGGGGGAGGGGAGGGAGTGGTGAGAGGAAGGAGAGGTGGTAAAGAGGAGGTGATGAGGGAGTAGAGGGATGAAGAGATAATGGCGAAGGAGTGAGGAGGTGGTGTTGAGGGGGGATGAGGTGTTGATGAGGGATTACAGATGGTGATGAGAGGAAGAAGAGGTAGTTATAGAGAGAAGAAGAGGTGGTAATGAGTGAGTGAACGAGGTAATGATGGGGTGAAGAGGAGGAAAAAGATGGTAATGAGCAGAAAAGTAATGATTAAAGGACAATAGAATGGTGTAAAAAAAAGCTTAGACAATATCACTGTCTCCCTGTTGTATAGTGAGGGAGGCAATGTATAGTTAAGATCAGGAAAGGGAAGGTTTATTTATTTTTATTTATTTATTTATTATATATATTTTTTTCGTGGGGAGGTTACGATAGCCACTTTATATGATTCTTATTCAGACTTACGATATCCGCCAAAATTAACAAGTTGTGGGTGACTCAGGTCACCCACGGCAGTAATGCACAAACAAGTGAGTGTACTGGCAAGATTCTTTTTTTTTTTGGTGGTGGTGGGGGGGTAGCACTGCGGCAACTGGTATGGTGGTTCAGGGCAATTTACCGCCTGTATCTCTGTTATTTCAAGCCTGAACGGTTAGTTATCAATGCTGTGAGAATTACGCAACCTAATGCTTATTTGTTTTTAATGTAACTTTTATTTGGGCAGGGATATGTATGCAACCACAAATATAGTTCATGCCTGTGTTTATGGGTGGTCTACCGTGCATGTCAGCCTCGTCAATTTAGTTTTGCTAGAGAGCCGAGAATAAACGGATATTTTAAGTGCAAAACTAACGCCGCCCTTTTCACGACCCAAGCCTCAGTGTGCGTCATTAGAATACTAATCATACCAAAGATAATTAGGTTGGGTTAGGTTAGATTAATTTAGCTCAGGTTAGATCGAGTCTGATGTCATAGTTATTGCGTACACAGGCTGGGCATACCAAGCTCTCTAGCAAAAAATACACCGATAGACAGCCAGACACGGGTTGGTATGGCAATAGTCTGCTGTGAAATACGACACAGGACTGCACTTGTTTGCTGTCAGCTCGGGATCATCATAAAGCGTGGATTATTCTACTGACGCCTGGATTATTTTTATTAATTATTTTATTCACGCATATACCGTTTTTTATTCATCGATTAATTTATTCAGGCGCGAATCATTTATTGATTAATCATTTTGCTCACAGGTACAGCATGTTTTTGTTGATAGGTAATAATATAGTCTGTAGGGGAGTTATTTATCGAGGATTCGCTTCTGTGATAATACTTTAGCTAATACTTGTTTACAGTCACTTTATTTATTGAGGGTTATTAATATCATGTGTGGGTTTTTTATTTAATACCTTATTTGTGCGTGTTATTCTTAATTAATTAATGAGTACATTTCTTTTTTTCTAATTATCTTATACATGTGTGGATTATATACTGTTCATTACCTTATTGATGGGTGTTCTGCTAATGACCTTATTCTCTGGCGAGGCGAGAAAAAAAAATCAGTCCCCGACTTTTTCTATTTGTTTTATCATCGAGCCTAAATTTGTCTCGTTATATGAATAACTGAATGAAGACAGTGATGCGGGTCTTGTCGCTTTCCTTCTGTTTGTGAGCGCTTGGTTGTTGGAATGCTCAGATGTTTAAAGCATAAACACTAAACACGCCCCAGCGAACACGCCTAGTTGAGAGCTGGTTGTAATTACTCGTATAAATTGGTACCATCTTTAAGGTAAACAGTTGACAATACGTTTACAGGACACGTCACTGATTACAAAGAACCAATGACACTTCCAGTTCGTTCCAGAAACTCCTTGTCATCGTGAGCGTATACTGGAGTTCAGTGTGTAAATGTGTTTAGTAGTGTAGGTAAGGTAGAATTCCTGTGGCATTAGGAATATTGAGGTTTAAACTTCATCTGTAGTTCTGACTTTGTTGTAGACCTGTGATAGTACAGTATATAACGTTTAATTTTTTTTATCGTAGCGCCCTAAGCGGCTCAAATTTGTACAGCATTGAAAATGTTTTTATGACTAACGAATGATTTTTTTACCAAAGTTTGACATAATATTTTCGCGGTGTTGATTGTTATTCACATTAATATTGAAAGTGCAAGTATTTATTTAGTGATAAATCTGAAACATATATTCTGTCACTACTATTAATGCGGAATTGAATATCGTCACAGATTTATTATACAGTATATAACAATGTTGCCGGGAATGTTATGGTAATTATTGTGGGAGGAAATTTCTCTGGACAGGTTTGTTTAAGTGGTCCATGTTAACTTGTCTTGACGTATTTTTTCCTTTTACAATTATTGACTTAATTTTTTCCCCACCTTGATCTATAATTGAGATAAAGATAAAGGAAAAAAATTATTTGATGGAATATATATATATATATATATATATATATATATATATATATATATATATATATATATATATATATATATATATATATTACTGTTTATTCCATCGTTATGTAAACACTATAGAGGTGAGCATCTGTACTATATCCATTTGAAAACATATTACGCCAGAATTAGAATTTATCGAATATTTGAAGAACAAAATCCCTGCTTATACGTACCTAATTTTTATTTTCATTGAATTTATTTTACTGGTATCAGGCATTTTGTTTTATTTTTGTCCAGATTCGGTTTGTCAGTGATCTCAAAATTATGAAAAGTTAGAAATTGAAAAGACGAGATATTGAAATATTTTAGCAATTTTGATGTGTTGAGTCTATGAGATACTGGCGAACGGTGGATTTTATTCTTGTCTCTTGAATTATAATCGTATCAATAAATCATAGAGCCAGATAATACGTGAGGAGTTGAGAGAAGACAAGAGTGCAGGATGAGGAAACAAGACAATGATCGGAGGAATCCATTAGAGTTTTTACCACTGGAATTACCGGTATTTTGGATGACTCAGAATCAAGTGACATAACCTACGTGGTATAGTATAGTAATTAATTTCGAAGTCCTAGCTTCTGCAGTATCAGGCGAAGCGTAACGTCCTAGCTTCTGAAGTACTAGAAGCACCACGTTCTAGCTACTGAAGCACCAGTAGAAGTACCACGCCCTAGCTATTACATCATCAGGAGAAGCATCATTTCTTAGTTACTGAACCACGAGAAGCACCTCGTTGTGGGTATTGCAGCACCGGTAGAAGCACCACGTCCCGGCAACAAGGACCACAGACTGATCACTGAGCTGCGATATATTGCGATCCTCCCAGGAGATTAACGTGCCTTGTTAGCGCTGTCTCTGCAGGTTCTCTCATGCCTTTGTAATGCTGTGCTGCTGTAACCTATGCTGCGCCTTTCGTTGGATAGCATCTTTCCTCCGTTGTAGTGTGGTGCTGTATTTTGTGTTACAGTGTTGTACCTTTCTTAAACTGTTCGTCTCGAGGGATGCTTATACATGCCTGTGTAATGCTTACCTTTGTGGTACCGTACCATCTGTTTTACTGTTATACCGTGTGTTCTGTTGTTCTTCTGTACCTTGTGCTGTACCCTCTGTTGTAAAAGATTAACTTAAACTGTAGTGCTGGTGTACTGTTCTCTGTTTGACCCGACTATTGTAGTGCTGTTGCGGTATTTTGTATGGCAGAGTCTGATACCACTGTGCTTTACCCTTTCCCTATACCATTGAACCTTTACCTCAACATTTTGTATATTGTAGCAACTGGCTCTCCCCCCAACCCCCTTTCTCCCTCCTTCATTCCATCCTTCCCTCACTCCCCCCCTCCCCCCTCCTCCCCCCTATACCATACCTGAACCTCACACACCCTACATACGGACGTCGTCGCCCCGGCAGGCAGCAGCAGTATATTTACCGTCGTATACAGAACATGCAAAAGGCGGTGTTTTCGCAATTTACCCGCGCGTTTGTTGGTCATATAAAAAGCTATAATTACATTTTCATTCATCAACAAGTTGCATTATGATGGTCCGGCGGACAAAACAATAGAGGGGATGTTTTATAGCTGAAGCCTAGTGTCGAGTTGAGGTGACAGAAGGAAGCCTGGCGCGGGCGTTCGTGGCTGAGGTGCTGCAACGCTTCATATATACTCACTCACTCGCTATTTGCCTCACTCTTGTTTGATGACTTGCTCCAATTTATCCTCTCTTTGTGTCACCTAACCTAACCACGGCACCTGCGACCTTTTTTGTCCCAGAAGCTAAATTGTCCCATTACGGTCCCCGAGAGGTTTTGTCGTTTACAGAACCGTGAGTGACATGTTGTTCTGTGCTGTTGAACGCCGCCGTTACATTACATCTTGTATTTTTTTTATTATTTCTTTTTTTATTATCATACCGTCGTTTTATTGGTTGGTTTATTGAAATGGTAGAACAAGGAAGGGAGTGAAATTTCCTACCTTCAAAGATGCCTATACTAGCTCCTGTAAAACTTGAATCAAATACAACGACGAGATGAAATTTAACCTGGGGAATGAATTTGGGTTTGATCATCGTTCACTGTGGGGAAGAAGACCCTGTTTGTGTGTATACGTTTTGTCTGTTTCTGGTATAGTCACAGCGACGGAAGCCAGAGTTTATACAGAGAATCACTGGATGTCACCTGGTTTAGACGAAGGTAACATTTTCACCATATAATCCTATTTTATCGTTGGCCAAGTTTGTATGTCAGTGAAATTATAATAGTTAATAAGTACTGCTGCTGCTACTACTACTACTACTACTTTTTTTAAATGGCCTCCAGCCTCCCCCAATAGCCATTCCTTCGCCACCATTTTATTACCTTAATATTAACTATCCTAATACATAAGTAGCTACCCTAGCTGTGTTGAGTTAGTTGAGCCGCAGATCTATGCGGCATTCAGTGACTGTAGCCTCATAGTCAATATCTGCAACTGTTGTAGGCTTTGGGGCCGATGCTCTCGTTCCCCTGAGGCAGAGCAAAGCCGACCTGAGGAGAGAGGACAGTCGACATCTCATCCAGGCTGTAATATAACTTCTGGGCTGCTGCTTCTGTTCGGACATCACCTACTACTACTACTACTACTACTACTACTACTACTACTACTACTACTACTACTACTACTGCTACTGCTGATAATACCGGAGTGAAAATAATAATAATAATCTTTGTATACTGTTGCAACATATCTTCCTTCCCCAGTACCAACAAGCTGCTTCCTGTGGTAAGGTCAGCTGAAACCCTCTTGTCAGTTGAGAGCCTCGTGTGGTAAGGTCAGTTGAGAGCCTCATGTGGTAAGGTCAGTTGAGAGCCTCGTGTGGTAAGGTCAGTTGAGAGCCTCGTGTGGTAAGGTCAGTTGAGAGCCTCGTGTGGTAAGGTCAGTTGAGAGCCTCTTGTGGTAAGGTCAATTGAGAGCCTCGTGTGGTAGGTCAGTTGAGGCCTCGTGTGGTAAGGTCAGTTGAAGGCCTCGTGTGGTAAGGTCAGTTAGAGCCTCGTGTGGTAAGGTCAGTTGAGGCCTCGTGTGGTGGTCAGTTGAGAGCCTCGTGTGGTAAGGTCAGTTGAGAGCCTCGTGTGGTAAGGTCAGTTGAGAGCCTCAGCCTCATGTGGTAAGGTCAGTTGAGAGCCTCATGTGGTAAGGTCAGTTCGTGTGGTGTCAGTTGAGAAGGTCAGTTGAGAGCCTCCAGTTGAGAGGTCAGTTGAGAGCCTCGTGTGGTAAGGTCAGTTGAGGCCTCATGTGGTAAGGTCAGTTGAGAGCCTCGTGTGGTGGGTCAGTTGAGAGCCTCGTGTGGTAAAGTCAGTTGAGAGCCCCTTGTGGTAATGTTAGTTGAGAGCCTCGTGTGGTAAGGTCAGTTGAGAGCCTCATGTGGTAAGGTCAGTTGAGAGCCTCGTGTGGTAAGGTCAGTTGAGAGCCTCGTGTGGTAAAGTCAGTTGAGAGCCTCTTGTGGTAATGTTAGCCGTGACCCTCGTGTGGTAAGGTCAGTTGAAAGCCTCTTGTGGTAAGGTCAGTTGAGAGCCTCGTGTGGTAAGGACAGTTGAGAGCCTCGTGTGGTAAGGACAGTTGAGAGCCTCGTGTGGTAAGGACAGTTGAGAGCCTCGTGTGGTAAGGTCAGTTGAGAGCCTCTTGTGGTAAGGTCAGTTGAGAGCCTCTTGTGGTAAGGTCAGTTGAGAGCCTCGTGTGGTAAGGACAGTTGAGAGCCTCGTGTGGTAAGGACAGTTGAGAGCCTCGTGTGGTAAGGTCAGTAGCCGTAACTAGTGTCCCCACAGTTATTAGTGAACATTTCAAACCCTCGCCAACAGCTGGGGATGGTTCTGAAATATCTATAACCAGAATGAAAGCACCACTACCTTCATTATGCACAGTATCACGTAAAATTAGATTCGTGTTAAACAATAGACAAAAATAATTATCCAGGCATACTTTTAACTCGCGGAATTTATGACTGGTGAATAAATTACTACTCGTTCAGTGTTTATTTTCGTAAAGTCGTTTAGTTAGCTGATATGAATTGGTTTTTTTTGGACGATGTGAATGATTTGATGTTTATTAAATACAAAGGTAAAATAAGAATGGTCCGTAAGCTGTTTTAGACGGGAAAAGTTAACGCCATTAGTTCTATCGAACGAGCCGGTGGGGGGGTGTTCTCAGTCAATCGGTTAGCCAGGGTAATGAAAAATAAAATCACTTTTGTTGGTATTCTAGAAAACTTAGAGCATCGATGATGAAGAACGTTGCAAACTGTTTGGTCGTACGTTTCCTGTTGGTTGATTTTTTTTGGGGGGTAAATAAGTTTTAGAATGAAAAGTTAATTTAAAACATGAACACTCGACAAGTGATTCAAAAGTTCATGAAAATCATTAATGCTTGCAAAATATTTTGGGGTGATAAAATTTTATTAGCCATGTTGGCACAGTAATGACACACTGCGTTGATGGAGTTTAGATATGTTAAAAAAGTGATTGTGAAAAAAATAAGTGGCTTTACGTCAAGCCTGCAAACATAATATGAAAATAAAGGTGACCGAGTTTTTTATATCTTTAATTCTTGTAATGTTTACTTTTGTGGTAGTCTGTTGTACTGCTATACCTTGTGCTCTGCTCTGCTATACCTTGTGTACATTTTAATGTACAGCTGTACATCATACTGTCGCGCTTGTGTACTGTTCCCTGGGACCGGTCTACAGTGCAGCCATCTATAGTGCTGTATTTTGTATCGCAGTGCCCTCTCTTGTACTGTAGATGCACTGCACTCTGTTTAATAAGGCTGTTTCTTATGTACCACTTTACCTACTATATCTTGTACCACTTTATCTTCTGTAATGCAGAACCTTTTAACTCCCCACGCTCAGTTTTCCATCTATATTTACACAGCAATTTATACGTTATTTCTTAATACTGGATAAATGTACTTTATATACCAAATTGAATATTAGTTTATCTGGAGAACCGGCGTGTTTGTCATAACCACTGTTAATTATTTTTATTACTGCTACTGATAATGGAGACATGCTCGGTGAAACGTTTTGAAAATGATAAATATATAGTAGCATTGGTCTCGCTCTATACCGTGTTTACATAAGGTTCCCACGTCACTGTTGAAATGTCCTGCAGTATAACCTTCTCTCCACCGTGTTATTATATAGGTATATCATATTTGTATCACTTATGTCACTTGTATATTATTTGTCAATCAAGAAACCCATTCCCCTATTATTCAACTGTATATTTTCAGGCTTCCGGCTGCCATGCTTTCAATAAACCGTTAATTATTATTATTATTATTATTATTACCATTATCATTATTATTATTATAGTTTATGTTTTTAGAAGTGAAAATGTTCTCAGTATGCACAATAGTATCCTGTATTATTTAACGCAATATTTTCTCATGACGTTATACACCGAAATTCAATGTACAAGTCTCGACTGGTGAGCGCGAAGCAGAACAGTTGCCTGAATTCTGGTACACAAGTTCAAATATCTGTTTCAATTCGCTGGCATTGCTCTTGTTTGGAATATATTTACTTTGAATATAGTGACATTACAAACCCCATAATAACCGCATTTACCTTCACTCACATATCTCACTTAAGAATATACAGTCTTAATAAAAATGACAATGTGAAGTTTGCCTACGCTGCTGGCCGACGTTGCTGCAGTCTGTCGATATTGGGCGGTCAATAACGCCATGCTCTCTTCTGACCCGTATTAGACGCTAACCATTTTAACGGTAGGCAAGACTTATAAGACCTGTTGTCCATCGTTCGTTTTCATTTAAGCAGTTGTCATTACATTATATATACTCAGGGTAAAAGCCAACAACTTTAGCATTTTTCCCGCTTCTGACAATCTTTGGGAAATCGATGGAAGAAAATGACGGAAAAGTGCTAGTGTGACTCCGCCTTTACTCGCATATAACCGTATATCCACCCATGGTCTAAATGCACCCAGCTTGTTGTAAAGGTTTTCTGGTTTACAAATATCCAGTCAAAAAGGAAGCTGTACCTTACCTATCCTGTTTCAACCTGTCTGTGAAACTTGACGCCACGCCAGGCCCACACAGTTCACTTCGTTAGGTTAATTCTTCTGTTTCTGGTTAGTATAAATCGCTGTCTGGTGTGTGTGTGTGTAAACAAAGTGACGCGAACAGTAATATAAAACACCTTGACTGCCTCCCATTAAATATAATCGTTAGGTGTGAGAGTTGGGCGAGGAGGATTTTTACTACATCTTATTTAGGATTAATTACCAGAGACTTTTGTTAGTTTTGTTTGGTTAAGTTTAATGTCGTTTACACCTTAATTTATAGTTGGTGGGACCGGGAGAGCTTCAACCCCGTTCTAGACTGTTGTTGTGGTGATCTCTGCTGTATCCCGTAAAATCTAGCGTGTAGATTTATTATCCTGTAGTGTTACCTCTTTCAACACTGCACAATTTCTAGTACTCTGTGACTATCAAAAAATTTATATTACTTTTAGCGTTTATGTCCTTGGCGGGGTGGCGCGGCGGTGTTAAGGTTGGCTTTCAAAATTCATTCGCCCGAGGTTGAAATTGTGTTTATAGCTGGCGGTGTGACGTGGTTGTTGTGTTTGAGATGTGAGCGAACACCTCCCCCACGACAGGAGATTTGTCCCCGTGAGAGGAGATAAAACTGAAGCTACAGGATAGGATCATTGTGGATATAGTTTAGCATCCTCCACTCTTCACGTTTTGACTATTTCACCAGCTACGCAGGGTAGTATATATAATATATATATATATATATATATATATATATATATATATATATATATATATATATATATATATATATAGGGTGACAATATAGACGAAAACACAGGGTGACTGACGTCTTATCCACCATCACCGTCTATTACCCAGAGCCAGGTATTCTATCGTCTATTGGGGCGTGATGTGTTTCCTGTCGACAGCCGCCTCCAATTTAACCATTTGTTGCAAGCGTTGCCATCGCCACTCCTCACATGACCCCATGCTTATAGTACGACCAGGGAATTATGTAACCTAATTTGATGTGTATTTTAACTTCCATTATTTATTTATCGTATAATTTCTCGTAGTTGAGAACAAAATTGAATTGCATAGACATATACTGCTGTTATAAAGATGATGCGCGTATTACCACAACTATTAAGAAGGAGAGAGAGGATGGAGGGCGGCGTTGACAACACTGCTCGTCACTGGTTTCCTCTATTAGACGGTTCATCAGGTCGGCTGAGATGCCAGATGTCGCCCGATGCCTTGTGTCGATGGCTACTAAGCTCTATTTTAATCAATATTATTTTAAATGCCTCTTCCATAAATCACACGATATTAATACCCAGTTCAATCGCATTTACCTACTGACGTACAAAATTTAATTGCATATATTTGAATACTAAATGTAAATGTTTACCCGAAACGTGCCGACAACCGAGGACCGCTTCAGTCACAGGGAACTCCAATCAGGCGGGAATAATTGTCGGCGAAGAGACAACAAGCGTATAACAATAATGACCGTCATTATTCTTTTTATCGGCCTTTCGCTCTTCTGGTCTTCGTTCAGATTGTCTTTGGAAGGTGTTATATGATCTAACGTCTTCAAAAGGGTGGGGCGATCTCACTTCACTATCTGCCGCGGAAAGCTTTGGTGCGAGTGGTGTAGTATTTGACGATTTCTCTTCCATGAAGTTGTACAGTATGTATCACTGTTGGAGTCTGCTGGGGTTTAGAGGTTCGCTCTTTAGTGTAGGGGGTCGAGATAGTTGAGCCTGTGAAGCCTTGGGTTATCGTAGTCTATTTCATTATGTGTGTGTTGTGTAAGCGTTATTTTATGTGTTTTATGTTTGTGTTTTATGTACGTGTGTGTAATAATTCAATAACTCAAATATACATATGCTTCATCAAGGAGAAACGGAAAACACAAAGCGGTGAAATGCATTACGAGATTACATATATTTTTGTGGCAGTTGTCGGTCATGAAGGAGAATGACTCGCTATTCTGTCATGACATTTATGATTCTCTCCCAAGTGTTGAAATATTACAGAGGGGAAGAATAGGATTAGCGTTTCTCAAAATAGAATGTTATTTAGAAAAGTACAAATAACATTTTTTATTAGTTTGCACAATAATATGGTACCAGAATTCATTTTTGATACGGCAAGTTACAAATTAGAATGAGGCAGCTGGGCAGACATTCACTAGCCCGATTGCTACTCTCGTTTGCCGCGAATATTACAGCACTATTATATCACTAAATAGTAATTACATATACATTTTCGCTCATATTTTCCAACAATAAGATCGCTTTATATTTTTCTCACTGCGTAAATATACTTCGTCGTGTTTGTGTGATGCTGCTGCCTATAGTCTTGACTTGAGTAACTCCCAGTTTACCGTGGTTGGGCAATCCACGGCTCCGACAGACGCGACACCCAGGTTTACAAACAACTCATTCTCCCGGGATGTTGACGGCTTGTTCTGAATATTTGAAGGTGCAGATTCCCAAGGAGGACCACAGCTCGTGCTTACAACACTGGGTGAAACTTTGGCCACTAAATGTTGATTACGGGAGAGAAACTAATTCCCGTAATGTTGAGTATGCGCGCCGGATCATAGAACACAGTTGGGTACGATTCACTGTCAATTTACAGATTAGTCGATGGGAAGAACGTCATTTACGTTACCAACCACAGTTGAGGCGTATCTTTTATGAAGGATGAACAAGAACAGACACAGGTTATGGTAAATAGGAAATGTTTAATAAGATTTGTCATTGTATCAGGTATACACAGTAGAGAATATATATAGAATAGTTGATCACAGTGATGAAAGAAGCGAGACAGGATTATCAACAACCGCCCCCGTTCTCACTAGGGACAGATGCAGCTTGATATTGTGGGGAGCAGAGGGGAGGCGACAAAGTGGCTGCGGCGAGTCAGCAAGCAATAAGGGCGCTCGTCAAGGAAGAGTGGGAGCTAATGAGGCGCCACTGCTGCTCTCTCTTAACACCAACGAGAATCTCAAGAAAAGACGGAAAATAAATGCCAAGGAGATAAACTCATGAGCTATTTGTACTTTAAAATATTTTTTTTTCTCTCACATTTTTTTTGCCATATTTTTTTTTCATTATATCATGATTTTGATTGTCAGTTTATTATACTAAAAACAGCAAGACAGTGAAATAAAACACAAACAAACGCGTTATCACTTGAAAATTCGTCTCCCAGTTTATTTCACTTAAAGATTAACCACCCTACTGCAAACCTAACCTAACCCCCTCAGGTAGTGTTGGGGTGGTTAATCTTTAGGTGAAATAAGTTAGGAAGGAAGGGCGAATTTTCAGGTGTAAATAATAATGAATGCAGAATTAACAGCCTATTAATTATAAACGAGCTTTGATGTGATCTAAGGTAAGGACGATAAACTGTGAATACTTATTTGAATTAGATTCATTCATGAGTTTAACTTGAGAATGAATATAGTTAGGTTTGAGTAAGTTTAAATAAATTTGGCTAAGTTGGAAGATACACCAGGTCATAGCTAAAGATATAAACGAGTTGATAGTGTGGCGGGGGGGGGGGGAATCTCATCCTGTCAGTTTTAGCGAGAATGAGCCAGGAATGGTAAACAAACACCTACCGCCATTCTTTGGGTCTTCACCCCTGAGCAGCGTAGCACCTGTCAAATAAACCAGTGTCACCGTGGCCCGGAGAGATCATGGCAGGTTAAACTGGATTATCGCGAAGGCTTGTGTCAAGATCAAAGTATGTCCTGGGCTTTACGAGAATAACGTGTGTCCGGGCTCAACAACACCACAAATCCCGCCAACGCTCGCCCCCAGCCAAGGGCTCTGTGGTATAGTACCAGATACTGGTCAACAGACACGGTACACCCACCCTCCCACCAAAAATTTTATTCAGTTTTCTTACCTGGTGATTTTTTTTCCGATTTTTCAAGATTTTTGTATTGTCTCTTGGTTAAAGTTTAGCTGGGAAACTCAAACTGTTCTGTTTTGATAGAAATCTAATTGAAATACTTTATAAATTTGAGTTGCTTGAGCTCTGAAATACGTCTTTATACTAAAACACTGCGGTGTATCAAATAGAAAAACGTGTACCTTTAGATTTAACAACCAAATAAACAGTTGTAGTGGAAATGAAGTAAAAATTACTTAACAACATTATTCCCCATTTGTACGTGTTTAATCCTAAATATACAGCAGTGAATTGCATGTTGGCAATCACCAAGTAGTTAAACAGTTATTGTTGCCTTAACAACTTAAAAATGCCGTCCGTCCCTTCATTAAACGGCAGGTTACCATGATGATGCTTTAAAATTATGGTTGATTTTGTTACCCTGCCGAGTTCTGCTTTGTGATTATAATAATTTATGGACGAGCTTCCATCCACACAACATTCCAAGACGCGAGTTTTTCCCCTTTACCAACCAGTTTCGAGTTTAATTATTAATATAAAAAGTAGTGAGAGATGACGGTTGGTGATCAGCGTGTGTAGCCCGTCAGGTTGCCTCATCTTATCATTCTTTAAACACTATGTGAAGTATGTGAATAATATCTGCTTGTTAGTTGTGTGTTTAATAAGACCAGCACAACTAATGGTCCACTGCCGACTGTCATAATATGTTACCCTCAATGTGATAATAGGCTGTGGGATACGTATTCGTGTATATTAGACGGTTAAATGAGTCTGGTTCACGGAGAAATGTTATCGTTTGCGGGGTAGAGAGGATGGGTGAGCAGGAGTGGTCGGATCAGGAGAGATGTTTACTTTAGTAGTGAGTTTACGAGGCAGTATTTGGCAGCGGGAGTCTGGTGCTGCTGTTGCCGCCACTCCTCCCTGTTGCTCCGCCAGCCAGCCAGCTAGCCTCGTTACTGCCTTTTGCCGCTCACTATTTTTTTTTCTACTGATGTTATAAAAGAAGTGAAAGAGAATTAGGAAACAATACAACTAAAACAAAATACGTGTATCTTTATTTTTTATTTTCTCTGCTATTTCAAATATTTCAGGTAGCCTCAAAACTCCATCTTCAGTGTTAAATAAAAATAACAAACAAGACATATTTAACTGTGCTGAATAAAATCGTCTGGCGTTAACCAACTAAAATATTAAAAGCGGAGCCCAGTTGCGAAGGATTAATTGACGTGGTTTAATGTTTGAATAGAATGTTAGAACAAAATTGTAAAACTAACTAAATATTGGTTTTAGGTTTATATTTTGTGTTACACGTATGTACTGACACACTTGACTGCATGACCAAAATAAACAGCTAATTAAAAGGACTTACAATGGTGTCGGGGCAAATAATTTTCGGTTGAAGCCATTTTTTTTTTCTTCAAATTTATAAACTGCAGAATACTAATTAGGGAATCATACAGTAGTTTCTTATCTGTCGAATAATGAAGTTACAGCTTTTTACAGTCGCCTATGATAATGCTTTTGTGATTTATCTAATTCATTGGGGGGGGGGGGTAAGCATATTGTGCCTCCCGCTGTAATCACCGCCATTGCAACACACAGCATTAGGTATAGCCACATTTGATACATAAATAACGAATAACAAGCTCTCAGATAACATGGATAGTCAGTAATTATTATCAGTGTTGTCCAAGTGAATAGATTTAATACAGACATTTCTCTTTTCTCGTCCCCTTATAATTTGTATATAAATTAAAATAAAAAAGTTATGGGTCTAATATAGGAATGTGATAGGGCGGGAAACTTTTATAGTTTGGCTGTGTACGGTATATTATGTTTGCTGAGAATTATGATGGTGTTTTATCAGTAGTGTCTTGTGAGGATGTTTACCACTTCAAGGAGCAGCGGCCATAGTTGCAGGGATAAAGTGAAGAGTGGTGGATCTTTCTATGATAATACCGACTTGTTAAATAATCTCTGTTCAATGAGTTTTTAATGTTTTGGGTGGAAATTTGACCCAGAAAGGTTTTGATTATGAAGAAATTATGAGAAAAAAAATGAATTTGTATGAGTTTAAAGAAAATCCTCTTGGCAATAAATATGATACAATGTTCATAAAAGCTTCTTAGAAATGAAATAGAAACGTTAGTATTGAGAAAATTACATTACCCCCCCCCCCCCACACACTATTACTCAGTCTGTGGTTCTCAGTGTTTTCAAACCGTTTACAAGTTCTACACATAAGTAAGAAAAGCCATTTCTCTTGAGGAAAATATTCAACTAAGCGTTATTCCGATAAATAGTTCTCAGGGTATTTGTGATTTTTATAGCCGTAATAACACAGCGCCGGGAGAAGCACAGCAGGAACAAGGTTGTGTTGTTATGCAGGAGGTATTATAGTAAGGAACACCTGTGATTGGAGAAGCTGTCGTGTGGTGGCGCTGTTGTAGTGAGTCATACGGTTCACTGCTTCGTTATCCCTTTCCGCATTACTGGTATTTTATTTTTTTTTATGTTTTCACTGTGATGTAGAGGTGATATTGGTCTGCCCTTTTCTGTCTGCCCGTACCTCTGTCCTTCCCATCCGATCTCGTATTGATGATATACAGTACTAAGACCGGTTGACTGGACAAGGACCCAAAACCTGTACTAAACCCGATCGACTAATGAAGGTTGTATAGGTCAAAGGTCACAGCCAGTTAAGGACAACATTGTATTCAGGTGTAGGAGAGGAGGTGGTGGTGGGGGGGGGACATGGCCTATTGTTAAAGTGTAAGAAATTGGGTAGAAGTAATTTATGGACGAGCCCTCCCTCCCTCTCCCTCCCCCTCTCCCCCCAATCTAGTTCGTGTTACTTTGTTTTAAATGGAAGTAGGTAAAATCAGCTTATTGTCCACCCTGCTCACTCAAGCACTACTTACTCGACCCTGATTAGTGTGACAGGAACGTTTTCAGAACACACACACACGTACGTACACACACACACACACACACACACACACCCACACACACAGCTGATGAAAAACGTTTATACAATCTTTATAATTCATTTATTTATTTTGTTATGTATCTATTTATTTTTATTGGTTCATCTGTCCTCCCTAAACGTGATTTTTTTATTTTTTGTTTTTTTTCTTCATCTTTCTTGTCTTTAGTAAGTGAGTTTAAGAGAGAGGTCGAGGAATAATCTTTCGTTGTGGGAGGGAGGGGGGGTGGGGGCTCTAGATCAGCGGGTGGTATTTTGAGCGCTGTTAATTGACCAGCCACCACGAGGACATAAAGTTCTCTCGCCTGTCCGTTGGTCTCGCGGCTCCTGACTGGGTGACGCCACGGCAAGGAATTATGCTCCCAGGAATGTATATTGGAACGAATTAACCGTCTGAGGTATTTGTAGCTGGTGGGGGAATGTGGTGGTGGTGGTGCTGGTGATGGTGGCGGTTGTGGTGGTAGTGGCGGTGGTGCTGGTGGTGGCGGTAGTGGTAGTGGTGGCAGTGGTGGTGGCGGTAGTGGTAGTGGCGGTGGTGGTAGTTAGTGGTGGGGATGGTGGCGGTGGTGGTGGTGGTAGTGGTGATGGTGGTTGTTCCTCGTCCGCCTGCTGCTGGTGGTGCCGGATGCCGCAGCTCTCCAGGTATTCCTTGTATTGTAAAGACTTGTATTCTGCTACTCTCTCTTCTCACGTGATTGGACGGTAACATAAACATCTTGACACTAATTGGGCCAAACCTACGCGGCTTGAGTACATTTTTGCCATCATTGAACATAAGCTGCACAGGTTAGGTTAGGTTAGGTTAAGCTAGGTTAGGTTCACTATGTCATTCTTAAGTTAACAACACTGTATCACTGCTGAGTTAACCACAGTGACCATGTGTGGCCAGTGTGGTAAATAACATATACGTATATTCCAAAGGTTAAAGTGTATACTGTATATTGTTAAAACACCTGAAGTATATACCCAGTACTCATCAATGTGGTGTGTGTGTGTTTGTATATATTCAGTGTATGTATGTATGTATGTATGTATGTATGTAATTCATCTAACATCATCAACTCATCATAGACTCATCAATCTCGCCCCTTCTACCTCACAATGTCTGCATCATTGACCCCAAGAGACACGTGATTCAGTACTGAGTAAATATTAAAAAAAAATAATCATACCATAATTAGACTTACTTATTCCTGTCTATTGAGATGTAAAATTACTCGGGGGGTGAGTCTTTCAAGTGTGTGTGTGTCAGTAGATGGTCTTCAGTTGGCGTTTGATCACCTCTCTTGTCTGCTGCCTGAGTTTTAAAACGCCCCCAACCTCCCGCCCAACCTCCCCCCAACCTCCCCCAACCTCCCCCAACCTCCTCCCACCTCCCTCCCAACCTCCTCCCACCTCCTCCCAACCTCCCCCAACCTCCCAACCTCCCCCCAACCTCCTCCCAACCTCCCCCCAACCTCCCCCAACCTCCTCAGCCTCCCCAACCTCCTCCCACAATCTCCCCCCAACCTCCCCCCCAACCTCCCTCCCAACCTCCCCCCCACCTCCTCCCACCTCCCTCCCAGCCTCCCTCCCAGCCTCCCCCCCCCACCTCCCCCAGCCTCCCCCCCCCCCTTAACCTCTCGCTTAATCAAAACAGCTTCAGGATATTACGCCAGGTTTTTCTCTTCCCACTTTGCCGATCATAAAGTCTTGTCATTACGGGATATTTGACTGGATTCACCCGAGCAAATGATCCACAATTCTTTCATCTGGTTATTGGGGCAGCAGCAGCGGCGGCGGCGGTGGCAGTGGTGAAAGCGGCCTGGTCTTCTCTCTTACAGGTACACATTTCCTTTCATACTGTGTACCTGTTGAGGCCATCCATGCGGTGAGTTAGAAACCTTCCCTCCCCTCTATCCTCCCATGCCCTCCTCTACCCCTCCCTCTTACTCTCCCCCTCCCTCTTACTCTCCCTTCCCTCCCTCCCCTCTTACTCCCTCTCTATCCCTTTCCTTTCTCTCTTATCCCCTCCTCTCTCCCCCCCGCCCCCCCCGCTCTCTTCTTCCCCTCCTCCTATCTCTTCCCCTTCCCTCTTCTCCCCTCTCTGCCTCCCCCTCCCCCGAGATGCTGCTTCTTCCTGGGAGATAAACATCGTACTGTATACCTCCGACCTCCTCCTTTTTTCCTTCTCTTCTCTCTTCTTCCTTCCTTCTCTCCCTCCTTTCTATACCTTCTGTACCTTATATGCTCCTTTTCTCCTTCCTTTCCTACCTTCCTTCCTTCCTTTCCTTCTTATCTTCTCTACCCCTACCTCCTTTCCCCTTACTCCCTTTATACCCTCTCTTCCTAGTATCATTATCTCCACTACTTATGATCTTTTATGAGACTGACTGCTGTTGACTGTTGCTGCTACCTGCTGTTGCTGCCACCGCTGGAGGCCACCATAACGAGCAATGGGTTCACTCCTGTAAGGCTGTGTCAGTGAGGGAACTATCTCTCTCTCTCTCTCTCTTAACCTTACTCTTTTTTCTCCTTCCACCTCTTTCTTTCTCTATCTCTCTTCATCCCTCCCTCCCCCTTTCTCTTTCTCTGTCTGTGTCTTTGTGTCTGTCTGTCTCTTTTTTTCTTTCTCTCTTATCTGTCTACCTCCCTCCTTCCCTCACCCCCTTCTTCCTATTTCTCTGTCTCTCAACCTTTCTCTATCTCTCTCTTAACCTCTTATTTTTTACTCTCCAGTCCTCTTTCTTTATCGTCCTCCTTCCTTCCTTCTCTTCCTCTCTTTCATCTTGTGCTTCATGATGGGAGTAGTAGTAGTAGTAGTAGTAGAAAGATCACTCCTTGCACTACCACCTAGACTGGGAGGAATGGGATTGACCAATCCAGAGGAGATTGCTGCCACCGAACATTAAAACTCAGTTAAGCTCACGGCAGCCCTCACTGACCACATAATAGCTCAGAACACAACAGGGGAGGTGGATACCAGTAAAGTAAACAAGATTCGAAGGTCAATTACGACAGCACGGACAAAGTGGTAAGTTGCAGCAACTGCTGCTGCAAGTACCAGAGAATTTGAAAAAAAGTAGCTATAGCGCAGGAGGTGGGCGCCTCGAACTGGTTAACTATGTTACCGATAAGGGCAAATGGTTTCTGTCTCAATAAACAAGAATTTACAGATGCCAGATCCTCTAAGGTACGGTAGGCCAGTAGAAGGTTTGCCCTTCCAATGCAGATGTGGCTCTTCCTATGACGTCGATCACGCCATGGTGAGCAAGAAAGGGGGCTTCATATGCATGAGGCATGACGAAGTAAGGGATCTCACAGCAAATATGTTGAAGGAAATCTGCCGTGATGTCAGGGTAGAACCGACCCTCCTTCCATTGGACGGTGAGAATTTCCAACATAGGACTTCAAACACATCCAACGAAGCCCGTGTTGACGTCAGTGATCAAAGATTCTGGACGCGGGGCCAACGAGCCTTCTTCGACATCAGGATTTTTTTATCCCATGGCCGCATGTCACCGTAACATAGCTCTTGATGATGCACACAGGAGGAACGAGAACAACAAGATAAGGGCATATGGGGAGAGAATTCAGAACGTTGATCAAGGCAGCTTCACTCCTCTAGTGTTCACAACCTCTGGTGGGATGGGACCAAGTGCAAGATGCTTCTACGCCAGACTTGCGGAGGTGGTATCCGAACAGAAGCAGCAGCCCAGAAGTTATGTTACAGCCTGGATGAGATGTCGACTGTCCTCTCTCCTTAGGTCGGCTTTGCTCTGCCTCAGGGGAACGAAACCATCGGCCCCAAAGCCGACAACAGTTGAAGATATTGACTATGAGGCAACAGTCACTTCATAGATCTGCGGCTCAACTAACTCAACACAGCTAGGATAGCTACTTATGTATTAGGATATTAAATTTTAAGGTAATAATATGGCGGCGAAGGTGTGGCTATAGGGGAAGGATGGAGACCACGTTTAAAAAAAAAAGCAGTAGTAGAGGTAGAGGAGGAGGGGGCCATCGATCAATAAAAGAAACTGCCACGTCCCACAGAAATTGGCCGTCGATTGATAGCGGTTTGCATTATCATCGGTTCCCCCCTCTCCCTCTTCCTTCTCCCCTCTCCCTCGCACCTCTCCCCTCGCCCCTCTCCCTCCCTCCCTCTCCTTTCGCCCCTCTTCCCCTTCCCCTCACCCCCTTTGCTCTCCCTCTTGCTCATCTCCCTCCCCTCCTCGTCTCTCCCCTCTCCCCGTCGTTTCTCTCCCCCTCACCCATCCCCTAATCACAACTGGGGCCTGTCCTTCAGAGAGGCAGGAGACAAGGAAAGGAGGAGGAGAGAAAGAAAGGGGGAGTGGGTGAAGAGGAGGAGGAAGAGATATAGGAGGGGAGATAAAAAGTTGGAGGGAAGGATGAGGTGGGGGTTGAGGAAGGTAATGTAGGTAGGGGGGGAGAAGGTAGTAGTGGGTGGTGGGAAGGAGGAGGAATAAGAAGTGTGTGTGTGAAGGAATTGGCTTAAGGAAGAAGGAAGTGTGTTTGTGTGTGGGGGGGAGAGGGTGTGTGTGTTGGTGGGAAGTGGAGGGGCAGGGAAGGAAGAGCAAGGGACGAGAAGAGGAAGAGAGGGAGGGAAGAGAGAAGACTCGAAGGTAGAGGAAGAAGAAGAGGAAAATATGAGACGGAAGAAGGAAGAAGGGAGATGAAGTAGGAAGATGAAGGAGAAGAAGAGGGGGTGTGGGAGGTTGGGAAAGACAGGGAGAAGAAGAAAGAAGAGAGGGAGGGGCAGGGAAGAAGAAGAAATAGAGAAAGGGGTAGCAGTAGGAGGAGGAGGAGGGGAGGGACAAGGAAGAAGAACAAGGGGAGAGAGAGAGGGCAGGGGAGGGTCGCCGCTCTGATAACACGGAAAGGGCGGGTAAGCGGTCAGGCGAATCCAACTGTTTTTCGTCAGGCAATCAGCTCGTTTTCTGATGTCTGAACCATTGGTCTTTCTTGGTCGTATTAGGAGAGAACGGACGACCGGCTAGCAGACCTCTTACCCCCTTTCCCCCTCTCCCCCACCACCACCCAACCGCTACTGCTGTTCTCACTCTTATTTCACTCAACCCGTGGGCACAAATAAGAGCTCACCCCAGATCTTTAAATGCTAAGATAAAAGTGAGGAAAGATATGAAGTAAATGCTGAGACAATAAAGAGACATGTTTATAATAACACTTGAGAAAGGAACTTCGGAGACCTCAAGAAAGTGTAAACTCGGAATTGAGTTGAATTTCAGGAGGAGGTGGAGGAGAAGGGGAAGAGAAGGTGAGGAGGAGGAGGAGGAGGGGAGGAGGAGGGGGGACATTGGTAACCCCGGTCAGGACATCGTCTGGAGTCCCTCAGTGATGGAAATGAAGAAGCCGAGTGAATGGCTCCAGGGGTTCCTCCTCTTCTTCCCCTTCTGCTGCTGAACTGGAGAAAGATGACGGACCCCTCACACACACACACACACACACACACACACGCACGCAGTTTGGTAGGATATGTTCGGCTCTTAGTAAGGTTTGTCCAGTTGAGGTGAGGGGACGACCTGGTGATGGGAAGTTTAGGTGAGGGGATGACCTGGTGATGGGTAGCTGAGATGAGGGGACGACCTGGTGATGGGTAACTGAGGTGAGGGGACGACCTGGTGATGGGTAGCTGAGATGAGGGGACGACCTGGTGATGGGTAGTTGAAGGGAGGGGACGACCTGGTGATGGGTAGCTGAGGGGAAGGGACGGCCAGGTGATGGGTAGCTGAGGTGAAGGGACTGCCAGGTGATGGGTAGCTGAGGTGAAGGGACTGCCAGGTGATGGGTAGCTGAGGTGAGGGGACGACCTGGTGATGGGTAGTTGAAGGGAGGGGACGACCTGGTGATGGGTAGCTGAGGTGAAGGGACTGCCAGGTGATGGGTAGCTGAGGTGAAGGGACTGCCAGGTGATGGGTGGCTGAGGTGAGGGGACGACCTGGTGATGGGTAGCTGAGGTGAGGGGACGACCTGGTGATGGGCTACACCTGATATTAATTTAAGACCAAATCAAATGTTTCTATGTTTGTCCGTCAAAAGTTCCTCAGTAACGAAATAAAATTAAAAGCTTCGTGTAATTGTGCAGAAACTTTGTAAACAATAAGAGGATTACGTTATTCATTATTCTTTGGGTGGAATTCAAAATGGTCGCTGTGTTCTTTGGGTGGAATTCAAAATGGTCGCTGTGTTCGTTGGGTGGAATTCAAAATGGTCGCTGTGTTCTTTGGGTGGAATTCAAAATGGTCGCTGTGTTTTTTGATTGGAATTCAAAATGGTCGCTGTGTCTTTTGGTGGAATTCAAAATGGCGAGGTTTATTTCGGTGGAATTTCAAAATGGCGGTCAAACATCTCACCTTATTTTCGATTAGTGTGAAAAAAATACAAATATTTTCTTCTAATTTATTATGTTTATTTATTTTATCTTTAAGGGATAAAATGTCTAGAGAATTTATTTATTTTTATTTATTTATTTATCAAATTTTAAATGGCTGTCAGTGTGTGTTTGTGTGTGTGTGTTGTGTATGTTTTTTTTGCATCTGTGTACGTGTTGTGTGTCTATCTGTCTGTATGTGTGTGTGTGTCTATCTGTGTGTCTGTCTGTCTGTCAATCTGTCTGTGTCTATCTGTCTGTCTGCCTGTCTATGATATCCATAAAGCAGTATACATTTAACCACGTAAAACACACATTCAATCTGCAGGGAAGTCGACTTTTTACACACCCCCTCTCACCCCACTCACCCACTTTCACCCCACACACCCCCTCTCACCCCACTCACCCACCCCACCCCCTCTCACCCCACCTACCCACCCCACCCCCCCACATCACAACAAAAGCTCCGGCTCTGTCCTAATACGGGTGCCGGATAACTACAACGGCACCGTGTCAAAAATAACATTGATTCTGAGGTATTTTATTACAACGTCTGAATAATGATAGAATAAAATACGGTGATTATGTGTTCATGTACAGAGTATTGGGGGGAGGGGGGGGGGAGACCAAAAAAATATCCTAGATCGCTGTTAAAATGTTGCTCTATTGCCCAAGGTATATATTTCCAACATAGGTAGTGGTTAATATTTCCTACGTCGGTAAATATTTTTTTTTATTAATCATGGATGTTTCAGTAGTCATCAGTTGACATTTAACACACACACACACACACACACACACCATTATTAATATTCCTATGTTTCATTACCTTTTGTATTATTATTACCACCTTTATTATTGTCTATACCTTCATTTATCTCTATTTCGGTGTTTTTTTTTACTCGTTAGGTAATTGGTTCAGTCGGGTCTTTCAATTTTCATTCACTAACGCTCTTAATTAATTTACCCCCATAATTCCTTTCTTTCTTTCTCTGTTATAATGATGTGTGTGTGTGTGTGTGTGTGTGTGTGTGTGTGTGTGTGTGTGTGTGTGTGAGGAGCAGGGTTGGGGGGAGGGGGTCGATGGACGTTAATCTAAGTGGAGGGTAAGTATGTGTGAGAGCAGCCAGGTGGTACAGAATCTTTCCCTTACGTGGAGTATTAACCCGCAGGTGATGATGCTGAATGACTCCCTGTGGCGCTGTAGGAGGAGCTGGCCACAGTGACTTAAGACATGACAGTGTGTAGGGGACGGGGGTATCGCTACTGCTGGGGGGGGGAGGTGTTGGTCGTTTGATGGGAAGAGGAGGAGGAGGTCTTGAGGTCATCACGAATATCCCCCTCCCTTCCGCTTCATTGCAGTGTCGTATCATGGTTCCCTCCCTCCACCCTTCCTTCCCTCCCTAACCTTACCTCCCTCCTTACCTCCCCTTCTCTCTCCCTCCCTCTTTTTCCCTCTTCTAAGGTGGAGGTGATTCATGACACCATCCGCTCCTCCTCCTCCTTCACCACCTCCACCAGAACTTCCACTAGAAGGTTATAGGAGGGGAGGGGAAGGGAGGCGAGAAGTGGTGAGGAAGGGGGCGTGGGCGAGAGGCAGAGAGGGAGGGGGGGAGGCAGAGAGGGTAGGGTGGGGGCGATTAACCTACCTGGCTGCAGGCTTCTAATATTCTCTGAACTAAAATATCCTCCCTTTACTTAATTTGGCACACGAGGTATTCCAGGGAGTTGTTGCATTGCCCTTAATAAACTACAAGAATAAACACTCATTATATCTTATACACCCGGAGCAAAACACACACACACAAAAAAAACACCACAAACTGTCTAATATACTTTTAGGTTCAATTATGGTCGGCTAAGTTACTAAGACCCAACCCGAGCAATACCCCCCCCACCACCACCACCACCACCACCACCACCACCACCACCACCACCGTGTTTTAAAACCTTGTCTGCGGGGGAAATTAACCTCAACTTAACGAATGCCGGAATTTTCTTAATGAATTCCTTGATGCTCTGAGAACTCCTGCGCGGGAAGCATTAACTTACCACTAATTGTTTCTGCTGTATGCATATATTTCTGTGTGTGTTGGTGGTGGGGGGGGTGTGAGGAGGGGAGAGTGTGTGTGTGGGGGGTGAGAGGGAGTGTGTGTGGGGAGAGGAGAGAGAGAGTGTGTGTGTGTGTGTATCTGTCTCTCTTCCACCCAGCAGCCAGGAGGAGTCAATTGGGTGTAAAAAGTTATCCACGGGGCAACCTATTCTGGTGAAAATAGGTCATAGGTCACTGTGTAGGAGAAGCATTAGTCATGGAGGGGGCGTAGACGGTGTGTCAGATGCAGGAGGACTAGGGTGAGAGGGGGAGGGGCATCATGGGTTTAGGTTAGGGTCTTGTGAAAGGTGAATGATCCCCCTAAATCAATCTATTATTCTGGAATATTTTCTTTGTATGGGAGATGATAGTGGGAGGGGAGAGAAGAGGGGGTGGAATGGGTGGAGAGGGGGAAGTGGGGGTGAATCTTGAAGTCTTATTTTTTGAACAATGGGTGAATTGGATCTAGCAGTGATTGATTCGGTATTTGAGGTCTAGCAGTGATTCGGTATATGTGGATCTGAACACTTGATTCGCTAATTGTGACAGTCCAACGATTCGATGTTTCAGACCAAGTGATTGCTTCAAAAAAATCCTGAATCTACAGCTACAGTTTATTTACTATGGTCCATGTTTGGAAGCTTACAATACCTGGGGTGGCCTTGGGTGAGTGGACGATGCCTGCTGACCTTCCTGTTAGCTGGATCTCTTAAGGACGCGGACACATTGGAGTATTATGTCTCTAGGAGGGGGTGAGGAGAGGGCAGTAATCGGTGAAAAGTTCCAAGTGAAGATACAGACACGACACAGCCCCCCCTACACACAGCTCTTCCCCCAAAAAAAAATATCGGTATACACTCTTCTTGAGGTCGATGAAATAATTGTATTATCTTAAAGATCTGAGCTATATGTTTTTCTTCCATCAAATTCTCCATCTCCAACACTCCCTCCCTCACTCCCTCAATTTTCTCCAACACTCCATCCCTTACCCACTCAATTTTCCCCAACACTCCCTCCCTCACTCCCTCAATTTTCCCCAACATTCCCTCCCTCACTCCTTCAATTTTCTCCAACACATCCTTACTTCTCCTCTTCTTCCCCCTCTTCCGACCTTTCCTACTCCTTCCTTCTCTTTCTTCTTCCTTCTCATTCTCCTCCTCCTCCCTCTCTCCTTCTTCCTCCTCCTTCTCCCCTTCCTCCTCTCTCTCTTCAATCTTCTCCTCAATTAATACTTTCCAGCAATCTCCTCCTCCACCCCTTCCTCCTCCTCCTCCTTCCCCCTCCTCCACCCCTTCCTCTCCTCCTCCTCCACCCCTTCCCCTTCCTCCTCCTCCACCCCTTCCTCCTCCTTCCTCCTCCACCCCTTCCTCTCCTCCTCTTCCATCCCTTCTTCCTCCACCATTCCAAAAAACCCTCACCATGAGCATCTCTCTCTCTCTCTCCCCCCTTCCCTTCCTTCCCTCCCTCCCTCCCTCTCCTCTTCCTTCAAGTCTATAACCATCACTAACACCCCTCTATATATATCTCTCTCTCTATCTTTCTCTCCCTTCTGGACTCTACTCAGTTCATCAATACTCTCTCTCTTTTTCCCCTTCAACATTCCTTTTCTCTCTCTCTCTCTATTTATTTATTTATGTGTCTGTCTGTCTCTACCAACACGTTATCTCTCTCTTTGTCTCTCTTTCTCTCTATCTGTCTCTCTCAACCAACTGCTCACTGTCTCTCCCTCCAGGTGTGTGGTCCGTAAACACAACTCACTCTCACTACCTGGAATGAACCCCTAACCTAACCTAATCCTAACCTAACCTAAATTAACCCTAACCTAATCCTAACCTAACTCTAACCTAATCCTAACCTAACCTAACAAGTTAATCAGTACTATCAAGAGATAATAAGACAGTTGTATATAGCATGTTATTTGGCACCACCTGAGCCCACCCCTCCCCCCCACTACTACCCTCACCACACCACCACCATTACTACCATCACCACCACACCACCACTATTACTACCACCACTACCACCCAAGGCTCACCATCACTACCACCAGCACCACCACTACTACCACCAGCACCACCACTACCACCACCAGCCAGTTGACGTGTGTGTGTGTGTGTGTGTGTGTGTGGAAGGCGGCGACCAATAAAGTAATTAAGATGGAATCGGCTCTTGTACTTTGAGATACAGAGAAACCTCTATATAGCGGACTGGGTTTCCTTATAATCCGTTAATCCGTTTATGTTTAATGGACACTCGATATAACGGACTTTTCGTTTCCCATAGGAGTTCGTTAAATAGAGGGTTTACATCTAACGGACATCCTCGATATAACGGACTTTCTTCACCCGTATGAGTCCGTTAATAGAGGTCTCACTGTATCTTTAAAGTAATCGAAAACCACCGATGACAATAAAAGAGGCATCTCTCTCTTTCTCTTTGTTCTCTCTTTCTCTCTCTCGGGTTTATTTTAACTATCTCTGGGTACTAAACCACTTTGCCTCACATCATCATGGGGCGTGGAGATAAACCAAACCTATGGTCTTAAACCCCCCCGCCCCTGTGCCTTTAACACTTGTAATCCCAAGTTTAGGATGGGGAGGGGGAGGGGGAGGGAGAGGGAAGGGGGTGATAGGGATGGAGAGGTGAGAGGGAAGGAAAGGTGAGAGGGAGAGGTAAGGATAGACGAGAGGGAGTGTTTTCCTTATTAGCGTGTGATTTACGGCGCCCATATAACTACTGACGATAACCTGTTGTTACTCCTGGTGGTGGTCTAGCCTTCAGCCCCTCCTTCAGACACCACCAGCCACTACCACCACCACGCTGCCTAACATAAAACGAATTATTTTTTTTTTCTGTCTGTCTCTCTGTTTCTTTCTTTCTCTCTCGCTTTGTCTCTCACTTTCTCTGTTTGTCTGTCTGTCTCTTTGCTCTGTCTGTCTCCCTTTGTTTTTTGTTTCTGTCTGTCTGTCTGTCTGTCTCTGTAGTTGAGTTTAATTCCCTGATTTCTTCTAACTAAATCCATCGTCAATATCCCGTCGGAGAAACGAATAGTCGACCTCAGGAGGAAGAAGAAGATAATTTAAGAGAGTATAATTTCCTTTCTAATTGGATGGAAAAATATTGTTGGAACTGTATATGAAGGTTGGGTTGAGTGCCTCGGCGTCACTGATGTGGTTCTCTGTCTAGGATCATGTCATAGGATCAAGAAGAAGAAGAAGGGAGGAAAGGGGGAGAAAAGAAGAAGGGGAGGAGGATTAGAATGAAGGAGAAATAGGAAGAAGAATAATGGGAAGAAGAAAAGAAAATGAAGACGAAGAAGTGTGTTTTGTTTTTTTGTGTTTTTTTCCGGATTTGGTGTGTGGGGCTACAGGCAAGGGTGGGTGGTGTGAGCCTTGTAGGGTGTGAGTCTTGGTTTATCGCCCTCATTTGCGATTCAAACGCTGGTCTTTTGTTTTGACGAAATTCACCAAAGAGCGAACTTCGTTATTAAATCGTTTTCGATCCCTTTTGAGAGCATTTAAGCTCTTGTTTGAGTCGGGTGTTACATTAGGAGTGAGGATCCAATCTCTTGTACCGGAGGCCAACACGTATGCTTTAGTGGAGTAGTTGTTCCAATACCCATAGAATTTTTTGACTTCCTCTTTTGGGGTATCACTTTGTCCGAAACTTGGTGGTATGGTGGGATGCATGATGTTTTCAGTACATTTTAAATCACATTTAGTTATGGATTCAAAAAGATTACGGAGGGTTGTGTAGAAGCCTGTTGCGGAGTCTGGTGGGCCGGAATAAGGCTCACTTGAATCGTGATTCAAAATACTCACCTGAATTGAGTCTTTATTTGTTTTTTCTGTTGGTTTATCGTTTGCAAACTCTGGATTGAGTTTTGGTCCCTCGGGTCTCCTAAACCTTTGACTGGGTTTTGGTCCCTCAGGTCTCCTAAACCTTTGACTGGGTTTTGGTCCCTCGGGTCTCCTAAACCTTTGACTAGGTTTTGGTTACCCGAAAGACGTTACCCGAAGGACGTTACCGGAAGGACGTTACCGGAAGGACGTTACCTGAAGGACTTTACCCGACGTTACCTGTATGTGGGGGGAGGGGGAGATTCTGTGTGTGTAGATCGTTCCAAGGGGAGGTTGAATGAAGGGTAAGGGGAGGAGTAGGGGAGGGATGGAGAGGTGGGGAGGTTGGATGATGGGGTAGTGAGGAGAGGGATGGGAGAAGGGTAGGGGAGGAGGAGGAGAGGGATGGAGAGGTGGGGTGGTGAGGAGAGGAAGGGTGGGAAAGTGGAGGGATAGTGGGAGAGAGAGAGAGAGGGAAGATGGGGAGGAGGATCCCCCTCACTTTCCCTACCCTCTCCCTCTCTACCCCTTACCCCAAACCCCTTCCTCCCTCTCCTCTCCCTACCCCTTTCTTCTCCCTACCCCCTCCCTCCCTCCCTCCTACCATACCGCCTCATCCCACAGACACCGGCCATCAACATGAGGCAACTATGCAACCACAATAAATGCCACAACATGTAACAAGATCGACAAAGGCGCTGCTGGTGACCCACGCTCGGTAGCAGCAGCATCAACCTATTGCATTATTGTCCCGCCAATCTGACAGTGGCAATAAAACAAGAATTACAATGGGAGGGACGAGGAATATTGAGGCAAGAGGAGGTTGGTGGAGAGGAGGCCAAATCCACAGGGAGACGAAGCAGGAAGAGGAGGAGGTAGGAGGACAAGGAGGTAGGAGGAAGACGAGGCAGGAAGAGGCAAGAGTAGGAGGAGGAAGAAGAGGATCTTGCTACATTGATTAACTCCATTGAGCTTGAGTTTTAAAGGGAGTTGTCACGGGCTTATCAGGTTGTTAAATTTATGGTGTGTGTGTGTGTGTGTGTGTGTGTGTGTGTGTGTGCGTGCTAAGGAAGGTGTTTACGTACTTGCCTCAGTAATCAACAAAAGAACCAAATAAGAGCGAAAATTCTCCCCAATGGTGTGTCACAGAGTCAGTTATAGGGAGATACAACATTGGGTCCCTCCCTCCCTTCCTTCCTTCCCTCCTTCCCCCCCTCTAAATCTCACTCACTCCCTCCTTTCCTTCCTCCATCCTTCCATCTCCGAAAATTCTCCCCAATGGTGTGTCACAGAGTCAGTTATAGGGAGATACAACATTGGGTCCCTCCCTCCCTTCCTTCCTTCCCTCCTTCCCCCCCTCTAAATCTCACTCACTCCCTCCTTTCCTTCCTCCATCCTTCCATCTCTCCCCTTTTCCTTCCTTCCTTCTCTCCTTCCTTCCCTCCCCACCCTCCTCCCTCCCTCCCCTCTCCCTCCTCCTTCCCTCCCCCTCCCTCCTTCCCTCCCTCCCCTCCCTCCCCTCCTCCTCCCTCCCTCCCTCCTTCCCTCCCCCCCTCCTCCTTCCCTCCCTCCCTCCCTCCCTCCATCCCAACAGTACTGACATCCAACATTCTTCTCCTGATCAGAAATTATAATGGTCTACATTTCGTCTGGGTTTTTATTTATCGGCAGGCTCCAATCACAGCCCACCAAACCCCAACTCGATCCTGATTGGCTTATATCGGCGCAGGGGTGGGCGGGAGCATAAGTGATATCCGTGTGGGGAATTGGGCAGGGGCATAATCAGGCTGCCACGTGTGGGGGTGGGCGGGGCATAGAGTGATATCCGTGTGTGTGGGGGTGGGAGGGGCATAAGTGTAAATCATCACCCGTGTGTGGGGGGGTGAAGGAGCATAGAATGTTGGTGAGGAGATTGGGTGGGCGCAATAATAATTATGGCATCCGTGTAGGCGTGGGCGGGGCATACAGTGGCATCCGTGGAACTATACAATGGCACTCTGGTGTAATTGGTGACGACGAAAATGTATTGCGACTGTGAAATATTGTAGCCCATTTTGTAGATTACCTGAATATTTTATACTCTCAGCTTATTTCACCAGAAGATTGACCACCCTAACCTAACCTAACCTAACCTAAGCTAACCAAACATCAACGCAACTACCACTATCACCACCACCACCAGCATCACCACAGCACCAACAACGTCAGTAGTAGAAGTAGTAGTGGCAGTGGTGGTGGTGGTGGTGGTGCAGGAGGCAGGCAAAGGGGGTGGTTGCGTGGGGTGGGGTGAGGAGGGGGAAGTGGAGGCAATGAAACAGTCGTCAACAGCACTCTCTCTCTCTCCCCCCTCCTTCCCTCTCTCCCCTCTCCTCTCCTTCCCTCCCTGCTCTCCCCCCCCGCTAAACAGCTGATGAACCTTCCGAGATTGTCCTAATGTGGCAATAGTTGGTCTCTCACTCCTCCTACACCAGCGTCGCCGTCAGGAGGTGAGGGAAGAGGAGGAGAGGTATGAGGTGAAAGAGGAGGAGGAGGAGGAGAGGTGTGAGGTGAAAGAGGAGGAGGAGGAGGAGGAGATGAAAGGGAAATGCGAGGTAGAGGATGAAGAAGAGGAAGAGGAAGAAATGAAGAAGAATTATGACGTAGGTGACGAAGAGGAGAAGGAGGAGAGAAGGTGAGATAAAAGAAGAAGAGGGGGAGGCAGAGATGAAAACAAGAATGCAGGATAGATCTGAGGAGGAAGATGAAGAGGAGGAAGGGGAAGTAAATGAAGAAAGGGACGGAAGAAGAGGGACTGAAATATATACAAACACGTAGGATAATAAAAAATAATTAAATAAAAAAAATCAAACAATTAAACCATGAGCGAGTGAACTTCACCCTCCCCTCCCTTCCCTCTCCCCTCCCCTTCCCTCCCCTCCTTTCCCTTCTCCCCTCCTGTCCCTTCTTCCCTCCCCTCCTCCCCTCCCCTCCTTTCCCTTCTCCCCTCTCCCCTCCTTTCTCCCCTCCCAATAAAACCAGGTATAGAGCTATTAACGCGGTAGGTAGTAATTTAAGAAGATTATGACAGAAACATTAAACACACACACACACAGCCTCCACACACACAGCCCCACACACAACCCCCCACACAGCCCCCACACACACACCAGCTGAAGGAAAACAAGTCTTGATTCGTTACGTGTGTGCCATAGTCTCAATCAGCAGTCAGCCTCACACCACGACTGCAGATACTCGGGTGAATCTGCAGAAGGCGTTGAAGAAGAGGGTGTCAGTTGAAGGTGTTGGAAGGTGTGTTGAAAAGGTGTGTCAATTTAGGGAATATCAGCTTAATTGAGTTAGGTTAGGTCAGGTCATATTGATACATCATTTATGGTGGGTGGGGTAGGTTAGGTTAGGTTAGGTCAGGTCAGGTCAGGTCATATTGATACATCATTTATGGTGGGTGGGGTAGGTTAGGTTAGGTCAGGTTAGGTCAGGTCAGGTCATATTGATACATCATTTATGGTGGGTGGGGTAGGGAGGAAGAGGAAATAATAAAAAGGACCAATCACCGCACGGCAGGCCCTTAAAAGCGTGGGTTCTGCTAAATCGTGAGCAGCCGCCTCGACACCTGGCCAACTAAGTCTTCCTCGCTGCAACAAAATCATGAGCTTCCAAACTTCATTGCTAAATTACCAGAGGCATTATATCCGGCTCATGCATCTTACATATCCTGAGAGTGCTGCGGGAGGTGGTGGTGGCGTGTGTAGTAGAGGAGAGGCGGAGGGAGAGAGAGAGGCAGGGAGGGAGAGAGAGGAACAGATGTGTGTTAAGAGATGGTGGTTAATTGAGAGAGAGAGAGAGAGAGAGAGAGAGAGAGAGATGCACTGAAAGAGATGGTAACCGAACCCAACCACAACCCAACCACAACCACAACCCAACCCAACCACAACCCAACTCAATCACAACCCAACCACAACCACAACCCAACCCAGACCAGACCATAAGACCTATCAATGAAATGCACCAAATCTTAAAATTCTTGTCGAGAAACTGAGATTTATTTATTTATTTGTTATTATTATTATTTTATTTTTTTTAATTCATATTAGAAATGTTTGACAACTAAAGGTAATAATACGATATATTAAATTTTGAGAGTATACTTGGCTGCGTGCGTGTTATTATTGATATTATTATTGTGTTATTGTGTGTGTGTGTGTGTGTGTGTGTGTGTGTGTGTGTGTGTGTGTGTGTACAAGGGATGGCAGGCAACACGTCACAGGAGCAAGGAACACCACGTCACAGGAGCAAGGAACACCACGTCACAGGAGCAAGGAACACCACGTCACAGGAGTAGGGAACAAGGAGCAATGAACACCACATCACAGATAGCAGGGAACAAGGAACACCACATCACAGGAACAGGGAACAAGACATCATAGTAGCAGGGAACACATCACAGGAACAGGGAACACCACATCACAGGTAGCAGGGAACAAGGAACAGGGAATACCACATCACAGGTAGCAGGGAACAAGGAACACCACATCACAGGAACAGGTAGCAGGGAACAAGGAGCAATGAACACCATATCACAGGTAGTAAGGAACACCATGTCATAGGTAGCAAGGAACACCACATCACAGGTAGCAAGGAACACCACATCACAGGAGCAGGGAACACCACGTCACAGGAGCAGGGAACAAGGAGCAGGGAACAGGGGGGTAGTGAGGAAGCTTGACGCGCGAGGTATGTTATTGGACGAGTCTTTTATTCAGTGTATTGTGAGTTCCTGGGATGCCGGCTGAGGGAGATGTCCTGTCCAGTCTGCGGCCACACACTGCCACCCAGCACCACCCACTATCAGCCACTACCACCCACCACCACCCACTATCAGCCACTACCACCCCCACCACCACCCACTATCAGCCACTACCACCCCCACCACCACCCACTATCAGCCACTACCACCCCCACCACCACCCACTGTCACCCACCACTACCCACTGCCACCCACCTAATGTTACTCCTCACACCCACCCCACCCTAACACACCTTTAACAAATAAGAGGCAGATGTCAGCAGTGTGATCTTGCTGTTGTGGGATAAGTACTGGTGGTGGTGGTTGTGGTTGTGTTATATTGTGGGGTGTTCCTGGTATCTCACCACCTCGCCTCCCCCACCTCCTCCCTCCCCCACTCTGCCCTCCCCCTCCTCCCCACCTCCTCCCCTCCCCTCCTACCCCTCCCCCCCTCCCTACCCCTCCCCCACCTCCCCCCCTCCCCCACCTCCCTACCCCCTCCCTCCCGCATCCCCCTATCCCCTTCCTCCTGTCCCCTTTCCCTCTCTGTTATCCCTCCTCTCTCCCCTCCCATATCCCTATCCATCCCTCCCCTTCCCTTCACCCCCCCTCCTTTTTCCCTTCTCCTTCCCTCTCCCTCCCACTATCCCTCTCTCCCTCCCCTTCCACCTCACTATCCCCTTCCCCTCCTCACCCCACCTGCCTTCCCTCCCTCACCCCCCTCCCCCTCCTCCCCCTCAACTAACCCTTCATAACCGTCCTTCAGGTGTTGCCGGACACACATGGCCCTCCAGCACCAACACCTGCAGGGAGACACCTTCACCGCCACCACCAGGAGAGAATTCTTTCATCCACCTACTGGGATAGATGAGTAGATATAGATAGATAGATAGATAGATAGATAGATATAAAAAATAAATGGTGAGGCAGTCAGAGAGATAATGATACAAGTATAATAACAGAGACAAAGAGAGACAGACAGACTGATAAACAGACAAACAAAGATGCTGACTCCCTCCCTGCCTGTACAGTATCTCACGGAAGTGGTAGTTGTGGTGGTGATGGTAGTAGTGGTTATTGCGTTGGTGGTAGTGGTGGTGATGGCGATGGCAGCGGCTACAATGGCAACGATGGTTAGTGATGGCAAGAAGTCACCATTACCATCTTGGTGCGCACTTCTTAAAGAGGACCATTAGCCCGGGTAATTGTCTCTCTCAGTCGTCGTTATAAAGTCGTGGCCGGGAACCTGTCGTTTAGGTTTTACTCCGCCACCGGGAAGCAAATCATGGTAATCTATATGCAAATGAGGAAGAATCCGACGGGTGTAAGACAAGAGGTCAGCTATAGCGATTGATGCCTCTCTCTCTCTCTCTCTCTCTCTCTCTCTCTCTCTCTCTCTCTCTCTCTCTCTCTCTCTCTCTCTTCTTAATCTAGCTGTTTATGTTTCTTTTTCTTTTATTCTCTCTGTATTCATCTATTGTTCTCTCTCTCTCTCTCGCAGTTGGAGAGGGAGGGGATATAGAGAAGAAAGGAGGAGGAGGGGGATGGAGATAAAGAGAATGAGGGGAGGGGGATAAAGGGGTAGGAGGAGATGGAGAAGGAAGGGAAGAATGAAGGGGCAGAGTTAATAAGAAAATAGCGAAGGTGAGAGAGAAAGAAGAAGAGGAGGGATGGAAGTGAAAAAGATAATCATTACCTACAATACTCACACACGCACGCACACACACGCGCACACACGCACACACACACGCACACACACACACACACACACACACACACACAGATACACACTCTCTTAGCATTGTTTAAGTTAATTTTTTATTTGCATGTTCGTGTTTAATTAGTACAAAAGTTAACACTGAAGTTAAAATTCCATGATCTAGTTTTGGGAATTTTTATATATTTGTATTTATTTATTTTATTTTATTTTTATCTTCTGGTAAAATGTTTGTTGTTTGAGGAGGGTGTGTGTGGCAGTGGGTTAGGTTAGGTTAGTGTTTGGTTAGGTTAGGTTAGTGTCAGGGTGGTTAATCTTCAGTAAAATCCGTATGCAAATTATATAATCACCGTGAAGGAAGCATCATCATCACACGCTCTGGGTCTCACTGCCTGAACGGTAATATTACACCCTGACATTACCGCCGACCTAGTAAGCGATGTGTGCTTTATTGTGGCATTTTAAGAGGCGTTGAGTGCGTCGTGGTGAGTCTTAGTGGCGCTTTGATGGTGTCTGGAGCTGTGTATATGACTGGTGTGTGGCTATTATGGCGTATAGCGGCGGCCAGGGTGAGGAAAGGGGGGCGGGGTGAGGAAAGGAAGGGGTCAGGGTGAAGAAATGACAAGAGGTTATGGTGCTGGCTGGATATCATACACATATACGGGATGATGGTGTCGCTGGTCTTGCCTTACTATTACACTACACTCACTCACTCACTGTACTGTGTGAGAGAGAGAGAGAGAGAGAGAGAGAGAGAGATATCCTGTGTAAGAAAATTCAGTCCCACAACGAAGAAGATAAACCCCAATTCAACAGTCTACATATTGCTGTATTTAATTTATTTCCCGTAAGCGTTTGGTAGCAACATGTTTCATCATCAGAGGCTAAACTAAAATATAAAAATACTATTAAATGGTTCTGTATTTTACTGTGGTATTGTATGATAATTGAGAAGCAGGAGAAATAAAAGGAACATAATAACATGTTTTTTTTTTGTAGACGTAAAGAATAAAATATTAAGCTTGAAAATATTGTAGCGGCTGAGGATGTTATTGTCACTAACCTAACCTATCCTATCCTATCTTAACCTAACCTAACTTAACCTAACCATGTCAAGTTATGTTCAGAATACTCAAGGGGAAAGGAAAGCGCTACACTGCCACTGCCCATCAAACGTGTTATAGATACTATATTTTTTGTCACTAATACGAAATATTGCCTTTTTGGTTTCCTATCGGTATATATGGTCGAACTGGCGATACTTTTTGGCTACTTGTATGCTCATCCACACTTAATATAGCCAGAACAAGAAACAGCGTGCTCTTGTTTACAGAATTTCCCGCGTAAACTGTATGAATAATTTCCCGCGCAAAATATACCATATACGAAAACAACATTGACGTAGCTATCTGAAGTGTTTCTTGATTTTAATGTCCTGTCGTTTCATTCTCCTTAGACTACATACAGACAGACAAACAGACAGACAGACACAGACAGACAGATAGACAGACACCACTGAACTAAAAGGTACTAGGTTGGTATTTTAAAGGAATAATTATTGTGAGTGGTTATTAAACGTGTATACACGCCAGATAGTAGTGTGGTTTGATGCGTTTAATTGAAAGTGAGGCTCTGGCCGTGCCTCACTACACATCACTGATTGGCAGCTGACACCATTAACTCAGAGATTAACACACACACACACACACACACACACAAACGTATACGTACACATATTCATATAACTACATATACATACACACACAGACAAACATGTGTACTTAGACATACAACTAAAAGTACACACACATACACACACACACACACACACACACACACATACACACACACACACACACACACAGATGTAAGATAAATGGTTCAGTTATCAGCCCATCTAGTTGGTGGTGATTGTAAAAGAAAAACACACACACGGTTGAGGTTAGAAGCGGGCAGCAGGTACAACGTCCAACTGTGTGTGTGTGTTGAGGGCTCATCAAACAGCAACAGCAGCCTCAGCCTCTCCGTTCGTACATCGTCGTCCGCGTTACACCAGAAGTTTGATTAAAAATAACTGTATTTATTTATTTTATTTATTTATTATTATTTGAAGCGTTGCAGACCTTTAAACGAATGGATCAGTGTAAGTGAAATGTTTGTAAACTTCAAAGGGGTGTTCCATAATCCGTAAAATAATTGGCAAAAAGAATCTAGTTGTGTGTGTGTGTGTGTGTGTGTGTGGTATATAAGGTGACTCGTTTCAAACACACGGAATCATTCATGAAAATCCTCTGGCAATATATCCCCTATTAATAACTCTGAATAAATAAATATCACACACACACACACAACACACACACAACACACACACACACACACACACACACACACACACACACTTCGTATCTGCAAACGGTGAATTCCAATAACAGTTTTGCTTATGGGTAGTGGTATAGCGGCAGCCATTGAGTGTACAGGTAAAAGATATTGCAGGTAGATAACACAGCTTGTCCTACACGTTAAATAAAATTGATGGAGATTTATAATGTTGAAGAATCGTTTTGTTGTTGTTTAATGGAGGACCGAGTGGGTGTGTGTGGTGCTGGCAGATACTGTTTTGTTGCCGGGAGGTTAGAGCATTGTGGGTAATAGTTGCTTGTTTTTAGCTTAATGTAACCTAATTTAACCTAACCTAACCATGCCTTACCTATGCTTAATTTACCTAACCTAACCTAGACCAATCTACAACACAGCCTACAACAATCTACAACACAGCCTACAACACCTACAACAATCTACAACACAATCTACAACACAGTCTACAACAATGTACAACACAGCCTACAACAATCTACAACACAGTCTACAACAATGTACAACACAGTCTACAACAATCTACAACACAGCCTACAACAAAACATCTGAGGAAATTCACAATCGACAAGAAGACGAAAAAGACAAACAAAAGTCGAGTAAAAATAAACACGCTTGTGATGTACCCGGATTTACAAGATGGCGTCGTTGTTGTTGTTGTTATGCTATTATTGTTTTGTTATGTATACTTAAAAAGGTAAAAGGAGAAGTCTTGTGTGTAGTAAAAGAAACATTACTGGAGAAAGAAGTTACATGTAGTAGTCTTTTCTTCCAGGTGTATATAACAAAATCTTTTTCTCATGTATGTATGTATATATGTATGTATGTATGTATGTATTACGTGTTTGTATGTGTGTCTCATTGTTGTGTGTCTGTTTGAGGTTTGGGGTGAGGTAATAAAGGTGTCACCTGAAGATTAACCACCTCAGCTTATGTCACCTGATGATTAAACACCCTACGCTACCTGGGGGGAGTTGGGGTTAGGTTTGGTTAGGTTAGGTTTGGTTTGGTTTGGTTTGGTCTGGTCCTCTCTACCACCACTACTACCACCACCACCACTACTACCACCGCTACCATCTATCACCACCACTACTACCACTCTCCCTCCCCACACCCCTTCATCTCCCACTTACCTTCTCCATCTCTCATGTTCCCCTCCTCCTCCTCCTTCTCCCCCCCAGGCCACGTTTCTCAGCTGGTCGCCCTAAATGGCCTAACTTGAGGACATAATAACCTCCGCACCATAAACGAATCAGCGCTCTTTATGAGACCCTTGATTCGGCCTCAGATGGTCGTAAACGCCGAGCTTTTATAGCAACCGACATCCGCCCTTATCACGTGGAGTCATTCGGGTCAGTTTATGGTGGGTGGAGACGGTGGCAATTAGCGCCCTTAGAGGTGGGAGTTTGCCAAAGGGGGTCCGGGGTGCGTGTTTACCTACAGTAGAAGTGGTTTGGGACCCCCCCTTCCTCCCCTTGCTTGATCCCCCCTCCCCTACCTTCTACCCCCTTTCCCTCCCCATCTCTCTCTACCCCCCCCACCTCCCATCCCCCTCCCACCTCCCTACTACCACCAATTTGTTCCTTGTTAGCACTGTGGGAGCCTTTGTTTAATTGGCAGTTGAGGGTTGTTTTATGTGGTGTGCCTCGGGTTCGGTAGCTATCCATCAAGACTATACCTACACGACCCAACACCAACACCCACTGAAAAAACTTAATTCATTTTTTTTTTTTAAGATTAAACTACAACTTAAGACCTAGGAAATTTACACATAAGGTTGTATAGTGTGTGTGTGTGTGTGTGCGTGTGTGTGTGTGTGTGTGTGTGTGTGTGTGTGTGTGTGTGTGTGTGTGTGCAAAATGAGTCATCACAATTAAGCGGGCGAAATATAGTACTTAATGGAAGTGAGTAAATCGATCTTAAGGATTTAAATTATTACCCTTAAGAGGTTAAGTCGGCGAAGGGTAAAACTGTCGCTAATAAGATGCTGTCGTCATACTCAAGGGGATACGTCGACGGGAGAGAGAGAGACAGACAGACAGAGATTGAGAGATAGAGACAGACAGACATAGATTGAGAGACAGAAAGAATACATCGACGGGAGAGATAGACAGACAGACAGAACGATAAAGATAGAGACAGACAGACAGAGATTGAGAGACAGAAAGAATACGTCGACGGGAGAGATAGACAGACAAATAGGACAGATAGAGACACGAACCAGGAGGTGAGGGGAGACAAGAATGCGTCGACGGGAGATAGACAGACAAATGGGACAGATAGGGAACACAGACAGAGAGGAAATAGTGAGATACAGACAAAAGCAACACAGAAGAGATGAATGGACATTCTGCGTCTTAATGTGAGTGAGAGAGAGAGGTGGTGGTGGTGGTGTGGTGGTGGTGATGAAATGCTGAGGTAGATGGGGCAGTGACGAACTATGAGAGAAGAAATATGTATATATATGAGGATGTGATGGGCTGCCCTGCCCTCCTCTCACCCTCCATCCTTCTGTCTGTCTGGGGGGGTGTTAAGAGGAAATGTAAACAGGTTATATTTACAATTATCAATGTTTACGCTCGACTCACGTCCTGAAGGGCAAGTGGTGTGTGTTGGGGTGTGTATGGTGGGTGGGGGTGGGGGTTACTTGCTGGGGTGGAGGGAGGAGGGGTGAGATAGGGTGTATCGTGTGTGAGGTGAGGTTGAATGGGGTGGGGTGTAGTGGGATGGGGTGAGGGTGGGGTGGGGGTGTGTGGGTGGTGAGATGGGGGGGGTGGGTTGGTTACTGCTGGGGTTATAATACGTCCTGTGTCATAACCCGGGTGTAGTGTGTTGGGGCACGTAGTAATTATTATTATTATCGCTGATATTTGGTTTGTTTACAGAGTCCCTTGATGTTTGTGTTTACAGAGTCTCCGTAAACACAAATATCAAGGGACTCTGTAAATACAAACATCAAGGGATTCTCTAAGCAGTTTTCATACACATCGCTATCTCAATCTGCAGTCTCGTGTGTGTGTGTAATAATAATAATAATAAACGGTTTATTAATAGAGTTGCAGCCGGTGGCTGAAAATATACAGACTTACATTTGATTTCGACATAATGATATAATATGCATTGAATATATTTACAGGGCTGTACAGTACATAAATCAGGAGTTGTTTATTATTTTAACAATAGATGGGATGGTGCTGTTCTTATATCTATCGGTGCGGGCTCTTATGGGCTGAATTTTGTTGTAGTGGCGGACTGCGCGAGTTGGGTGGGGGGCAGGAGGTGGCGATGGCGAGGGTGGTGCAGTAGTCCACTACCAAACCTTTCCAGTGCTTGGTGGTGGAGGTCACTGAGGGATGGCATTTCCAGGGTGGAGAGAGCGTTGGTGTAGCCGGAGTAGTCTGCGCCGAGCATGATTCTACTGGCCCTTTTCTGTACCTTCTCTAGCTGACGTTGTTGGGTGGAGTTGAGAGAAGACGACCAGGCTGGTGACGCATACGTGTGTGTGTGTGTCTTATACATGGTACCACACCTTGGTTATGTTCCCTGGTTGTACCTTATATAGGTCTTTTGATGCCCTTTGGAATACCCTACATACCACCACTACCACAACCAACACTACCACCACAACCAACACTACCACCACAACCAACACTACCACCACAACCAACACTACCACCACAACCAACACTACCACCACAACCAACACTACCACCACAACCAACACCTACCACAACCAACACCTGCCACCACAACCAACACTACCACCACAACCAACACCACCACCACAACCAACACTACCACCCACGAAAAGCAACACTACCACCACAACCAGCACTACCTACAACCAACACTACCACCACAGCCAACACCACCACAACCAACACTACCACAACCAACACCACCACACAGCCAACACTACCACCACCACTACCATCACCACCACCATCACCACCAACCACTACCAGTTATCTCCGCCAGGGTAGCAGTAGCAGTTGTCGTGGGGGGGGGGTGTGTTCCGCGCGCGAGACACAACACTTAAAAGCTTCGCGTGAGTGTGAACACTTTCTCACCGCACCACTTGAGACTTAAGTGGGGGTGTGGCTAGACCTTAATTGGTGCTCAATCATGGAAAAACTAACATGGGGAATCTCTAGACGAATAAAAACTGGAGGGAGGGCAGAGCATATACCTGGAGGGAGGGCAGAGCATATACCTGGAGGGAGGGCGGAGCATATACCTGGAGGAGGGAGGTGGAGCATAAAACTGGAAGAGGGAGCGCGGAGCATAAACCTGGAGGAGGGAGGGCGAAGCATTTACCTGGAGGAGGGAGGGGGAACATATAACTGGAGGAGGGAGGGCTGAGCATATACCTGGAGGAGGGAGGTGGAGCATAAAATTGAAGGAGGGATGGCGGAGCGTAAAACTGAAAGAGGGAGGGTGGAGCATAAAACTGGAGGAGGGGGAGAGCATAAAACTGGAGGTGGGAGATGGAGCATAAACTGGAGGAAGGAAGACGGAGCATAAAACCGGAGGAAGGAAGACGGAGCATAAAATTGAAGGATGGAGGGGGAGGTCTAGTCTATATATACATAGGGCTGCCCTGTACCATGTGCCTTTAATGATACCAGAGAAAGCCTTGGTACCCCTTTACCCCTTGCAATCCTCCCCCAACCCCTTCCCTTCCCTCCCCTTCCCCTCCCCTCCCCTTCACAGGTGTTTCCAAACTCATTTACCTTAATACGTATATATATATAGATAACTACCATCTTCTACCTTCATAAAATTCCAGATGATCTTTATTTAATTTATTTTTATTTTTTGGTTACGTATGAGTAGCAACCTTCATTATGTCTTCACTATAACGAGGCTCAGACGCAACCTTATTCGTTCGTAACACACAGGGGGAAAAAAGATGTAACTACCAGCTACTGTTAACATGGGAGATATAAACTTCCCCCCCTCTCCATCCCACTCTCCTCTCTTCCCCCTTCTCCTATTCCCATCCTCCCTCCCCTCCCTCCTCTCATCCCTACAATCCCTCCCCCTCCACCTACCCCTTCCCCTTCCTCCACCTCCTTCTAACCCCTCCCTCCCTCTCCATCCCCCCTCCCCCTCTCTCCCCGCCCTTTAAAAGACCAATAATGTAATAATAGGGAATTGAACGGTGAGGCCACATTACCTCAGTCTACACCTTATATTAGTGGTAAGGATAACTACTGCTCTTTAGGATTGATAAGGTGTGCTTGTTATTACTCCCGTAAACACCTGTGGGTCGTGGCTCAGGTGAGTGATGGAGGAGGAGGAGGCTGCTGTCGGCTCTAACATCAAAAGCTTCTGTTGTTGACGATAAATATAGGTCATATAATAGCAATGGTATAAGGAGTGTCTGTTCCTGCTCTTGGTGTTCCTTGCTACCTGAGCTACCTGACGAGCTTAGTGTATTTACTCATAACATTAAATATACCGTAATCTGAAATATACTGTCATTTGAAATATAGTTAAATAAATAGCGTATTGAAGTATATTTTAACATAGGTGATTATTTTCTGTCATTTCATTAAAATTACTACACTTTTATTACAGTATAGGATATATGAGTATAGTTACCCTGGGTATATTTTGACTGGGTATACTAATATAATGGATGGTGTGGTTGTGAGGGTAGAATTGTGGTTGTTTGGGTTGTGGTTGTTTGGGTAGGGTTGTGATTGTGGTGGTGGTAGTGGTGGCCCCCTATTGTGCTCTGACTAGCCGCCTCGTGACGGACTTACACACACACACACACACACACACAAGAGGACAAAAAGGTGGTGGTGTGCAAAGAGCAGGCGAGGTTTTGTTTCGACGTGGATGATTGTGAAAGATTTGTGTGTGTGTGTGTGTGTGTGTGAGAGAGAGAGAGAGAGAGAGAGAGAGTGAAGGTGTATGTATGTATGTATGTAAGTTATCCCCAGCACAGATCAACTATATACTCTCAAACATTACAGCTCATCATAACACACAGAAAAAACACAACAAAACAAACATTAACTCTCACAAACACAACAAAACAAACATTAACTCTCACAAACACAACAAAACAAACATTAACTCTCACAAACACACAAAACAAACATTAACTCTCACAAACACAACAAAATAAACATTAACTCTCACAAACACAACAAAACAAACATTAACTCTCACAAACACAACAAAATAAACATTAACTCACAAACACAACAAAACAAACATTAACTCTCACAAACACAACAAAACAAACATTAACTCTCACAAACACAACAAAACCAAACCGTTAGCTCTCACCAGAGCGCAACCGAAACAGAGCGCGTTGGCTCTCACCGAGCGCAACCAAACAGAGCATTGGCTCTGCAGAGCAACAAAATGAAGCATTAATATGCAAAGCACAACCAAAACAAACATTGGCTCTACCAAACGCAACCAAAACAAACGGTAACTCTCACCGACACAACAAAACAAACGTGGCAAGCACAACAAAACAAACGGGAAGGTAACTCTCACAAGCGCAACAAAGCAAACGTTAACTCTCACAAACACAACAAAACAAACATTAACTCACAAACACAACAAAACAAACATTAACTCACAAACACAACAAAACAAACATTAACTCACAAACACAACAAAACAACATTAACTCACAAACACAACAAAACAAACATTAACTCACAAACACAACAAAACAAACATTAACTCACAAACACAAAACAAACATTAACTCACAAACACAACAAAACAAACATTAACTCACAAACACAACAAAACAAACATTAACTCGCACATCCACAACATTTTCTCAACATAAAACATTCACTTAACATTAAACTGAACATTAAACTAAAATCAATGTTTACGAACTGCATCAACCCTTCCTAATAGCAACTACCTGACATATTAACTGAGAGAATTTTTATTATTTATTTTACAACTTTATATACATAGAATTTATATCATAGTTAAAATTAAGAATAAAAAAAAAATTATAAAAAATTTAATCAACTTTTTACCTGTTCATAATCTGTAGTTTCTTTGGTCTTCCACAGGTATTCATTACAGGTGAGTTTAAGTTAATTACCGAGTGTTTTGTTTACACCTGGTGGTCAGAGTGTGGTGGTGGGAGCAATGATGTGGTGGTGCGGGCAATGGTGTGGCGGTGCGGGCAATGGTGTGGTTGGGGGGCAATAGTGTGATAGTAGGCTTTTATGACTCAGTGGCTACTACATTAACAGTTTATTTCCTTGTTGGGATAAGATGAATAATTAAAACTGGGTTGTGTTGTGGTGTCGCTTATTAAACGTGTCTGTTGGTGTTTATGACAGGAATTTACAAGCTTAAAGGTAGGTTTTATTTGGCGTGTTTTTTTTTTTCGTTTATTGTGTGTTTTTGAAGATTGTTGATGTTGCTTTTAAAATAATTCATTGTGCCATTGGTTATATGGATCACCTGAAGATTAGCACCCCCCCCTCTATATATATAATGGACTATACGGGAGAGGAATAGTCCGGTAAATTGAGATCCGTTAAATAGGAAACCACTATAACGGACTAAATAGAAGAGTGTAGTCTGTTAGGGTGGAATTCCGTTATATCGAATTCCGTTAAAGGGAGGTTCCACTGTAAGATAAATACAGCAACATCTTCAGCTGCGTTAAGGTAATTGGGCAATGAGGTTAAGAAAGAGCTATACCACCTCATCCTCCCTACCCCTCCCCCCCCCTACAAACTTTATTTGCGTGATTCAGATGGTCGGAAATCACATCACTTGCATGACGTCACTTCCCTTCCAGCCACTTCCGCCATCGACACGTCATAAAAGTGTTGATTTTCTTGTTTTGTTGTTCTTGTTCTGACTGAGCTGACTAACTCATAGGCTTGTTTAAGTTAGGTCAGGTTCGTTTAAAGTTGGGTTTGAGTTAGGTTGAGTTAGGTTTATTTTAAGTTAGGTTAGGGTAGGTTAAGTTGGGCTAGAGTGTTTAATCTTCACGTAATTTAAATCAACCTCTGACTATTCAACCGTTTAAAAATATATAAACTTTTTCATCATCCATATAGAGGGAGTATATTCCTCTGGCTCTCATCTCTCACCACTTACTAATATTGTGACAAATGGTTGATGATGATGATGATGCGAGTGATGTGAGTGACGGCTTCCTGGAAAGTGGCGGGCTGGTGGGGCATCAGTAATCATGGTGTATGGGAAAAGTTTTTACCCAGTCCACAAAACTAATTACAACTCGAAGTACATATATATAGGTATGGAAATTGATGTAGGGGGAGAGGGATAAGGGTAGGAGAGAGGAGGTAATAATTTAAGGAACTCCTCGCAGTATAGTTTATTTCAGGAGCGGAGGTACTTTATTGGGCGGACGCGACGGTGGTGTTGAGGGGGAAGTTGGCTCGTCTGGCGGCCCAACTTTTGCTAACATCATATCTGCCGGGGCGAGGGGGGGAGGAGCGCTGGGCCTTTCTTCTTCCTCCTCCTCTACCTCTTAATATTGGATAACACAGCTTCCTCTCACCTCCCTCACCCCTGACGTCCTGTGATATAAATAAAGAAAGAAGAATACCATCATAGATAACGCGACGCTGTCATATGTACGGTATAATATTTTGTAGAAAGTGTATATGCCCTTATTAAGTTTGGATGACGGGAAATACAGTTTATTCAGAAAGGAAAAAAAAAAACACTTTATTTCCCGTTGTTATGTAAGTCATTCCAATTTCATTTACAGAACGAACTGGCTGCGTTGAGTGATTCAATTCTAAAACATACGCTTCCTATACACCACCACCCACCCACTCTCCCTCCCATTCCCTTATCCCCTTCCTTCTCCTCCTCCCCATCACCCATCCCTTTCTCCTCCTTACCCCTCCACCCCCACCCATCCTTCCATTTCTCTTCATTCTTACCCTTCCACACACCCCCACTACCCCACCCCACCCCCACCCCACCCCACCCCACCCCACCCCACCACACCATATAAATACTTCAGGCATTAACGAGACACGTTCACTTAGCACCATTTAAAAGATAAAAAAAAAAAAATAAGTAGAAAACCTTTATAAATCCAGATTGTGAAAACTTAATAAGATATATTTTTTCTTTTGTCTGTTGATGCATTAATAGATCCGGGTTGATGTCGTAGGATAGAATATAATTACCTAAAGATATCCCTAATTACCCCGAACCAGCACGCAAGGGTTGTTAATTGACTCCTAACTACTGTACTGTAGTATTATACTGCCTGCCAGCCGACTGTTCCTCATGATCAGTCGAGAAGGAGGCGTAGGAAGACGAAGAAGACGAGAGAATAAGAGTAGGAGGCGGAGGGCGGTATCAGTCAGCTCCACCACCATTACTACGCCACACTTACGACTCATCTCAATAGACCGTGAAGCTCATTAGATGACTCCCACATCAAAATTGTTCCAGTTGAGGGTAAGAAGGACACGATGGGGGAAACCGACCCTTGCAACAACAACAGGAGGAGGAGGTTGAGGGGAGGGGGGGAGGGGTGGGTGGGGAGGAGGAAGGGACAGGTGAGGAGGAGGAAGGGACAGGTGAGGAGTAGGAAGGGAGGGGTGGAGAGAAGCGAAGGAGGGGGGCGTCACTTGCTCGCTAAACACTCAATTAATTATGCATAATAATCGTGTACTCCTGGGGGGGAACTCCGACAGCACAGACGAGAATAGCTTAGGAGCGTCTCTCTAATGCACCTGACATCCGCTGATCTAGCCTTAGTCTTGATAATTATATACCGTATAATTAGCCCCCTTGACTCCAGGGAACACCTCAAAATGTGTGTGTGTGTAGCCCTCCTCCTCCTCCTCCCTCCTCTCGTTCTCTTCCCCCTTCCCCCCTTCCTTATCATCCTCTTCCTCCTTCTATTTCTTCTCTCCTCCATCCCGTTTTCTTTCCCCTCCTCCTCCTCTCTGTGTGTGTGTGTGTATGTATGTGTGTATGTGTAAAGGGTGAAGGGAAGTGTGGGGTGGAAGTTGTTGGGGGAGGGAAGGGGGGTGGTGGTGGAGGGTGAGGTGAGGGGTGAGAGGGTGAGGAGGGGGAGGGAAGGGGGTTGGTGGTGGAGGGTGAGGCGAGGGGTGGAGAGAAAGATGGTAGGTTTAAGGAAGGAAGGAGGATGGGTGGAAAAAGAAGTGAGGAGCAGGGTGATGGAGATTGGAGGAAGAAGGGATGGGGGGAAGAGGGAGTGCTCTAGTGATAAGGGAGGGATGGAGAGTGGTGGAGGGGTGAGGGAGGAGTGGTGGAGGGCACGTGGCCAGGACCCCTGCTGGGACAGAGAGTATCTCCTCCCCTACTCAGCATTACTCTTATTGATTTCACAAGTTTTCTTCTTCCTCATATCCTCTTCCCTCTCCTCCCTTCCCCTCATCCTCCTATTCCTCCACCCTACCCCTTATCTCTCCTCCTCACCCCCCTTCTTAACACCCTCAGTGTCAAGACCTGGCTGAATTACTCTTCCGTGTCATCTTATTCCTTAGGATTTTCTTTATCAGTTAACAATTTAGCTCGGCCTAGTTATTAACCTAACTTAACCTAACTGGGTCACAATGGTTAACTCTTGAGATTTTTGGCGAAGTTCTTTCTCTCTCTCTCTCTCTCTCTCTCTCTCTCTCGGACCTACTCCTCTTTCTGTCTCACTAACACTAAACGTCCTCTCCCACCCCTCCCCTCGCCCCGGCCACGTCAGCAGCAGACAGTGAGGGTTTAGGGAGGGAGGGGAGGGGGGGGGGGTGACTCTGACAGTGCAGGTAATGCCCCCGTATTATCCCCCGCCGCCTGACAAATAGATCTGGCGTCGCTTTCTTTGTGTCACCTTCATCTCTGTCGGTTTCTTACTCCGGTAGCATATATAAAGAGGTGAGAGAGAGAGAGAGACTATATGTGTATACTGTATATGTGTATGTGTGTACGTTTATCTCTGTCCGTGTTTCAGTACGTCCACAACACCTCGGGGTACACACACACACACACAGTAGGGAGGGGTCACAGATTAATCCACTACTTAACAGTGTTTTACCCTCCGCCAGGCCCAGGGAACTACCTTTTACCACACAGTTTCTTAAGTAGTCAATATTGTCACACCTTATATAATTTAATACCTTGTTTTATCACTTGATCTCCTCTTGTATTGATCTGGTTTGGTTTTATTTGGTTAGGTTTAGTTTGGTTTGGTGATGTTTGGTTTGGTTAGGTTGGGTTTGGTTAGGTTTCGTTTGGTTTGGTTAGGTCTAGTTTGGTTTAGATAGGTTTGGTTAGGTTAGGTTTCGTTTGGTTGGGTACAATATTACCTAGCCTAACCTATTCTAAACCTATCCTAATCTAAACTAACGCATTATAACCTAACCTGACCATATATAATCATTAAACAATATAAATGTCTATTCTATTAACTATCCAGTACATGAAATAACTCCTATATCATCCTTCGTTAAATAGTAAAGCAAAAACTCCATAAATAAAACTTAATAAAATTTTAAATTAATCTCCTCTTAAATAAATAACGAATAAATAAATAAATAAATAAACAAAAATTATCCTATTATGTCAAATTTTTTATCAACAAATTCTCACTAATGAAAAAAACAAACAAACCTTAATTTAGACCTGAAAACTTTAATTCTCATTGGCTGGTTTTTCTCCCACGTCAAAGTTGATGAGGAAACGCGGCGCTGATTGGCTGACCGAACCATTTCCCTCTCGTGACGTCACTTCCTTCCAATACACACAACCAACCGTTATATTTAACTTGTCATAGAACAAAACTTTTTCCATTCGTGTTAATCTACGTCGGTTTAGGTTAGTTTGGGTTGGGTTGGGTTAGGTTGGGTTAGGTTGGGTTAGGTTAGGTTAGGTTAGGTTAGGTTAGGTTAGTCAATAATCGCTTCATTTTACAATATGAAATGAGTGATTATGGACGATGGTTCTTTCAGTATGTATGTGTGTATATATGTATGTGTATTTATGTAAGGTGGATGTGTGTGAGGTGTGTGTGTGTGTGTGGAGGGGGGGGGGACAAATTACCTGGGTGAGGTAATATCAGGCAGCCAAGTTTGGACAAGTGGGTCGGTCGCCTCAACTCATTACACACACTTCAAGATGTGAGTTGGTTCACGTCCTCACTGTCACCACCACTACTACCACCACTAACACCACTACTACCACCACTAACACCACTATTACCACCACTATTACCACCACTATTACCACCACTAACACCACTAACACCACTAACACCACCACTAACACCACCACTAACACCACTATTACCACCACTATTACCACCACTACTACCACCACTACTACCACTATTACCACCACCACTACTACTACCACCACTACCACCACTACTACCACCATCACTAACAACACCTACCACTATTACCACCACCACTACTACCACCACCACGACTACCACCACCACTACTACTACCACCACCACTACTACCACTACTACCACTACTACCACCACTACTACCACTATAACACCACTACTAACACCACTATCACCACCACTATCACCACCACTATTACCACCACTACTACCACTATTACCACCACTACTACCACCACCACTACCACCACCACTAACACCACTACTACCACCACCACTACTACCATCACCATCACTAACAACACCTCCACCACTAACACCAGTACTACCACTATTACTACTACCATCATTACCGCCATTACCACCATTACCGCCATTACCACTATTACTGTCATTATCACCACTATTACCACCACCATTTACCACTACTACCACCACCACCACCAAAAAACCCAAATAATTCACATATTTTCGTAAACAAACTAAACTAATCATATATATCAAGGGCCTCAACATACCTGGGTGTTAATGTGAGGCTACCTGACATAATAAGGTTGTTTGTAGTTGACATACCGGTAATGAGGTCGTTAGAGATAAGACCTTTTCTGTGTGGTAATTGATTCTGAAGATGGTATTGTGTTAAGTGGAGATTGTTGTAATTGTTATTGTTGTTGTTATTGTTATTGCTATTAATGTTGTTATTGTTGTTGTTATTATTATTGTTATTGTTATTATTATTAATGTTGTTATTGTTGTTATTATTATTGTTATTGTTATTATTATTATTGTTGTTATTATTATTGTTGTTATTATTATTGTTGTTATTGTTGTTATTGTTATTATTGTTGTTGTTTCAAATAAGTCGTAGTATTATAGGTTCAATCTCACAGTGACTACTACTACTACTACTACTATATATATCTTATCCTGAACGGTAAGGTAAAGTTTAGTTAGGTTAGGTCTTAACTACCCTGGTCCCCAAACCTCTCCTAACCTCTTCCTCTCTACCCCCCCTCCCAAACCTCTCCTAAACCTCTCTAACCTCCTCCCCTCTAACCCCCAACCTCCTCCCCTCCTACCACCCCTACCCCCCTTCACTAAACCTCTCCTAACCTCTTCCCCCTCTAACCCCCAACCTCCCCCCTCCCACCCCTACCACCCCTACCCCCCCCCTTCACTAAACCTCTCCTAACCTCCTCCCCCTCTAACCCCCAACCCCCTCCCACCCCTACCCCCCCCTTCACCAAACTCATCAAGACATTACTCTGATCAACGAAAATAAAAATAAAAAAAAATAAAAAAAATCCTTAAAACACAATTCACTATCGATATCTAAATTACATCCAAGATTTATACTAAAATTTTTATATATAAACCAAACGACACGACGCGATGGTTCAGCTCCTGTGTATATAGATTCTGTCAGAGGTCGAGTGAAGCTTGTTTTATGTAAGTGTGTATCTGGTAAGTGTGTCTCTGGTAAGTGTGTATCTGGTAAGTGTGTCTCTGGTAAGTGTGTCTTTGGTAAGTGTGTCTCTGGAACTTGAGTCACTCGGTGTTGGAGTGTTTTATGATAGGTGTCTTAGTCACTGCTTTCTTTCTTTCATTCTTTCATTTAGTCTTTTTGAGAATGTTGGCTGGGAGGGGTGAGGAGGAGGGGTGAGGGGGAGGGGTGAGGAGGAGGGGTGAGGGGGTATATCAAGACTTTTGGCAGATATTAATTAGTATTTAGTCTTATTTCTCTCGTCTTTATTATAATTTACTTTTTATTTTTAGCCTTTGTTCTCAATTTAGACTTTTTGGAGGAGGGGGAGGAAGTTGTTTTAGTTGAGTGTTGAGTCAATCGTATTTATTTTTCCCGGCCTTTGTGTAACGGGAAGATAAAATTATTGCTTTCAATTAAGAGAGAGAGAGGCGGAGTTATCAAGACATCGAGTAAGACATCTTCACGTCCTTCTTCTCCATCAAGACATCTTCACGTCCTTCTCCTCCATCAAGACATCTTCATCTCTTTCTCCGTCAAGACATCTTCACCTGAAACAAAAGACACACGAAAGGTATAAACACGACATGACACACACACACACACACACACACACACGACGAGGAAGAAGATTTACGTGTTTTAAATGAGTATATAATTAATAGGGAGAACTTACATTAATTGTCTTTTGTCTCAGTGAAGGATTTTTCAGGTGGTGTAAAGGGAGATGGTCACTGGTCATTAATATTATATCGCTGGTGTTTTATATTATGGTCCAGATTGTTGAGTGATAAAAGGCGTAGATTGTATTGTTATTGTTGTTGTTATTATTGTTATTTTTATTATTATTATTATTATTACAGTAAGCTGACGTCATTCTATCACGATTTTTAAGTCTCTCTCTCCATATAGATCGTTAGGTAGAGGTCTCACATCTAACGAACCCTCGATATAACGGACTTTCCTCTCTATCTCTCCATAATGTCCGATAAATAGAGGGTTTTACTATAACACCACCATCACCATCTTTAGTGTCACGCCCAGTGGAAAGGTGCCAAGTGGTGGGGGTGGCAGTGGTGGTGATGGGGTGGTGGTGGAAGTGGTTGTGGTGGTGGTTGTGGCGGTGATGGTGGTGGTGTTGGTGGTTGGTAGTTGTGATGGTGGTGATGGTGGTGGTGGCAGAGGTAGTGGTGGTGGTAGTGGTTGTGGTGGTGGTTGTGGCGGTGATGGTGGGGGTGGTGGTGTTGGTGGTTGGTAGTTGTGATGGTTGTGGTGGTGATGGTGGTGGTGGTGGCAGAGGTAGTGGTGGTGGTGGTAGTGGTTGTGGTGGTGGTTGTGGTGGTTGGTGGTGGTCAAGGGAAGAACTGCTGAGCTTGCGTGAGGACACTTTTAACATCAAAGGTTCTCTCTCCTCCCACACCAAGAGGAGGAGAAGAATGAGAAGGAAGAGGAGGAGGAAGAGACCTTCTGCCCAACACTCTTTCAGGCATGAGGGGAACAAGAGCGATCCTCCCTCTCTCCATCCCTCCCCCCACCTTCCTTCCCCACCCCAAACCTTCCTCCCCATCCCCCCTTCCATCCCATCTCCCCCATCCCTCACCCTTTCCATCCCATCTCCCCCCCATCCCTCACCCTTTCCATTCCTCCCTCCCTTCAATCCCTTAAGAGTGTATGATGTACAGTGGTGTGCAAGAAAGGGGGGCTTCATATGCATGAGGCATGACGAAGTAAGGGATCTCACAGCAAATATGTTGAAGGAAATCTGCCGGGATGTCAGGGTAGAACCGACCCTCCTTCCATTGGACGGTGAAAATCTCTATCACGGGACTTCAAACTCGTCCAACGAAGCCCGTGTGGACGTCAGTGGTTTAGGATTCAGGATTTTCGACCCCATGGCTGTATATCACCGTAACTTAGCTCTCGATGCTGAACACAAGAGGAACAGGAATGACAAGAACAGGACATATGGAAAGACAATTCAGAACGTTGATCAAGGCAGTTTCACTCCTCGGGTGTTCACAACCTCTGGCGGGATGGGACCAAGTGCAAGATGTTTCTATATGCCAGGTGTTATCTGAACGGAATCAGCAGCCCAGAAGTTATGTTACAGCCTGGTTGAGGTATCGACTGTCCTTCTCTCTGCTTAGGTCTGCATTGCTCTGCCTACGGGTAAGTATCAACACCACACAGGAGAGATGTACTGTACACACTCTGGGCTCAGTAAACCCCGGGTATAATGTTGTGGGGAGCAGGGAAAATATTTTTTAATAATAGATGAAGCAGAGACGAAAATCACTACCTTGGAATATTTACATGTGAGGGGCGAGAGAGAGAGAGTGAGAGAGAGAGAGAGAGAGAGAGAGAGAGATTAAAATAAACAATAATAAAAATAAGAATAGAAATAAAGTAAGTCATCATTTTTAACACATTATATAACACACCCCACCCCACCCCAACCCCACCCCACCCTACCCAACCCACACCCCACCCAACCCACACCCCACCCAACCCACACCCCACCCAACCCACACACCACCCAACCCACACACCCACCCAACCCACACCCCACCCAACCCACACCCACCCAACCCAAACCCCACCCAACCCAACCCAACCCACACCCCACCCAACCCACACCCCACCAAACCCCACACCCCACCCACCCACACCCACCCAACCCACCACCCAACCCACACACCCACCAACCCACACCACCCAACCCACACCCCACCCAACCCACACCCCACCCAACCCACACCCCACCCAACCCACACCCCACCCAACCCACACCCCACCCAACCACACCCCACCCAAACCCACACCCCACCCAACCCACACACCCACCCAACCCAACCCTACCCAACCCACACCCCACCCAACCCACAACCCCACCCAACTCACACCCCACCCAACCCACACCACCCAACCCACACCCCACCCAACCCACAACCCCACCCAACCCACACCCCACCCAGTAACCCACACCCCACCCAACCCACACCACCCAACCACCCCACCCAACCCACACCCCACCCACACCCCCACCCAACCCATTCTGAAGAATTCTATATATCAGTTTCTGATGTTTCTAAGTTTCTTCAATAAAATTACATTACATATATACATATCACACCCACCCACACCCACCCAACCCACACCCCAACCAATCCAACACCCACCCAACCCACACCCCACCCAACCAACACACCCACCCAACCCACACCCACCAACCCACACCCACCCAACCCACACCCCACCCAAACCTCACACCCCCACCCAACCCACACCCCACCCCACCCCACCCAACCCACACCCCGACCCCACCCAACCCACACCCCACCCTACCCCACCCCACCCAAACCCCACCGCACCTCACCCTACCCAACCACACCCCACTGCACCACCCCACCAACCCAACAACCCCACCCACACAACCTCACCCCACCACAAACCCCACCCCATCCAACCCACACCCCACCCCACCTCACCCCACCTCACTAGTTTTAGGTCTCCCAAAATGAAACGTAATTATGAAATGAGACGAGATAATCAGGTAATTTTAGAAACAGTATGTGCTCCGTCTGTGTGTGGAGGGAGACTTAGTACTGAAGCACCACACACAACACACACACACAACAACACACACATTAAAATTATTGAACAACACACATTTCATTATACGCACAGGAGAGAGCAGAGTGAGAGGAGCCCAGTGTGTGTGTGTGTTAGCTCGAACCAATCCTCCACAGCTAAAAAGAGATTTGCTTAAAACAAGCGTAAATTGAAGTAGAATAATGAGGATGGGACCAATTTGATTTGATAAAAAATGTTGTTTTAATGGTATGAATACATATTGTTACTAAGGAGGTTTTTACAAGTGAAAGCCAGTGCGTTCCTGTAGAGCTTATAGTTCCCTCCCTACCCTCCCTCCCCTCTCTCCTGCTTCTCTCCTCCCCTCTGCTCTCCTCTGCCCCACCTCTCTCCCTGTGAGGCCAGGATACTTCCTGTTCCCTTTCTTTCTTTCACCTCCTCAATTTTCTCGCCTCTCTGTTAGGTCAGGATAGGTTAGATTAGGCAAGCCAAGTTTGTCTGCTACCAGGTTAGGTTGTGGATAGGGAAAAAGCAGTCAGGTAAGGCTAGATTAGGCCAGTTAGATTAGATTAGGCTAGGAGGAGCACATTACTAAGTTAGGAAGAAAGGAGATAAAGCAGTCAGTACAGGGTTAGGTTAGTTAATAAGGTTAGATTAGTGAGTAGTCAGACGTAAACACAATTTATGCAAATTCAGTCAACTGCCGATCGATTTATCTCCAACTTTGTGGCGTTTTATTATTATAACGCATGTGGCCGACGGCCTATGTGTACACTTATTATTATTATAATTTTAAACATTAAATCAACGTTATGTGCGGTGTGTGTGTGTGGTGCGTGTGTGCGTGCAAAAAGAGAAAAGCATGCGTGTGCGTGTGTAACTCAACACTTTATAATATACTGATGCCCTCACAGCGATCAATATTTATCTATCTTCCAAATCTATATCTATTCACAGTATCTGTTGGTCTGTCTGTCTGTCTCTCCGTTCATCTATCTACCTCACAACAATTTATCTATCTATCTATCTACTCAAACTTATACTCATTCATCTATCTATAAAGTAAAACAGTTCACCCCAGTATATCGGAAGCATCATTTTATTGCTGATTTTTAGAGGTCGTCCAAATATTACTTTTCCCTCAATACAGCCAATATAGCCAAGCGGTCGTTTCAGTGCACTGATATCTCAAACACACATCATCATCCAATACCTGCTGTTGAAGCAGGCCTCAAACCCTGCACTGGGGGCAGCGTAACACACCAAAACAGTGGTGGTGGGGTAGGGTGTAGGTGTAGCGGTAGTGGTGGGTAGTGGGCAGGTGGTAGGTGGTAGTGGTGGTGTGTAGTGGTGGTGGGCAGGTGGTGGCAGGTAGTGGTGGCAGGGTATGTGGTTGTAGTGGGTGGTGGTAGTGTAGTGGTAGTGGTGGTGTAGTGGTAGTGCAGTGGTGGTGGCTGTGTAGTAGTGGTGGCTAGGCAGGCAGTGCCCCTTGAGCGATGTTTACTGCACGTCACTGTTATAGGCATTAGCTTTTAATGATCAAGTAAGAAAAGATAACACACACACACACAACACCCACACACACACACACACACACACACACACACACACAACACACACACACACACACACCACTTCAATAACTATACCACTAATCGAACCGACCAGCCTGAAATAAAAAAAAGTGTAAAGACAGATTTTGGGCAGGTTGCCGAGCAAAAAGACCACAGCTATGATATAAACCCGGCCACCCACAAACGTAAACGCCCCAGCAGAGCGAGGAAAACGGTGGAGCGTAACATGCTCCAGAAAGCAAAGATTTTAAAGGAGACGGGGCGTTGATGTTACTCTCCAGATCGTGTGGAGGAGGAAAATGTTACCCAAGACTGGATAGTAGGTGACCCAGGGAGGGAGAGGAGAAAGAATGTTACACCCAGACCGGCTAGCAGGCACTCGTGGTATAATGGCTACCCAACACCACATTGCGCCAGTAGGTGAGGACTGACTGGTCGAGGATATGGTTTACACCCTCAGCTAGATGCAATCATATAAATGCCACTCCGCTGCTGCCTCTGCCGGAGACACCAGCAACCACAACACCACTTGTAGTGTTGATTTACCCAGTAGTCAGAGGTAATGTTGCCTAACACCAATTACAGCTGTCATTTCAAATCATGGAGAAAGTGTGTGTCCGGTGCCTGCGGAGCTGAGGATTGATGAGGGCATGCAGTGAGGGCACAAGAGCGAGCAAAGGCGGGGACAGAGCCAGTGAAGGAGCCAAAGGAAAGGAAGTGCTGCTTAAAAAGCAAGGGCTAAAGAAGGTGGGAAAGAGCGAAGGAGATCCTGACCAGAAAAAACTAAGCTAAGTGGGAGGAGAGGGCGAGGAGAGGGATGAGGGCAAAAGGCCGGGAGGAGGGCGGGAAGTTGGGAGGGAGGAGGGCGAAGTAAGAAGATGAGAAGGGCATGATGAGGGAAAGCAGAAGGTTGAGAAATGAAAGAAGGGCTGTGAGGAGGGAGGGAGAGAGGGGAACGAGGTGAGGGAGAGACAGAGAGAGAAAATCTTATGAAAAACATTTGACTTAAGATAGTGAAGGACCTCAATTAGCTAAGCACTTTCAAAGCCCCTCCTCTCAAAGCAACGGACTACCACCCAGGTCTTCCGTGGGCACGCCCTGGCAGTGCTGGTTTGAAAGCAGTACATAATCTTTGCCGAAGGCTGCCCCAAAATTGGTTTACCAGTGGTCTGAGGAGGATGGAGCCCAGACAACGGTGGGAGGCGGAGGAGGGGAGGTGGTGGGGAGATGGGGTGGTGGGGAGAGGTGTGGAGGAGATGGTGTGGGGAGGGAGTAGTGGTGTGGTGGAGGGAGGGGTGGTGGTGGAGGAGGTGGTGGTGTGGGGTAGATATTCAAGAATGAATTAAAGCACACTACCCTCCCTTCACTGAATTCCCAACAAGGCAGACATGGGTAAAAAATACAAGTCTCAACTTAAATAATAATGGTGTAGCAACATACTGACTATTGCTAGCTGGCTAGAAATAGATTTATGTGAGTGTTAATTACCGAGGTCGGTGACAGACGCCCTCGAGTCATTCCGGGTCACTCGGCCACTCAACACCCTGACTTGATTCTGGTGATATATACGTATTCCAGAGGATCCCATTTGCATAATTATTTTATTGATAGGCCACAGCCATATGGGGAGCAGCCAAGGGCGGGGCTGGGGTATATAAGGCAAGGTGAGGCCACTGGGGTATAATGAAGGCAGATGACCTATCAGCTTATGTAATTATATGACGCTGCCACACATTTGCAGCAAAGCCCAGCGTGATGACAATGCATGGATAGAACTCGACCCTGCCAAAATTTCTCGCGGCCTCTGAGCATGGAGGAGGGAGAGACAGGTGGAGGATGGTGGCAAGTGCGTTTATTACCTCCCCAGGAGGGAGACCACAGTTTCTGACGTATTTAAAAGGAGATTAAAGAGGATGGGAAGTTCTGAAGGTTGTCTCTTGAGCACTGTAGAGCGTCTTGAGGAGAGCCACGACACTACCTGAGTTTACGATGCCTTTAATTAGAAGAAGAAACGACGTCTAGATCTTTTCTTTAAATCTCTAAATCGGCCGTAAAAATAAAATGACAGCACAAACTGTACATTTAAAATTAATTTCATTACGCAGCAAATGCTAGGTTGGTCTTATTTGGGTAAAATCGTCATTTGGTTCTTTTGTAAGTTGGCGGCTACTATCCCTTGAATTAGCGGACGTACCGTATATATTCACAATTATGTCATGCCGATGAAGAGGTGGTCACCTGAAGATCAGCCCTTTCCCTCCCTAAAGAAATGCCCATCTGAAGATTAATGCCCTTCCTCCCCAGTTTCCACCTGAAGATTACTAGGTCAGCAGACCCTCTCTTCAGCTTAATTACCTGAAGATTAGCCCCTCCTCCCCATATTCAACTCAATTTGACCAACCAACGTTACCGCAGAGGACAGACAGGAGATTCGTTCTTCAGGGTGATCCAGAAGTGAGACAATATAAACAAATAAACAAGCTGTATTTATGAGGATCGGGACAATTCCTACCACCTGGGAAACCTCAGCAGGATTACGGTAACCAAATCGGTAAATCACTAGATAGCAATACGTAACTGAAACGAAGCAATCAG